>NW_022145607.1:13460191-13941310 GCF_000002235.5 Strongylocentrotus purpuratus
ATATATCAATATAAAGCAGAAGCTCTCCAAATTCTCTCTCCTTTCCAATTTTTCATTTCCCTCTCAGTTCTCGTCACCACCCCAATACGTTATACTCACGTTTGTGTTCCGGAGATTTTACAGTAATGAAGCTCTTTTGGTCAGACTTGGCCGTTGGTGAATCTTCCCGTCTCGCCGGAACGCCCTTTATCTTAAGATTAGCAAACTGTTGTGTCTATACAAAGGTAGAACGTATACAAACGAAGATTGGACTACAAATTTTCATGATAGTTTAGATATGATAAGATGACTTCAATATATGACATTTTAGACTGCACACTAGTTATTTTAAGGAATATTTTGTTTTGCTTTTTAGTCTTTCTCTAATAATATTTGTGAAGTATTGGAATTGGTTCTTAGATAAACTGTCTTTGTGAGTGATGCCTTAGTATGTATTATTGGATTTCCATCTCTTATCTTATTTTAAAAATATAATATAAGAGTATTGGATTTTTAGTGTGGAGAAATTGTCATTGTGAGTAATGTATTAATATATATATTTTCCCATCATGTATTCAATATTTGAAGCTTATCAGGAGTGGCATTTAATGTTTTAGCTAAATTAAAACCTTATGCAATGGTCACAATAACAGCTCAATCCACTTTGTGATCTTTCATTATTCAACTTGGAATGTCCCTCATAATATCAATTATGATATGATTGAATTGTATCATCTTTGCATCCAATTCCATGGTTTTCTTCCAATCTTTAAAATGATTCAATCAGCATTATAGCAAAATGCAACTTTATAGCCTTAAGACATTGATCTTTAGCCAGGGTTTTTCTCACACTGATTTAAAAGAGTTTAGGTGATTACGATAAGATTTTATTTATAATTCGAACCTGTGGTTCAATGGTGCTTGCTGAATGTTCCACTGGTTTCTCAACGGTTGAGTTCTTCCTTTCTCCGCCGCATCCAAAGTCTTGATGAAGTTGTCCGAAAACGAGAAGTTTAGGCCCGTTTCTCGTACATGTAGTTGTGCCTCGAGGACACGACGCACGAGCGCCGGGTCGTATCCAGCCTTGACGATCGTTTGGACAGTCGGACTGTCCATGTGAGCAGAAACTGTAAAGAAAATATCAAAGACCCATGCACCAATATCATGACAACATTTGAAGGCTTTTCTTATGAAGAGATCCTTGGGATGATATTCATAATTTCTTTCAAAACCTATGGCACTCTCGTAAGGGACGAAGGTGAAATAGTTTCCTTCCGACATATTTATGGTCTGTCTTTTTTTCTTCTTTTGATGGTTTGCTTAGTTTTGGTTTGTTGGTTAACTACTACCTAGATCATCATATTGATTCATTTGTCATGAGGGATACCATGATATACTCCTTTTCATTCCATTTCAACACAATTTGTTAACCCATTAGTAAATTGTTAATTAAAGCCCGTCTGCACTAGTTTGGCCAGGAGGTAGCAAGTAGCTACAAGTAGTGCAGTTGGGCTTTAAGTGAATTATGAAGTTGAAATGTTTCTTATATTTTATTTGAGCTCCGGAATACACATCTTTAAATACAGAATTCTTTTCTGACTCGCCTGCTACTGAATCTGGTGTCTTCTGACGACCTAATGGTGAGGACTGCGTAGAAACAGCTGGGTTCTGTTTAGGTTCTCTCTTCTCTGCCTGCTCACTCGCTTTTGCATTCTTAAAGAAATCCTTAAAATGAAATAAGATAAGTTCCATGAGAATAACGGTACACGATGTCGAAAGAAAGAATATTGTTCATGAGACCAAATCCCATGAGGCCCGCGAGACCGAAATTTAAGTTCGCCTAGCTGGTACGTCACATTTTCAAGAAAATGGCTGCGCCCATGTCATCATGCCAAGACTATGATCATTTATATATCTCTTGTAAGGAATATTGCACATCAAAGGACAGGAATAACTCTCATTTTTCAGACCGGCTTCCTACACTTATTTTTTGGGGTTGACGTTATCTTTAAGATTACAATTTTACCAATGACATTGTGAGGCGCCGCCCCTGTTTGCGATGTCATTCGATTCATTCAGAAAGGAAATAAAGACATTCAGGATTACTTCAATATTCATTCGGTTTCAATCCTTTCGTTATGTGGGATCAGATAGTACATCATGATTTACAATGAACGTGTAATGGTGGTTTACAGAACGGATTATAGTATTCCTTCAATATTAGACACGCTGTTCGGAGAAAGGGAATATCAAAACTCAAAACGATTTAAGATTTCTATCGCTGTGTGATAACATTGCCATGATCTTCATTCTCACCTGTACTTCATCAACGAAATCTTTCCCTATCATTTCTTTAAGCCACTCGCACGTTGGAAAGCATCTGGCATGCTCGCTCCAGGGCTCATCATCCCCTTTCCAGTTCTCGATGCCACCCTTACAGTAGAAACATCTGGCTCTGTCACCAGGACCTGTTAGGTGGAGGAATGGTCAGAAAAAATGTGTGAGAAAGGGGCAGTCAGAGACTGGGAGGTCGGAGAGAAAGGTACACATAGAAATAGAGTAAGAGAGAAAGAGAGAGAGAGAGAGAGAGAGAAGGGGGGGGGGGGGAGAGAGAGATGGGGAGGGGGAGGGGCGGTGATAGTATGTTAAGTGACTCTCACACTCTGCCGTGTAGGTCTACCGTGTGCCACCGTGCGCGAAAATGTCTGCGGACGGTGGAGAACGGCGAGGGCACACGGTGGTTCGTTATCAAAGCGGGCAACACGTTAATAGGGCGTTGGCGCTTATTTACACCCGGTGGGACCCGGCGAAAGTTTCGGGCATGTTCAAAACTTTGGCGGCTGGCACCGGCCGCAAGTAAGCGGCAAGAGGACGGTGTTGAACGGTATGAGGACGGTATGAATACGTTATGAAAACGTCGCACTGTATGAACACGTTCACAACACGCTCATAACCCGTTACAGAACGGTGATGAAAAATTTAGAGCGGACTGACCGTTGCCGTTCAAATCGGGGTATTTATGGCAGTCGTGTCATGACGTCAGCAGTCCGGGGACTCGCTCACAGGACGCTCCGAGCGGTGAGGGGACGCTAAGTGACTGATAGGTGGCTGCTACAAACCCGGTGCACACGTTCGAGACCCGGTATGTGCCCGGTATGGAAACGGCCAAAATTTTCAACAAAAGTCAATCTGGGCGGTAAAGACGGTAGAAGCACGTTCAACACCCGGTATGCGCCCGTTGAGAACGGTCAGAAGATGGCAACGAAACGGTGAAAAGATTAATTTTATGAATTTTTTTTGCGGCTGGGGACAAGTTCGCTCAAAAACCCAACGTTCTGGACTCTGTTTTTTTTTTAATAGCCCGGCAGGTGGACGGTAGGCCTACACGGCAGAGTGTGAGAGCTCCATTAAAAGGGTTAAACCCGCATGCAATCATTATGAAATTGCTATGTATATATATAATATCATTCTTATTGTCTTGAGAAGAGGCTTCGGAAGGGGAATTTAGGGGTGTACAGCCCCCTCTATTTTTTTTTATTAGACTCGTACTATACTGCGGCATTTCGATGAGATGATAATTATATATCACGCTTCACCTCCCCCTCTCCAAAAAGAAAAATGATCTGCGACTCCCGGTAAGTTTACATTTCACATTAAGGCCTCCCTCTTACCTGTGTAGTAAAATCCAGCGTTTGCCAGCCATCTTGTTTCAGAGGAAGGTAGTTTGTATTCTTCCAACCAGTTATCTCGGAATGTGTTAAGCCGATCTAGCTCCCCACCAAATAGTGGTTGAAATGAAGCAGACAACTTTTCGTAAGAAGTTTCACAAAAAGCATCTACACAGTCGTCAGAGGTCAGGGTTTTGTGTTTGCCCCAGACGATTTCTCCATCCACTTCTTCAGTCCTTTGACCTAAACGTTTCTGCATTTCATTCCACTTTTCAATCGTGACATTTCTCTTATCTTGGTTCTTCACCATATGACAATGTGGATACATCTTTTTATGTTCATCCATTGCAGTGTCCCCTTCTTCCCACCCCTCGATTTGGCCTCCGCATGAAAAGCATTTCACTCTGTCAAATATCCCGACGTAGAAGAATCCTGCCTTTGCAAGTGAGTTTGGTTTTACTTGACATGTGTTGCTCCAAGCTTTAAACGTCTTTCTTCTTTCTACCTCAAATGTCATTTCCTTTTGATCATAACTGCGCTGAAATTTGCCACGCACTGTAAGGCATTTTCTATTATTGCTATTATAATTCGCTGACATTTTGATTGTCTGTCTTAAAAGCCTTTTAGTTAAAATCTATGATTCAGTTTCAAAGTTTTCTGCATTCAATTGGGCTGCGTTTCGAGAAATCTGTTTGTGTTTGTAATTATAAAGCATCATGGCACCTGCAGCTTTAGACAAAAAGATAAAAACCAACATTTTACCTATGGAAGTTAACCATAACGATATATAACTACAATGTAATGCATTGCATATCAAAATAGGTACAGAATCTTCCTCAGAAACGAAATTAATTATTCAGCCTTTCAAATACATATTGCTAAAGAATATTGAAATTAACAGATAACTGAAACCAAGCATAAGTGGTACAGTGAAAATAAGCATTTTCACCTTTTTCGTTATTGTTCATATTCCTATTCATATTCATATTTATTTCATTTCCAACAGAAAGGTAAACAAAGATATTATTTTTTTCCGTACATAATTATTTTTTTCAGGAAACTATACAAATAAACTTTGCACATAATAAAATTATTACAAGAAGTTTTAAATTTCTGAGGAAATGGGGGGGGGGGGGTCCCCTAAAAAGCAGTGCTTGTAGTTTGTGGATCCCCCAGAAAAAAATTAAAATGTTTCAAATTTTGCCTACGAAGACTTAGAAAACACAAGACAATATTATAAAACAACATACAATGTACAACCACGAAACGAACACGGAGAAGTAAATCAGATAAGAAGGAAAAGGGAAAAAGGGGGAAGAAGGAAGAATAAGAAGCAGGACAAATCATGACCGAAAAAAGGGTAGTTAGCATGTTAATTGTGGGAAGGTAAGATCATAAGACCAAATAAATATTCAATTAATCGAGCAGATGATGAAGACCTGAATGAAAAATTAAGATGATTTCCAACTGTTATCAGATTATTCTTGTATATTGCTATAAGATTTAAGCAAAAATGTTTTTAGATTTTTCTTGAAAGAATTTAGGGATGAACTATTTTTAATACCTTCACTTAGAGAATTCCAAAATCTAGGATTATCATACATAAAAGACTTCTTCGCTAATAAAGTTCTAAAGAGTGGTAGGTGAAACTCGTTTGACCGTCTAGTTGGGTAATCATGAAATAAACGATTTAGGAGGAACATGCATCAAATATATGTGGAAGGATCTTTTTTGAATACGTATACATAAATTGTCCTAAGTGAAGTAGATACAGGTCATTTGTTTGTAATAGTCTGCCATTAATAAAAAATAAGGGTATGTGTGTGAGAGTGGAGCAGAATAGTAAATAACACGGAGAGACTTCTTTTGTAATAATAACAGTCTATTTAGTAGAGTTTGCTGCGTGTTGCCCCAAGCAAGTATCCCATAATTCATATATGGTAAAATTAAAGATGAATAAAGCATGAGTAGGGATGATGTCGGAAAATGAAATTTAATTTATCTATTATGCCAATATTCCGTGAAACGATCTTACATGTATTATCTATATGGTATTTCCACGAAAGTTTGTTATCAACAGTTATGCCTAAAACATTAATGAATGAAACAACTTCCAAGGAGGTATCGTCAAATATGATATTCTTGGGCAGTGTGTCAATAGAATTACTAAACAACAATATATTTGGTTTTTTTGAGGTTCAAATTTTACAAACCTCGAAATTGTAAAATCGTTATCGTTGATATTATAATGCGCATTAAAGTAACATAAAACCAAACAGTAATGCAAACTATTAAACACATAATCGTAATATGAACTGCTTGTCAGGAAAACAAACCTCTTGAAATTGCAACATCATTATTTACCTTTGCCTTGTGTCATAATTACACACATATTAATGTTACAAAGGTTGTCTCAAACAGTCAGAAAACAAACACTGGAAGCACGCAAGCCATCCATACAGATAGTGTTTAAATTTATTATCAATTTTTAATCTTCAGTGTTTGGAGGGCGTCACTGTGGATGGTATTATTTCAGAACACCTGTTGGCAAAAACTACCATTGTCGTTCCCATTTTTAAAACTTTGCGTTACCTCATTCGGCGAATTTGTAAATCTGGGGACCTTTTTGATCAAGCAAACGATTTCGTAAACCTGGGCCTAACACCACTCCTTCCTTTGCAACATGTTTTAGCAATGCCCCTGTTTTTGTGCACCAGGTATTGGCAAGAAGATGTTTACCCTAGCTTGGTAATATTCCAAATGTCATAATAATGTAATCATGCTAGAAAAGGCTGGAAAATGAGTGGAAGGTGTACCATGGATAATTTGCATGAACAAGGATCTTTTTTAATTTACACTGTTTTAATCATTATTTGTATATTACCGTGAAAAATTGAATTATTTGTTTTATATCTTATTAAAGATCGTTGTTTCACTTTAGTAACGGGAGTAGGACAACACTTTACACCTCTCTCACAAGACAAACATCTTTTTCTGTCTAAGCAACCATAGGCTCACTCTTATGTAAACCATTATTTTGAAGTAGGGTGTAATTTTCGGTTGTGTTTCAAAATACACATGATTACACTTTTCAATATCACAAAAACATTTTTATTTTAAATACTTGATTTACTTCCTGGTTAAACGATCCTTAGTGTCATAGAAACTCTATCTATTAGGTATGTTATGTCTCATGAAAATAATTATAAATATACTTACATTTGCTGATGTGATTTAAACATGCAAAAGAAAGCTAAATTCCAATATCACTAAAAGGTGAATAGTTTTCCTTTTCCTTAAAGTTCAGATGATTATTCTTTTAAAATATCACGAAATATTATGTGTGAAAGGAGAAATGGGGTTTTTCGGAGGGGAGGGTGAGTTTTCTGAACGAAGTAAGTGTATCACGTTTTCTAGCTAAATTTGTTGAAAGTCCATTCGAGGTGGGCCCCTCAGGCCTCAAAATCCCCCGAAAAATGTTGCATCAACATGTTAGCGGAAACATCAAATATTGGATTCAGATACCTTTATTGTTGTTAAAGGACAATAAGGAGTGTTATAGCAGGTATATGCCTTTCAAGCCACAAAGCCAAAAGTAAAAAAAAAAGACAATCGCCGTTTCCCATCACACGCCCAGTAATAAGTCCGTAGTTTTAGACACATGTATAGACGAGGAACGTCGCTAAAGTCCTCGTGAACATACATGTATGAGTTTCAACACACATGACACAATAATTTACAATATATATACTTTTTGCAAAGGTTTTTAACGAATAGATCATAAGACTTACCTTTCACACCAGAGAGGTGGCCGGTGCAGCGGATTTTTGCTAAACGTAGAACGTGCGAGAAGATCGTATCAAAATTATTTAACCCACTAGGGTTCGCAGTTCAAAATTAGTGTTACGTACGTGCGCGTCGAAATAAGTGAGGCCTTTCCTATCGACACGGTTATAACAGGTGATTGAGGTACTCAGATTTGGGTGGGATTAAAGAAGAAGTTGCTCTTAAAGGATAAGTCCACTCCAAAGTCCACAGCAGAACTTAGCATGTGATGGCACCTTGAATTTTTCTCCTGTTGAGCAAAAGTCACACTTGCCAGGTAATAAAGGCGTGCCGTTTCCATTTCTGTTTGTTTCTGGAATCCAATTTGTCTTCCAATATAAATTCGGAATATATACAAATTGTTGCATAAAATTTGCACCGCCGCTGAATAAGCGGGGGGGGGGGGGAGGGGTAAGAGGACATATATTTTGTTATTTTTGGTCCCCAAAAATTCGAAACGGCTCAGCCGGTCGTTGAATAAGCGGGGTGGGGGGGGGGGGGGTAAGGTCAGCTATTTTGGGTCACCCATTACCACATTTTTTTTCTTCTTATTAAAAACAAACTAAAGGGGGGGGGGTTTCCTCCAAAACACACACATACACAAAAAATTAAAGGGGGGAGGGTTTCACCCCCTAACCCCCCCCCCCCCCCCCCCCCTGCGTACACGCCTGGGTCTACGATATCTGACTTGTTACCTGGATCAAAAGGGAAGATATATATTATAAAGATGAGAAGGATTCTTTCTAATCGTATCAGGACAATTACCCTTGGGCAATCACCCCCGGAAAATTACCCCTTTTATTAAAACCAACTTATTAGCAGGGTAACAGGGTTGTAATTTTCCGGGGGCTCCTCTCAGATTTTAATAGAGGCAATTATCATCGATTCATCGGTGAAGGGGGCACTTATCAAAGGTAGTAAGAGGCCCTTATAAGAATGAGAAACGGGCACCTATTAGAAATAAAAATGGTCATTTATCTGAAGTAAAAAGGGGGAACTTTCCTTTATATATAAGGGGCAATTTAGGGGTATTTTAAAAAGTGAGGGGCACTGTGTCCCCTAGGCCCCACCCCCGGCTACGCCGCTTATGGACCGGGAAAATAATTTTTAAGCGCAAAGAGTGCCACGATGTGACGGACATGACCTGTGCGCTAAAAAAGCAGTATCCACTGGTTTTGTTATTCCATCTTTCTAATCCAATTTCGCCATCACTTTTCTATCCATCAGTTGAATTCTGCATAATCATTACATTTTCGAAAAGTATATTCATAAATACCCAACTGTTTCTATCATTTTTCTTTCACTTATGTTTCTGGCATCCTTTCCTCTCTCTATCCCGCCATCCCTTACCTCTCACGTTCTCTCTCTCTCTCTCTCTCTCTCTCTCTCTCTTTCTCTCTCACACACACGCACACATAGTGCACATATACACACACACACAATCTTCCGCGGACAGGGAGGCCGAGTCAGAGGGGGAGAAAATCGAATTTTCAAAGTCATTTCGTGCGATTTGGTGTATAATTTTTGCCAGGATATCAGTTAAAATCTTTGACTTTTTCCAGCATACATTTGTGATGACCCCCTAGTTTGTCCTGCCATGCGCTCCTAGTATCCCCCCTTCCCCTCTCTTTCTGTCTCTCTCTCCCTATCTCTCCCCTCTCTCTGTTCTACCTCTGCTGCCGGTCGGCTTTATTTCTTTCCCCATCCCTTCTATGTTCCCTGCTTAATCTTTTATCAAATAGTTTTTATCAAATACATGATCACACGATCCCACGATCTATATTGACATTAACAATGGCCGCCAATTTGGAACTCCCAGGTCATTGAAGCATCAATACTTTATTGTTCATATTCAACATGAGTAATACAAAAATTAACATGGCAAGCTGCCAAATGTGTTTAGCTTGTGCGTGGTAGGGGGCTGTGTTCTCTTAATTACAATTATCTATTAACATTTTTTTATATTTTTTTCATGAAAATATAATAATAGCTATTTGTTTATACAATTTAATGACAATGAAATTACTGAGTAAATAGACAAAGAGAAATCATGATTTATAATTTTTAATTTTTACTACTTAACTAGCTTTTTTCGAGCACATTTGAATATCGCCTCTCTCTCCCTTTTCTTGCTATACATGCTATATATTGTTGCAAGATTCTTTGAAGAACAACTACCAGAAATTTGATTAATAATAGGATACGATAATAGTAATTCAAAGTCTTGATGGTGTTTAAATTAATAATTCAATATCGTTCATGAGGTCAACATTTTACAACTGAAACCCTTCAATATGATCATGATTATCACTTGGCTGCGATAAAAGAAAAGAAAACACAATGCACAAACCGGTCCAAAAGTGTCGATGAATCTTTATCTGTCTATTTCATTGACCCTTCATGTTGCGTCTGGTTTTGATTGTAAAGGTATTTCTGAAATCTTTACATTTAAGGCGTAACTTCTAGCCGATATGATTTGGTCAACATTTAAAGAAACAACTGCATTTTTACTTTGAATATACAAAGTTTTAAATGTGATTTACGGGACAATAATTTTACCTTGTGAATCAATGAAAATATCATTTTCTTAATACGTGCATAAAGGTTTATAAATACAAAACATTTTATAGGGCAGGGACAATGAGCGATGTATACTGTGTCCCCCTACTCTAAACATCCAATAATTGAACATTTCAATATATGTACAGGTTTGTTTAATGTTACAAGCAATTTTGTATTAGGCAACGATACATGAAATTATTTCAAACGAAGTCATAGAGAAAAGTATACTAGTAATGTATATAAGTAGGGTAAAAGTATTAGTATTTATATGACACAAATGCATTCGAATAGTTGAATAGTATCGTGATTATATTTGCTTAAAGATATAGTTGAGTTCTGGTAATGTGATTGCATTGTAAAAGAAATTGTGTGGAAGCGATTGGAAAAGGTAGATCATGTAGCACATACGTATTGTTATACAACCTAGAGGGTTGCAGTCACCAAAATGATATTAATTCGTTTTTACACAGAAACATGTATATGGGACTACACAAAAATGTGATATGTGATTTGGCCCACAACAGTTCAGCGATTTCATGTCATATTTTGAATATGAGGGCATTTGAAGAGCCATCCTGAACAGCCTGGGGACATGATACCCTTTCACACAACATAAAAAGAGTGAAAACGCTCACAAATTATTTTTCACCTTTCACAGAACTCAACTTTCTCTTTAACCACATCGTTTTGAGAATAGTTACTGTTGTTTAATACGCCTATTGCATTCTTTATACTTTAAATGTGGCACTACATTCAACAAAATATACCAGTAACCGTTATTTATCATTTTGCAGGTCACCTTTTAATATGTTTTTTTTCTTCATATCATTCTTTGTCTAAACGCACGATTATGCAAAATATATATATATATAGCTTGACTAAAATATGTTTACTGTAAGTGATTATGGAAAACACAAACACCAGAGTAAAGGATGTACCAAATATAATGATAAAAAGAACTTGACTGCATTTATTTTGAAGTGATGTTGTATATGCAATGCATACGCAGAATACCGCATTCATCGGCGCTCGCGTAAACGTCTCCAGTAATACATTACAGTTCATTCTTTAGTATCTATGCTTACTTACTAGTAGGATTCCAACTTCTTTACAATTTGTATGTACATAATTTATCATAAGGTTACCGTATAGATCGATTTATATATTTCCATGAATTGTTTGTAGTACAAGTAAAAGGGAAGTAGAAAGATCATACCTAATGAAAAAGTTTGTTTCAGTGTCTTCATTTTCAATTCATAGGAAAGATTCGTTTAGTTTTGTTACATTACAGACACCATCAAATGATACAAAAATTGAAATGAAAATGGCGGAAGTCAATCAAAATGATCAAATCCCGGGAAAAAATATCGAATCCCATCCAGGCCTCCCATACTGTCTCAGTGGGGAAAAGGGGTTGGATTTTTTAATAATTATTATTCTTATCATTTATTTGTATTTTTTACTTTTTGCTCTTAAAAAGCACTGAGGGAGGGGCCCCACTAATCCGCCTATGGGCTTTAAGTACTCTTATTAAAAAGAAGTGAATTAAATTGAATTAAGGATTGGATAGGCACACGTATGCAAAAAGCGCCATTATAGGGAGCATAACGGTAGGCCGGTCAAAACTCTGACCACATCCAGAATATGAAGTACTTTCAGAGGAAGGCTGACTATTTTTCTCTTCCATGTTCGGTGCCATTTTAGTATGAATCTCATGGACTGGCGGGACTGGACTATTTGCTGGTTCGATCCAGGGATGTCTATATTGGTCACATGACGTTTGGGTAATAGTTTTTATTTCCTTGATATCATGAGAACAACAAGACACAGGGATATCTGTATCCATGAGCCAAAATACTCGGCTATATACTATTTGTGTATGAGCGCTAGGGCTTTGATACGGTATTTTGTTATCATTTTGAAAGCAAGTGAGGGTTGAATTGCCATTTCCAGGTTTGGAATGACAGTGTACCTCGTACGTTATTTCTGTTTCACTGGGCATTAAAAAGCAAACTGCTGGACTGGGAGGGATAAATATTAGAACAATTCTTTTCATTAAATGATAATGTGTCTCCCCTTGGATAAAGAGGACAACAATGTAGGTCCCCTGATCTTCGATGGACACGGATGCAACGTTGATTTCGACGGACATAGAACTACCCTCTTCAAAATGCTCCACTCTAAATCTTTCGGCCTGATCGGGTGACATAAGTCCATCTAGGTCGAAAGATCCTTTGGAGTAAAATGGGCGATCTTTCTCCTCGAACTTGATCTTGTAGAACTTGAGCGGAGACTGCTGTTCGTTCCTGCAGGTAAACGGAATAATCCCGTTTCTTCCTGCTGTCAGTGTCAAGGGCTGTTCCTCTGTGGCGATTGGAGATGCCTCTGTCTGCCCCGTAAGGACAGAAACTACCAGAATAATCCGGATCGGGAGTCTAATGCAGGACATATTCCTTCGTCTAGGTATCTTCTGTGTCATAATTATGTAAAGAAGAAAAACTAGGCGGGTGAGAGAAGGGCAGTAATTTTGAATGCCCATTCCAACAAAAACGCAATATGTAAAAGGAATACTCAGCCTTATTTAAAGGGAAAGGACTTTCATAATCCTGTCGATTTGTGATCGTTAAGTTTAAGATATAAACTTGGGCAGGGGTTATTATGTCCTTCATTTTTTTTTACAGGATACTCTCTCTTTTCTTGCTTTCTAAGAACTATGTTATTGTTGAATTATGCCAAATGCTATTAAGCATATAAAAATACCTTTTTCGAACCGGGAGGATGCAGCCATTCAACTTCCATTAACTTTCTGATCAGAGATGTAATCGCGATAATATATTTCAAGACAGCATCCAGTCTCGGAAAGAAACCCTGTAATTTTTCGGGATAGAATGCAAATATTTTTAATCAATTAAATGACACCAAACTTAAAGTAAAAGATAATGGTTTAAACATGATCATTATTTGTATGTTTAAGATTGATAAGTTTGTAAGATATATGGACAAAATATATTCATTTTAATTTGGGTTTTCGGGGTGTAATTGTTTGGTTGGTTAGGTTTTGGAAACAGTTTAGTAGTCTTCTTATTAAAAACAGAATTCATAAGTAGTTCAACCTAATTTTGGACAACAGGATATTTAACAATTCAGTATGATGCATCTTTCTCCACTCATGTTGGAATGTGTTTGTATGTATGATTTCCGCATGGTTTTTACAAATACAAGAGTAACATCCAAATATGTTCTTACATATTTCTCCTGTTCAGGGTAGCATCCCGACTGTGAAAAACAAGATTTATGGATAGATAATAATGTTATATAAACAGGTATGTCAACATTCTTACGTGCGTAGGAGATTTTATATCTAGCATTAATGTGTCCTTTAAAAAAACAAAAAGGAAGATTTTTGACAAAATTCTTAAAAGTCAAAACATTCCCCCCCCCCCATCCGAAAAAACCCAATAGATAATAATAATAAAAGCGTTTTTACTCTGCTTGTCAAATTTGTTTATCAACATTCCATGATTTTAGGGATATTTACCATCCATAGACTAACTTTATGCTATAGATGTTTTTGTTTGATTTGTTTGTTTGTTTGTTTATTTGTTCGAATATCATTTTGCTATGCCTGAAATATGCATTACACCTTCGACGAAAGTTTATGTAAAGTAAACATAAAAACATGACAGTTCTGCTAGAATAAAGAACTTACCGTGTATCGAGAGTAAGGAGTGGTGAGTTCGAAGTAGTAACCTCCCTCTTTAAGCGATCCATTTTCTACATCTTCAAATGCTGTTTTCACAGTAATAAGCATCTGTTTGATCAAATGGATACAAACGCCTTATAGTTTGAAATACAGAGTACAAAGCATAAGTCTATTCACACGATATTTACACGATATTAACACATCATATTCTACGAAAATACTATATCAACGATCGCGAAGATTTAAAAAGAAAATCAATCCGACAAAGACAATTTCCATACCCGACATAAAAATTGCATTACCTGTAGAAATATTGTCTGGATGATATAATTTTCTCAGATTTAAAAATAATGTCAGGGTATTTTTTGAAAAACTTTGCAATCCTATTTTAGGCAATGGAGAAGCAAAATCAGTAAAGAACAAATATAGCTATCGGATGCATAGTATATAACGCTATTAAGATTATCATAATAATCTATTCTCTTTAAAAACCATTGCGATTCATTTTTAGGCAATGGAAAATTAATTAAGTATAAAACACGAATAGCTATTGGATGCATAATAATTATACCGCTATCAAGATTATCATAATAATTAACTGAAACAGCAAAACCCTGTCAAATATCAAATTTGCTGCAAAAATCTAAAATAAACAAATGTTCAAATAACATTCAATAATGTATGCTAAAAGAGATGTAGAATAAGGAGATGGGGAGGGGGAGTAATACATGACTGCACAAATAAATAGAAACCGTGAACGCTCCACACAGAAACCTGCGAATCGCACTGGTTGGAGACTTGTAAATATAAACCGAGTTATACAATACATTATTTTTTGTTTAATTGGGGTTAGAGTCTAAGACTGATGACTGAGATTAAAAAGATCGAATGAATCACTCATATAAAAGTGTATAGTTGTAAAATCTCTTTTTAGGCGAAACAATCATATCGGAAAACTAAAATAATCGGAAATGAAATGATGCCACAATGATTCCAGTCATTAAAAATACATTTTACGATATGAGCTAAACTAAAATAAACCTTAAAACAAGTGGGGTAAAACACATTTGTTAGGACCGTGAATTAATTGGTATTACTCACCTGTTTATTGAATTCGGTTGTGGTGAACTTGAAATAATAGTCACTAGCCGTCATACGTCCGTCCTCTACAGCCTTGCACACGGACTCGAGCGCCCCCAGCATTGCCTAAAGAACAAAACAAATAAAGGGTTGGTTAATAACCTTATTTCTTTCAAAACATGTCTTTTGTGCAGGAATTTTCAAAGATGAATTACCGTGTAGGCGCTATATGTATATATACATTGATATGTTTTCTCTGATATATTGTACATTCATCAATCGGAAATTTACAAAAATGTATCACAAAAATGTATTTACGAAGTGTGCACACAGAAAAAATACAGCCTTTAAATGAGGCATCCCTAAATTAATTATGGGCCTCTTGCATCTGGGGATGGATATTTTGCGGATTCAGAAATAAGTCCCAAAACCCTTGCTTCATGAGATTTGACTCTCACGTTACATTTCGTCATGTCTTTGTTTATTACATTTGTTCTTCAATATTTTATTTGAAACTGTTTTTTTTTATTAGACTTGAAAAGAACTGTTGGATGACAGATATATCTTTAATTCAATTGAATAATATCATTCTCTTAACAGGCGAATAATGTTTCAAAAGAAGAGCCATTGAACCAAAAGCTCTTTAATATGACTATTACAAAAAAGTCACATTTTATATACTAAATTTAAACTGTCACAAATACAATTACTAATATTATTAGTGTTATTATTATCATCATAATTGTGATAATTGCTTTTGTTGTTGTTGCTGTAATTGTCTTTGTTATTATCATTATTATTTCATTATTATTATTATTGTTATTAGAACTATAATTATTTTATTATTATCATTATTGTTATTCTTATTATCATCATGACTTGGATTACTTTCACTATCATCATAGGTGCAGATTTGACCAAGGGAGGATAGCCTATGTAATCAATTCCCCTAATTGTATGCGTATGTTTTTGATTGAATGCTCACCGTAAAGGCCTAAAAGTATTAACCAAATAGCACGAGTTCATTTCCATAAATCTTAAAAATTTCAGCTTCAGAGGGGGTCATATCCCCCTCATCCCCCTTGCGCGGCCGACGCGGCAGCTGGGGCGGCGGAGCGACCACCAAAGTGGAGGGAGTGGCACCCCTAAAAGGGCACCTACAAAGGGAAATCTCAAAGCGAAAATATTTTTTTAGACATTGGTATATACCTCTACATTGTGATTACATTATCAGGGACTTTTTAAATATTTGATTCACTTTACACATTATACAATATATCGCTTAAGCATCGTAATTTGCAGCTGGTGTGATCGTCTGATTATTTATTTGCGAGCGAGCGAAGCGATTGAGAAACAAATTAGGATTTTTGAGGTCGCATTGCAAAAAACTACATCTTATAAAAAGGAAAATCCCCAATCCTGATGGGGTTATAAGCACATTCTCATAACGGAAGACCGAAAAGACCTTTGATAAGTAACAAATAATCATATCGGCTATAAATGCGAGCGATCGTAATGAGGGAGCTTTGGGGGAAATACTCTTAGTCGCTTTAAATTAGGGGCACGTTAATTGATGAAAGAAAAAGGGGACATTTATTGAAAAGGATAAAGACGCTTGTTATAAAAGAAAAGGAGCACGTGAAAAAAGTACAAAGGATAATTATCAGAAATGAAAATGGGGCACTCACCAGAGATATAGAAGAGCACTAATGAGAACGGGAAATGGGCATTTGTCGACGGGAAAAGGGACACCCATTGGATTTTGATAGAGGCATTTATCAGAGGTGAAAAGGGGCACGTATCATTGTTAAAAGGGAAATTACCACAGCTGAAAAGGGGCACTGACTAGATATGAAAAGGGGCACTTATAAAAAAAAAAGAGACAAATTTTCATTTGTTAATGAAAAAGGGGATAGGGCCCTTATCAGAAAGGTAAAGGGGCACGCATCATTGTTAAAAGCGAAATTATCAGAGCTGAAAAGGGGCACTTACTAGATATGAAAAGGGGTACTTATAAAAATGGAAAATTTGCATTTGTTGACAAAAAAGGAGCGCCGATCAGATTTTAATACGGGCATTTTTTAAAGGTGAAAAGGGTTTTTTTATGAAAAAGGTGGAAGTGACTGTTATCAAAAGAAGAAGAGGTACATGTTAAAATAAAAGGCGCATTTATTAGAGATGAAAAGGGGTAATTATGAGAAGGTGAAGAAGCACTTAAAAGAGGGGAAAAGACCATTTATAGAAAGAAAGAGTGGGACGTTTATAAAATTAAAGGGGCACTCATCAGAGATGATAGAGCACTTATCAGGAGGGGAAGGAGCCCTTGTCAAAGTAAACGAGCATCTCTCCGATTTGAATAGGGGCAATTATCGGAGGTAAAGAGCGCGCTTATCTGAAGTGAATATGATTAACTACTCTTTAACTGGAAGGGTCATTTACCAGAGATGAAAAGGGGCGTTCATGAGAATGAAAAGGGACACTTTTCATAGATGAAATGGGCTTTTATGAGAAGGGAAATTGGCTCCTTTTAAATTTAACTTATCTTAAGGAAAATGGGCATTTTTATTAGAAAGGAAAGGGAGCACATGTGTCAATAAAAAGGCGCTTATCCGAGCTACAAATGAGTAGCACTAAAAAGGGGGGAAGGGCTCTTCTTACAAAGTAAAAGAGGCAATGTCAGAGTAAGAGCTTAACATTTTACCAACTTTCTTGACATGCTACATCTAAACAATACACAAATAAACATTAATAGCGAATCGTTGCTTCCATTACATGATTATTTACCTTTTCTCCAACGGACAGAATGCCGTATTCGTCATGCTGTGTGCTTTCTTCCTTAGGTATACGCCCCATATCGCTCTTTACTGCCAATGAAGACAGAATAAAAAGAATCAACTTAAAATGTACAGTGCGTCCCAGAAAAAAACGAAACCGAGAAGTATCGATGTTTCATCATAACTTAAACATCATAACATAACATAATCTATAAATTAAACTTAAACTATAATTAACAAATGACACTTATAGCAAAGCTTAGATCCTCTTCTTTCATTTGATGCTAGTCGTATGATGCATATTTCACGCATGAGTCATTGGGCGGGCGGTATTAAGTTATGATGAAATATCGATACTTCTCGGTTTCGTTTTTTCTGGGACGCACTGTACAGTGTGAGTCAAAAAAAAGTTTACACCTAGAAACTTGCTAATTATTTCACAAATCATCTATGAACAGTAAATAATTATACATCTCATGAAAGAGCGTTCATCCCAAATCATTTGGTATCATTTTGTGTGGTATGTGTTCACGCTCGGATGAATAGGAGGCATTGTTTGCGAGAGTGCAAAAATCGATTCGCGCCAAAGTTGCTTGTGTTTGAATAAAACAATTGGGATTTGGGAATTAATTCGGTCTTTGCAGATCGAAATAACATCCCTAACAAAATTAATTATGCCACACATATCAAATATCGAATATCAAATATCAAAGAACATTTTGTGCGCGCGTGTGTGTGTGTGTGTGTGTGTGTGACTTTGCTTCTTCAAAAAGCTTATGCAATGCATTTCATCTGATACATTCAATTCATTCTCTCACTCCGCTAATCCCAACATACATGTAATACATGCTGTAGGCATCACTTTGGCGAAAGTCGATTTGCGCACTCTCGCAAACAATGCCTCATGTTCATCCAAGCGTGAACACATACCACACGAAAATGATACCAAATGATTTGGGATAAAACACTCTTTCATAAGATGTATAATAATTTACTGCTCATAGATGATTCTTAAAATAATAAGCAATTTTCTAGGTGTAAACTTGTTTGTTTGACTCACACGGTATAAATGAAGGTTTTATCACACCAACGTTAATGATGGACGAATGAATAACATAACAATAAAGGTGCAGTTGTAGTGACCATGAGTGGCGTATCGAGATATTGGTATCGGAGGGGCACTAGAGCTTACGACATTAGATATAGTTGAGTACGGGGACTGAACCCCCCCCCCCCCCCCCGAGGAAAAAAAGACCACGAAAAAGCCGCTTAAATTCACTATTTTACTCTTTAACATACATTTTGAATGTCTCTAATAATTTTTGAGTTTCCACAAGCAATTTTATATCAAAAATGATTCCCTAACCTTATTTAAATACTAAAAGCATATTTCTGTTTCGTTTTAGTCCAAATTTTGTTAGGAGGAGGAACCTCCCCCCCCCCCCCCCTTTCCAGCCCTTTACTTCAAATGCATTAGTAATCGCGATCATTTCATATATGTTACGTTCCTTTAATTCACTGATATCGAACAGCAATAGCCAATTTTGAAAATTCACTGCTCTGGACGGATACAATACCTCATTTATTGTTCTTTGTGGAAAAAAAAGTATTTTAATCACGCATAAAGATGCCTGAAAAATAAATATCGTTGAAATTTGTAAGCCAATTGATGTTGGCTCGGGCGAACTCGCTATGGAGATTTTGTGCTGATATAACCACTAGCCGTTCGATAAGTTTGCTTAAAGACAGGTCCAATTTGTGTTCTTAGTGTTAGTTGATAAAACTTAAATGCATATTTTGAATGGGCCGAATGTATCGAAGTTTGTCCACCGTTTATGTGTTTAATCTAGCTCCTCTCCTTGTTTTATTCAAAGCCACAGCATATTTTGATTTATTAAATTTGTAATCAAAACATGCCCTATTAAAAAAAAAATTCGGCCGAACATAGTAGAACCAAAAAATAATCATCGTGCATAAAAACTCATTGATAAGATATTTACCTTCTGGTTATTGTCCTTACGATTGGAACACAAGTGAAATGGCTTCGTTAACAGTGCAGCTAGGGTACCTATCGTTTAAGTGAACAAACCAGGGTTATTCAATATCTCTATCCTAAAAAGCAGCTTTATTTATGACCGCCTTGATTGTCAGCAATGATGTCGTCGCAATAAAGGTAAACAATGGTGTGTTCACGTGATGTAAAGCCTGGGATTTAATTGGTTTTCCGTCATTCTTCCTTGCAATTGTATGCAAATTTACTAAAGGTCACGAGTCAATAAAGGTCTGATTGCGTGCTCGATGACATACCCTTATCAGCTCAAAATTTAATAGAATTCTTGATCTTGAGTCGTTCCAGTCTACAATAATTATTCTAGTCTACAATAATCAATTTCGTGGCCAAGATTCTGTAATGAACGCTATCACATATTATGCATGATTCTAGTGTATTTTTCCTCAAAAATTAAGTAAATATACACAGCGAGTACCTCTAACTCTCAAATGAACTAAAAATGCACAATCGTTTATATACACTAGTATGCTATTACTTCTAACGTCACCTTATTTCTCTCACTTGACTGTCATTCTGACCTCTTTCTCTCTCTCCCCCTCTCTCTCTATCTACCTCTGTATCTCATTCGTACGATCTTCTCTCGTTTTCGTCTTTACATCACTCCTCGTACTCCCTTCTCTCTGTCTCATAATTTCCCGCATAATTTATTTATCTTTCTCTCTCCTTTTCTCCACTCCTCCCTATTATGTGAGTTGGTATAATGTAACGTTGCATGGTAAGCTCTCGGTCTTCGCCTAGAAATTGACTCAGGCGAACCCCGGTTTGAAAATTGAGTCACGTCTGTCGGATGGTGACGGAAAAGGTTAGTCCCCAGACGTAAATCTGATTGATACACGTCTGTTAAACTCCAAATACACACGCACATACACACGCATACAACACAGGTCCACGACCACACATACTCTTTTTCTATTTTCTTTATATCAAAGGTACACCCAACACCAATGCGCGAGACAAAGGAATATCTCCATTCATCCTATTATGATCATGACTTAGGTCAAACAGTCTATTAGTGCCAACAGAGATTACACATTACAATACGGTTTTCTTTAAAATGCAGATATTTCCCTCATATTGCAAAATTCATTTAACAATGAAACATGGTAGCAGAAACATACTTACTTTTATTTTGCAAAGGTTTTACGTATGACTTGCAGAGGCTAGTCTGATTCGTGTATATGCTTGTGGCTGTTATTCTGTATTTTGTTTTGTAGTTTTGATTTTAGAGGTAATGCGCAAAGTAAATATTTGACACTCCTTTTCTGAAGGACCACGTGACAAAATCACCGGCACTGATTGGTTCATTGCTCCATTTCCACTCGTCTTTCTTTTTTTTGTTATCTCATCAATATCGTCCAACCACATTCTTCCTCAACTCCGTCAGTCTGTCCTCTCCTCTCGGCCTCAATCCCACTCCCCCCCTCTCTCTCTCTCTCTCTCTATCATCATCATCCTTATCATCATCATCATCATCATCATCACCATCATCATCATCATCATCACCATCATCATCATCATCATCATCTTAATCATCATTTAGCAAACATTAGGCCTACGCTCTCCGCTTTATCTCAAGTCTATAGTTTGATAATGTTCTTCAATTTCGTGTTTATTGTAGTCTGCTCTCTGTTCAATGTTTTCAGTCCATCTTTGTCGATCTTTTACACTTTTATTTATTCATTTTTTAGCACTGACGAATCATCTGTGATACTAGTGATATCAGTTCTGGCACCATCATGGATGTGACTACTATTTCGCCACTCTTGTATTCAAATGGTTGATGTTCAATGTCCATGTGTATTCATCTATTTACACAGTTTATGCTGATAAAGATTTTTAATAAATCAACACGGTTTACGAGATTACTGTTTAAAGGCTCCTCTCTCTGTCTACGTGCCATGTCCTGAGACATTGGGGACCATGGAGTGCCAAAACTTTATGTCCCATAGTTTATGAAGTAATTTATTCTCCCCGAGATCGATTCCACTTTCAGAAATCCTACTCCTTAAGCTACTCATCCACATAAACCTCCTTTTACCCGTACTCATCCTCCCCTCAATTCTTCCAGGCGGTGCAAGATTTTCCAAACGATTCTTTCGTATAACATGTCCCAAGAAGCTCAGCTGTCGAACTCTTATAATATTCAAAAGCTTCCGACTTGTTTCTGATATTGTACATACCTGATTATTGGAAACTCTTTCTGTCCATCAAATTCTAAGCATCCTTCTCAGGAACCAAACTTCACAACTTTAAAGTCGCTTTCTTAGGTCTGATGTCAGGGTCCAAGCTTCACATCCATACATCAGAACTTGATACATCTAGTTTTAGATTAAAGGTCTACATACCTATTTTCATCACGTTTATTTTGTATTCATTATGCAATAATACACATGCATTGCGAACAGCATTCTAATAGTTAGTCATTGTAATGTTTTAAACATTTTAAAGCATTATTTAGTGGATTTTAACTGCGATGAATCGTCATTTCTTACAAACATGTATACAAATTGCATATCTGACATGTTCAATTCATGAGATCTGTTACACGAGATTCGAAATCCAGTCATCTGAAGAAAGATTTCTCTTTATAAAGCCATTGGTTTCATGATTCCTCCTCTTAGCCTGCATATCGATTTTCTTGGCTCTGTCTCAACGTCGGCTTAAATGCACTTTTTATTGCTATTAGTTTGTGAGATTATGTCGAAACCTGAATATATAAATATATATCTATACTTGTGTAATCAACAGTATTCCTGTTTGTTTGCGATCAGTAAGCAAGGTGATAAAAACATGAAGGAAAAGTGTTCATGCATCCAGTGAATCTCCGGGTCTGTACGTAGGCCTACTATATAGAGGGGGAGGGGGGGGGGGGGGTGTTAGTTCGTTCATATCATGTAACAACAAGAAAATCAAAATCATCTTCTGTAATATGTACATTATCAACAGCAATATTACGAACCTAAATTTTGAAACAATAAGAGATCCCACCAACAAAATACCTTGAAGTTCTTACGGTGAAAATTAGGGCCATTCCAACGTTGACCTTGTATGCATTTATTTCATCCAAAAAATAAAATTTCTTGATAAACTATTGGTTAATAGTTTTTCTCATATTCCTACCATTAGTCTTGTCATATCAGGGCTTTTTAATTTTTAAATGAATGTCATTGCAAGGAATCGCCAATCGTTTTACTTAACTGAAGTTGACTTTAAACTTCACTATTCTATAGAGTCGAACCAAAACTTTATCATTCTATGTTGAAAAAAAGAGAGAAGGAAACACTTCCGCCATAATAATCAATATCAGTATCAGGAGTGTAACGTTTTCCTGGTGTACGTTGTTTAATTATCATTTTTCAAAATCATCATTGCGTGCAGAATTAGGAGTAAAGTTCAAGTAGCACTTGCAGTATCATGTGACTCTGAGGCGCCTAGATTCGAGGTTTTTATCACAAAGTAAATATGTGCATATTTCAGTTTGACACCGTAATGATGAGTAGAAAACATAAGATTAGAATCTTGCACTTAAGAAATATTTATAATGTCCTATATACTTTGCCGTCATTTCAAAAAGAGTAAGCATACTCGATTAAAATATACAACACAGTATTTGCAATATTTTTTTGTCAACGTCTATGCAAGAAATAGTGATGGCACTTTCGGATTTATAGGTCCATCCGCGACCCCCCCCCCAACCATATAGAGTAAAAATGTTATGATATAAAATAGCAACAAGAATGTGTTTTTAAAAAAGGTGCAAATAATATATAGAAAGCGGGGTGGTGTAGTCTCAACCCATGGCAAAAGGCTTTTTGATATCACATCTCGTTTGGATTCATTGTTTTAATGAAATTGTAGTTCCAAGTATCGAAGACGATATTTGAATTATCGTATTATCGCCTGATATTATTGCCACCAATTAGGACTATTGTTAATTCTTTACTTGTCCAAATTATGCTTAAAAAAGAATAGTTCCAACAAATTCTTTTCACGATTCTTATTAGGTGGTCTGTCGTCTACGACAGATCACCTATTGTTTTCGTCAGAATTTTCTATATTTAGTTATTTATTTATTTTTATTTATTCTTTCGCTTTGGTTGTTCCTAGGATAACTCAAGATCGGTTCAGTCAATTTATTTCAATTTTGGCACAGTTGTAGGTCATTGTCATGAAACGTGACAGGAACATTTTCAAGGTCATCAAGTCTTCATGACGTCATCCAGCCGCCATTTTGTAAAATCACATTATCCATCATATCTTCATGACGCGTCGTCAAAGGTCATTCATATTGATATCACATATACTTCAGGTCAAGGGTCAACAGGTCATGTCATCAAAGGTCACATAAAGGTCATGACGCGCGTGTACGTTCACGTTGAAATTTTAAAATGCTCAAAAGCACTTAACTATTGAACGAGAGTACGAATCAGGTCATTTTAAGCATTTTCGCGCGTTATAGAATTGTGCAACATACAATCCCCGAATTTTCTCTGTCATCATATTTCCAAGCATTTTGATACGTTGTTCATCTTTTTCTGACCATTAATAACGGAATGAGCGTCCGTTTAATATACATGTCATACTATGTAATACATAGCATATATGGGAAAAAACATGCCTATACAAAAATTTATTGTAGCTCTTTAAGATGCCTGTTGACTTCTATTTTTATTTTCATATTTGGATAAATCGTAGATATATGCTTTCATGTCTCATTTGACCCTCAATGAACTCATGACGTCATCATAATGGCCTCTGAACTCAAAATTTATATTTGCATATTATGACGTCAGCATATTTTTAGAAAATTGATTGTATCTCTGTAAATATTGATCGATTTTCCTCCAAATTTGGATATGTTCTAGCTGAGACAATTCTTTACGAGTACAGTATCACGAATTTTTATTTTGACAAAGGCATCATGGCGTATTTTTGCGATTAAAGGAGGCATGTCAATTTTTTCTCATTTTGCGTGTATTCTCTATGGGACATGACTTTTTTTCAAAACTGGATTCTACATTCCCGTCTTTCGCGAGCAATATCATCATGATTATCATTGTTTACATGTCTATATAACTTCTCCCTTTCTCTACATAGTTTCTGCTTGGTTTTTGTTGATTTTGAGTATGTTGTAGCTGAGACTATATGCTATCTAAATGTCCCCTCATTTTTTTCAATCAGATGTCAGGATCAAGCTCATGATCATGATCATCATCATCATCATCATGGTCTGATGATCATCATCATCAACATCATCATGATCATGATCATTATCATCAATATCATTAACATTATCGTTATTATCATCATCTAACATTATCATTATCGTCATCATCATCATCACCATTACTATCATGATCATCATCATGTTTATCATGATCATCATTGTTTACATGTCTATATAATTTCTCCCATTCTCAAATCTATCATAAGAAGTGGAGACAGACCACCTAATTCGTTCCCATGACGAATTAAATTTCTAGTTATGATTTTAAGTTTTCCTGAGTAATGAGGGTGGTTTTTTTTAACTAATGATATTTCAATGTAATCTAACAACAGTTTGATTCTGAATAAAACCAGAAATTGGTTTGACATTTAAATATTTGTTAACTCTCGCCCAATTTCCCCGCATTTTGTCAAGTTTTTCAAAGATAATTAAACGTATTGTTAATAACAGATTGTGTGATTTTTTTTTTACCAGGAAGGACCTCCTTAATCCAATTCAGATTGGGTTCAAGAAATCATATTCAACTGAGCTTGCACTTGTACAATTGCATGACAGAGTGTAGAATGTCTTGGCTGATCGTACGTCATTGGCGTATTTATGGAAGGCATTCGACACTCTTGATCACTCTTTTATTTTGATGATACTACAGTGTTTTGGTATTAGAGGAAAAGCCTTAAAAAAGAGCTACTTGTCGAACAGGAAACAGTGTGATGTAATCATGTTGATTCTGAAATATGGAGTTCTACAGGGCTCAATATTTTGCTAGTTCCTGATTTTTTAGTTTATATCAATGATATATTTTAGTTCGTGCTGATGACACAGATGTATTTCTCTCTCAATCAAACGTTAATATTCTCATCGACACTCTGAACTCAGAACTGCCAAAACTTGCCTAATGGCTTTAATGAATGTATTATACTTTCTTTCAATCTTAAAAAAGCAAACCATATATATTTTTTTAGGCTTTACCTCTATTTCAGAGCTCATAATAAATCAGTACATTTTGATATACCATTGAAAATAGATGATACTGTGATCGAACAGAAGACCGCTACTAAATTCCTTGGAGTATATATATATATATATATATTGACGAACTTTAAAATTGGTCTGACCATGCCAAAAGTATAACCAAACCCATTTCACGCAATGTTGGTGTTCTGTCTAATTTAAATTACATGTATTACATAGCATTAAACCTATCATCCATACTCCATAATACTATATAACGTTAATATCGTATATAATATGTTGTAATATAATATGGGTGAACTCACAGTGTCTTAACGACTCAATTTTAGACATCCAAAAAAGGCGATACGATTTATACTGTTTCTCGCCAGAGAAATCAGAGCGCCCCCTTGTTTTTGAAATTGAATACCCTCAAAATTTCGGATATATCCCAAAACCGCTACGGCATATAAAAAGAGTATACATAGTAGCCCGGACAAAGGGAAATTTCTGCCTTTGGATCAAATTATTATTAACTTAAAGTTTGCATTGAAAAGAAAGCTGCTCTCCCAATACACAGTGTATATCATATATTTTTTGTTTGTCTGCTGATCAACGATATGTGCAGTCATCTGTAACTGCTCTTCTTTTCATCCCTCTTTCTCTCTTTCTTTCACTCTTTAGTCTCTACCTGTTATTCGTCTCTTCTCTTTGCTGTACTTCTGCATCACCAGCAACTCTCTAATTCCTTTTTTTGTGCTTACACTTAATTGTCAGGGCTCACAGGGCATCAATCTTTGCTCATCTTGAAGCCCTTGCCAGTTCTGTTTAAAATGACTTCATATTTCTCCATGTATGTTTCAATGTATAATGATTTTATTATGTAATCAGAACTGCCACAAATGAAATTAAAATGAAATGAAATTATTGAATACAATAAATTGCATGAATATAAAACATTCATAACGGTACTTTAAATAACATAGCCTCAGTTATGAAAGGCACTTTTTACATTTGGTAATCTGACGCTATCTTTTATAGGTAACTGAAGATATTGCCGTGTAATATAAAGTGCGTGATAAACTTGGCAAAGACCAACTTAACCTATGACCCCCTCACTTGACTGTTTAATATTAAACAAATACAATAAACCTTTGGTCTCATAGAGATTGCCTAAGTAAATAGAATAACTGAAGTGGGAACCTAATTTACGGTGAGTTTATTCCCTTCACCGTGAAAGAGAAACATAATGTGTTCTTTCACACCGCATTTACTAAATAATATGTCCAGTATATAGCGCAGTTACTATTAAATATGACTATACTTTACAGCGCTTGTACGCAAAGCATCTATGGTAAATAATTCAATGATTTTTTTCTTCTTCAATTTATGAAGTTCATCAGGCGTGGCATTTTATATTTTTACTTCACATGGAAGGAGACCGGCAAATCAACATTTTACTTTTTAAACCTTGAATAAAGTCACCTCGAATGACAATTGACAGAGTTAATTATGATGTCGAATTCATTTTTTTTTTTTAAATCGAAACTAAATATATTTCAATGTTAGATGAAAGAAATCAAACTTCACTTCAATATAGAATCATTACATTTGTACACTTACAATTCTAGTTGAATTATCTCGAATATAGCATGAAAATAATGGTACACTTCAGGGGGTATATTTTTCATCAACCTGTCCTACTTGCATGGAAAAAAGATTTTAAAAAGACAAATGGCCATTCACTATTGACTTAAGAACTGGTTCTAGTTCAGTAGACGTGATATATACAATAGCATTAATGACTTTGAAGAACTTTAGAGCACTGCAGTCTACGCAGAGTTTAGATTTGTTACATAATTGTACTGTAATACCTTTTGATTTATCTAGTAAATGGATGTAATGAAGAAAAACAAAATATATACATGAGAATGTTTCAATAGTATGCGACTGAAATGTTGGACTTTCAAATAAAAATAAATATAATGATAAATTTACGACTGTTTATCCACTGTTCAATTAACATTGACTTAACATCTGGGTCAAGTTTATTAGACGTGATATCTCCAATCATAGTATTAATGAAATTAAAGAACTTTAGAACACTTTACTCTACATAATTATAGTTTTACATCATTTTTAACATACTTTTAAGCTTTTGAGTACTTCAATAACTCTTTATTTCTCTAGTAACTGCCGTGCAATGAAAATATATATTTATACATTTACGTTTAATATCGAGCGAGTTAAATCCGACTTATAAATAAAAAATTCGAGATAACAAATGTAATTTAGTAATGTTCAACTTGGCCAAGTTCAGTGGGCGTGATATCTTTAATAGTTTTGATGACTTTGAATAATTTAAGAGGACCTACTGTAGTCTATATTAAGTTTTAGTTTTTACATATTTGTATATCTAAATACTTCTTTAATTATCTACAAACTGCCATGCAATGAAAATGTATATTTACGTTAATGTTTAATATCAAACGATTGTAAGTTGACTATGAAACAATAATCCTATCAGGCGTATAGTGAACATTTTCGGCATTGATTTTGAAATTCAGTTCATATTGATAGCTGCAATTACAGCATGATGGATATACGTCGATAGTCCGTTTTTGGTGTGGCACACTGTAGGCATGTAGTAGCAACACGGGCGCATTGAAGGCAAGCCACTTCATGGTTGCAGGGACGCAATATGGTCGCTACATCCTGCTTATTACAGACCTTACACATGACCTTCTTTGGACCGACATCCATCAGGTATCTAGTACTTGATGTAGTCGATGAGAATTCTGTGATTTCGATATAAAAGATGCTTGATGTTAACCTAGTCTCTACGATTACCATTATTCATTGCTACACCAATGGAATTTACTTTTATAGACTATAATATCAGTTAACGCCTTTCTGGCTCGTATAAGACTAAGAGGATTTTAGTTTTCCTACTTTTAAAGAAACAGGAGGGCTAAAGATCTATACAAAAAGACAGTGTCGGAAAGTGAACAGGGCGATATTGTTTTGTTTGCTCACAATATCGTTTCTCGTTGTGATTTCAATATGTAATTTCTTAAAGAAACTAAAATGTAAAGCTTCACAGATCTTCCCTTTAACGCAAACACATTTGCGAATGATTTCTGTTTTGTCCACCAAATTATATCATGCATCCTATAGACTGGAATTGTCCATTTTAAGCAGAAGCTCCCAAACTTCTATCTCTCTCTCTCTCTCTCCTTTCCACCTTCCTCTTTTGCTCTCTACCCCTCAATTCATCTCCCCTTCCCTCCCCATTTACCTAATAGCTAATACTTACATTTGTGTTTCTAAGATTTTGCAGTGGCGAAGCTCTTTTGACCAGACTTTGGTGATTCTTCTTGTCTTGAGTCACTGTTTATCTCAAGATTAGCAAACCTTTGCGTCTATATAGGTAGTGAAAAAAATACAAACCAAGATAGGAATACAAATTTACTGGATAGTTCAAGATGACTTCAAAATATGAACAAATGTTAGACTGTAGCTTAGTTATTTTGAAGAATAAAAACCTGTATTTATTTCGTCTTGTTTTTCTTATCTGTGAAGTAATGGAAAATACGGTTCTTGGAGGAATTGTCTTTATAAGTGATGCTTAAGTATGTATTATCGCATTTTTCATCTCTTTATTCATATAATTTTCCAAAGATACAAATCTTGAAATATATTAGAATTCGTTCTTTGAGAAATTATCATTGGGGGTGGTGTTTTGATATAGTATTGTTGGATTTTCGATCTCTATATTCATATTTGCTGCAAAGGTTACATCTATTCAATTTATGAAGTTCATCAGGAGTGGCATTTTATATTTTTACTATTATGGTTTGTATTTACGCCGCATGTGATCAATGGTCACCATATATAGCTTCACGATTCACTTGGTGATATTTCAGTAATGCAGCTTATAATTTCCCCCATCAATATCACTTCACCAATTATGGTATGGTTTAATTGAATCAGCTCTGCCCCCAATCCCATAGTATGCCTCAAATCTTTACAATCAACCAATCACCATAGCAAAATGCAACATTGTAGCCTTACCACATTGATTTTCCAGGGGCTGTTCTCATACTGAATTAAAAGAGATTTAGTGCTTACGAAACGATTTTATTTACATTCCGAACCTGTGTATCAATGGTGCTTGCTGAAGATTGCAATGATTTATCATTGGCTGTGTTCTTCTGTTCCGCCGCCTCTAAAATTTTGATGAAGTTGTCCGAAGTCGAGAAGTTTAGGTCCGTTTCATGTAATTGTTCCTCGATGATACGACACACTAGCGCCGCGTCGAATTTACTCTTCAGGATCATTTTGACAGTCGGGCTGTCCATTATCTCGACCAATTTCTTAGCAGAAACTGTGTACAAAATATAATTTATATTGGTGAAGTATGGCAAGGAAATCTCTATGTTCTTCATGATGGCTGTAGAGTTATGGTGAGGGACACCATCTGCATAACTTAAATTTATTTCTATGAAAATACGATGAGAGATGCATAATTGGTGTGGTGACAAAACCTCGTATCTCAAAAATCATGAATTTTCAGGAGAGCGAAAAAACTTTCCTGTCTTAACAAATTTAGTGCTGTGACACCGTCCTTTCTTTTTAAAACGGGAATATTTATATAATTTTTAATGTCATTGTTGAAATACATTAAAATAATTGTTTTTATATTTGAAAGTGAGTCACGAGGTTTTTTTGCGTTTGTCTACATTGAGAGTTTTTAGTTTTTATTCAAATTGAGATACGAGTTCTTACTTTCAATTCTGAATGAGTTACGAGGATTTGGTTGAATAAGTTACGATTTGTATACACTAACTTCGGTACTGTTAGGCCGTGTGTGAGTTACGAGGAAAAGGAATTACGTATCTTATGTTACATGGTTTTGTCAGTGCAGCTTCAAAGGGGGTTAAAGTTACGAGGTTTAGTTTAAGGGTGTTTGTGTGGAATTTGTGAAAAAACCGAGAAGGAGGCGTGCCATGGATTTATCAGGTGGTGTCGTAGGCCATTAGGTACACAATTATGAAGAAAAAAAATCAAAATCTCAAAAAATTGAGATACGAGGGTTTTGTCACCCCACTGACGATTACGTTAAAATAAGTTGTGCGTGTGTGACGAGTAGAGAATAGGGACTTTTATATTCGCATGTCGACATAGTGAACTGCTACGTGCGACATCCTTTTAAGGCAATGTGACGTCCTTTTAAGGCACTGGCAGTGCCCGACCGTGTCTATAAATGACGTCGCATCGCCTTAAAAAGATGCCACATGTAGCAGTCCACATTCTCGTTGTGCAAATCTCAAAGTCCCTAGTTACGCTAAGGACATTACGGAATGATGAGCTTGTTTTAGAGCTCAAATCCAATGAAGCCTAAAATTAGTTCCCTATCTCAGAGATTTCATAATAGAGGAAGATATTGTTAAAACTCCAAATAAATTAATCTGAGAGTGTATGCCCACGTTTGTCACAACCATTTCTTTGAAGACGCTCTGATTCAGGCTTCAGAATACTCACCTTTGGTATCCTTCTCTGACTCGCCTGCTTCTGAAGCTGGTGTCTTCTGATGATCTGCTGGTGAGGACTGGGTAGAAACAGCTGGGCTCTGTTTAGATTCTCTCTTCTCTGCCTCCTCACTCGCTTTTGCTTTCTTAAAGAAATCCTTAAAATAAAATAAGATAAGTTGCATGAGACTAATGGTACATGATGTCGATGCATTATTGTAGAGCGCTTAGAGACTTCTGACAAAGTAAGTGTTAGGCGCTATATAAGCACTGTAATTATTATTATTATTATTATTATTCCTCGACTAAAACTATTTGAGGGAAGTAAAAGCGAATATCAAAACCCTTAGCTGATTTACGTTCTATCGCTGTATGATAACATAACCATGATCTTCATTCTCACCTGTACTTCATCAACGAAAGCTTTCCCTTTCATTTCTATCAGCCACTCGCACTTAGGAAAGTTCCTGGCATGCTCGCTCCAGGGCTCGTCATCCTCTTCCCAGTTCTCAATGCCACCATTACAGTAGAAACATCTGGCCCTGTCACCAGGACCTATAAGGTGGAGGAATGGTGAGAATGTGTGTTAGCACGGAGGAGTCAGAGACGGAGAAGAGGGGAATGGGAGATAGTAAGATGGGAGGGGGGGGGGGGGGACTTACCGTCAAATGCCTTTGTCAGATATGCATAAAACATTGCTCACCTGCATGAACAAGGCTATCTTGCAAGTTTCACAATTCACTCTCTGTGTAGTTGTACCGTAGCTGCCCAATGTGCAAAAAAGTTAAATGCAAACCACCATTTCCCCAATCAAGATAGTGTAACCCTTTTACATTTATGCTTAATTTTTGGAGTGATATTTTAGTCGCTCCTTTAATAGGCCTAACGCCGACGTTCCATGTTATCAATGCATTTAACCGCTTCCAGATGATTAGTTTACAAGAATATTAGATCTGCAGAATATTATCATGAATATTTGTATTTTTAAAATATAAAAGTGTTCATCAAACTAATTTCATTCATTTAAAACAATAAATTGTTATATACGTCTTACCTGTGAACGAAAATCCAGCGTTAGCCAGCCATTTTGTTTCAGAATGAGACAGTTTGCATTCGTCTGGCCAATCGCGGAACGTGTCTTCCCGTCTTAATTCATCATCAAATAGTGGAGCATGGGCACTTGTCAACTTCCCAGTAAAAGATGTTCCACAATAGGCATCTACATAGTCTTTAGAGGTCATCAGATCATGGGTTTTACTGATGCATAAGACGGCTTGTCCGTCCGCCTCAGTCCGCGAGGTATCAGTCTTTAGGCTTTCCTTCATTTCATTCCACCTTTCAATCGTGAAATTTTTCTTCTCCTGGTTCTTCACCATATCACAATGCGGATACATTGTTTTATGTACTTCCGCTACAATGTCCCCTTCTTTCCACCCCTCAATTTGGCCTCCGCACGAAAAGCATTCCACTCTGTCAAATATCCCGACGTAGCGGAATCCTGCCTCTGCAAGTGAGCCTGGTGTTACTGGACATTTTTTCCGCCAGGTTTTAAACGTTTTAATTCTTTCTACTTCAAACCTCATTTTGGATAGGTCATGTCTTAACTGAAATTTGCCGCGCACTTTAATGCGAGTCTCCTTATTATTCGTGGCCATTTTGAATATCAGTCGCAAAAGCCTTTCAGTTAAACTCTATGATCCTGTTCCAATATGTTCTGCATTTGATTGGGCTGCGTGTCAGCAAATCTGTTCAAACAGGAAATGCCTATATATCCCATAGATTAATAACTCAAAAGCATCTTGGCACCTGCAAGGTGAGAAAATGAAGACAAAAAAAAATAGACATTTTATTTTACGAAGTTAGCCATGAAAGTTATAACTACAATGTAATGTATAGTATATCAACAATTGGTACAAAATCTTCCACAGAAATATATTTAAACATTCCAATATTGAAATGAAAAATAATTTTTATCAGTATTGAAATGAATTATGAATTCATTATTAAAGCCTAGCATAACTAAAACAGTACTAGAAATGAGATTTTTTTTCACCTATTGCGTTATTGTTTTTGATTGATTGATACATTTTATTTCAAATTTAGTAAAAAAAACCCACAAAAAACAGGTTATAAACATTTACAATGTACATATAAAATCGACTTATATATGTGAAACAAAGTAATAACATTTAAATACAAATAGTTGGAAAAATAAATAGGGTGTATTAGTAAAAGCCTATGTGGCTTGACAAGTTGATACACCCATTACAAAGAATGAAAAACATTATATAAATTTCAGGTAGCTGACGGTTACGTACTAAATTATATTTAACTTAAACATACTGGGACAGTAAATAGCGCCTGTACTTATTTTTAAAAGAATTTCCAAATTGATTATTAAGGGGGATAATGTATTCCATATAGTGGGACTAACGAACCGAATAGACTTAAAAAGAGAGTGAGATGTGACCTTCGATTGATGGAATAACTGGTTGTGTCTAGTATAAATAATTGTGGACATGGACATTTAAAGAAAACATATTCATTAAGTATTCCGGTAATGTATCTAAAGAGTAACGATGCATATTAAAGTATACCCATTTTTAATCTATTAATATAAAAACGTTTAACGTTTTAAATTTGTAAAAAAAATTGGTTGTGATGGGGCCAGATAATCTGGATTTGAGCAATGCGTAATGCCTTTTTTTTAAGACGGTGTAATTTAATTAATTTTGAAGGATAAGGATTAGCCCAGACAATATTATTATTATTCCAATCTTCAAACCTTAAAAGTGTAGAATCATTAACGCTGATATTATCAGGCATGTTGAAATAACGTAAAATCAATCAGTAAGGATAATTCTAACACAGATAATCATATAATGACTTGCTTTTTCATGAAAACAAATCTCTTGAAATCACAACATCATTATTTTGCCTCGTTTCGTAAACACATATTCATGGTTCATAAAAATGCACTGAAAGATTATCCTTGGTGACAAAGGTTGCCCACACAGTCAGAAAGCAAACACTCGAAACACGCAAGCAATTAATATAAATAATAAATCTTAGTTATTATGTTTGACGTTATATTATGTTGCATGGAGGATGTCACTAGGAATGGGGTGGGGTGGGGATAAGCCACTTCCCTTCATCTCAGAACATAATGTCGGCACAACAAATCATAGCAGTTTCCATTTTTAAAGTTTTCGTTACCTCATTCGGTGAATCCGCAAATCTGGGGACCTTTTCTGATCAAACAAATGTTTTAGTAAATCTGGGCCTTACAACACTCGTTCCTTTGCAAAATGTTCTTTCAATGCCTCTGCTTTTTTGCACCAGGGATTGGCAAGAAGAAGTCTACCCTAGCCTGGAAATATGTCAAAAATAATAATGATGCAATCATGTTAGAAAATGCATGAACATAGCCAGTGGCCATGTGTGTGTGTGTGTGTGTGGGGGGGGGGATAATGCATCAGGAGTAGAACATTCCAACTCAGAATATGTTATGTTAATTACCAAGCTTCCCCTTTTTTTACCTTCTTAAAGGTAATACAAAGTTTTGGTATGGGGGTAATGAATTTGGTTCAAAATAACATTTTGGAAGCATATGGGATCCTACAATATTTAGTGATCGTTGTCGCGGTTGAAATCGAGTCTAAAGTTATGAAATTGTAAATAATAAACTCTTTATGTTGTATAGCTCCCTCTTAGAGTCAAGATATTAATTAAGCTATGAAACAATGTTTCTTGACTAAAATAGACTGATAGGCTATTCCCTTCTGAAAATTATGTATCACAACTACATATTCTGGAATTTTCATGATCGCAGCTACCATTGTATAGCCGAAGGCGCTATTTGATATTTATCAAAATTTACTGGGAGCACCGGTAATTTTTTATATTCCATTTCTCTCGAAAGCAGAAGTGTGTTTTAGGGGTTAAATTTTCTAGTGCTTATAATACATCCACAGGGGCATCCAAATATATCAAAATTGTGAAGAATCACTATCCAGCCAATTTTCAATATTTCCCAAAACTTTGTATTACCTTTAACCTGTCCTTTCCCTTTCATTCCCAATGAGGAGTGGGGCACTCTCTCTCTCTCTCTCTCTCTCTCTCTCTCTCTCTCTCTCTCGGGAACTGCTATTATGCCGATTGGGGGAGGGTGTGGAAGGAGCCTCAGTTAGCTAGGCCACTGCAACTTTTCCGTCAACATAAATAATATTTCAATTCACCTTTAACTCAAAAAAAATTAATTTCGTTTTGTTACTTTCCATGAATGTGATATAAAAGTAACATAATTTCTAACTTTTGTTTGATCATGAATGTATAACAGACTAAGAATCGAATTGTTCTCTATAGGCGTATCTACATGATCTTGGTTAATTATGATGATAGTGCATTTATAAGGGTAGAATCGAGTTACATCAACACGGCCGAAATAAAAAACGACACCATTTTTTATCCTAAAAACGGAGAAAAAAGCTAGATAAGCTTTAAGAGAAGGTTGAGTTCTGAGCAGAGGTGAACAATAATTTGTGAGCATTTTCATTGATATTGTGCGGGTGTGGAAAAAATGTTCCCTGAAAAGCATGGCTCTTCAAATGCCTTAATATTCTTAAAATTACATGTAACCAGGAGGGGGTGGGGGGGGGGGTCGGGGGGATACGTCTCCTCATTTTTTTAAAGGATCGTCCCCCCCCCCCCCTTATTCGGAAAATTTGAAAAATAGCAAACAAAAATGTATAGTAAATACTGACTAAAGACTGCAACACACTTTTAGGCTCAAGAGTGCAGCGTTTAGACTAATAAAAAATGCAAAAATCATCTCGCTCGGTCGCTACGCTCGCTCGCATACTAATCTTCAAAATGTACAAGCAAATATAGCAGAAAATCTGTATTCCGTTGGTATCACCGTGATACCAACGGAATACCGATTTTTCCTCGCATTTCGTCCCCCCCCCCCCCCAACTCGGTCATGAAAAGAAATCGCCGCCCCTCCATGAAACAGCTCAAAAAAGAGGACCCCATTTGTATGCCACATGTACAGTGCCTGTTACTTCTACCGAGACTGCAGTGGGCCAAAGTTCCTATCGGTGTGATGATTCCAGAACCTTGCAGTACACATAAATACTTATAATGCTACATGATAAACATTTTCTAATCGATTCCACATCGTTTCTTTCACAATGCAATCGCATGACCAGAACTCAACTTTATCTTTAAAACACTCAAACAAATATTGCAAACAAACTTCATAACCTTTAAAACTCCTTCCCATTTACGCCCAGTCATATATCGTCATGGTTGTTGTTTACCTTCACCTTCACCTTTCACCTTTCAAAGGGAGTTTTCATTCAGGCATTGCGCAATACTGTGCACATCACATGACACGAGTCTGGTCTTTATGACACTTGAGATTAGATTCAATATTTGTCTTTCGTTTATTATCATGAATAGATAGAAGCAAACATGACGCAAGCAGAATATAAGAGGGGAATTACTGCCTTATTATACTGTGCAGATCAATCATTCTAAAAGTGATAATAACGATGATTTTAATTATAATGATAATGGCAATAATAATAATAATCATAATAATAATGATCCTATTCATAATAATGATAATAAGTATAGTAATATGCATAAATATCATAATATCGATTATTTAGGATCGCTCAAAACTAAAAGTACAATGATAGCGCTCAAAAGATTACAGAAAAGAGAAACATTAGACTCATAAAATGGGTTAATCATATTATCTGAATGTATTACTGAGCGAAGGCTAATCTTTAAAAGCCTACTGTACTTCCTAAAGTTACTTGCTCCCTCTATATAGAAAACAATGCCTAATCGGGGTCTGTTGGTCCCCCATGATCCTCTTTTCTTATGTTAATTGAGAGCTGAGTTGACTACATAGCCACCTGTCAGTGACCTCGCTGGGTGGTCTAATCCCTCATGTCCAAACTAGTACAGACGCGAGCTAAAGGGATCTTTAAAAAGTTACAAAACAGGTTAATTCTCTGATGGAAAGTTCGATATTGTTCTACGTTTTCGAAGCAGCCACGGTTTTTCTTAAGATGATAGTCTGGATTTCGGAACAATTATCTTTCATACCATATTTCTTATATTATAATTCTTTCCATTTCATTTTCATTTGTTCATTCATTACCATCTTCATATAAAAAATAGATCATTACAACAATATACATTACATAAAAAATTACATGCAATCATACAAGTTAACAGTTACTAGACGAAAATGAGAAAAGGGGAACCATAAGGCCAAAGGGCCTCGTAAAATAAGTTCGCTAAAAGTATAAATTATTATTTGGTTTTTCAACTTATTCTGTTACTGAAAGACGTGTAAACAAATTAAAAAACAAACCGTGGATAAAAAAAAAAAACAACAACCAAAAAAAAAAGCCAGAGGAACAGCAAAGTCTAAAATATGGTTATGTTTTATGTCAGTATTTGGACAAATAATAAATGTTAAGACATTTTTTCAATAGTCTTTGGTTATTGCAAAGGGGAATATATTTTGGTAATGAATTCCAAATCACCGGGAGATTCAACCGATGAGATTTGGCTTCATACATAAACACAATTTTCCAACGATGAAAATTGGTTCGATTTATTGTGTTATGATTATGAATACTGAGATTCGTAGGGTACATGTTCGAAATAGTATTTGGAAGAAGATTATGAAAATAAAGGAACCGTAGCACTGATGTAGGGTACTGGTATAAATCAAATATATTCAAGGTTTTGAGCTTGATAAAAAGAGGTGCGGAATGAGCAAAGAAATGGCTACTGGTACAAATACGCAGTACCGTGCTTTTTCAGTAAATTTAATTAAGATGTTCATTTTTAGTTTGCCACATTTTATTCTATTTCTATTATATCCATTGTCTTTTTTCTTTTTATATTGTATTCTATTAATACAATGTTCTATATTTGAAAATAATGAATGTTTCAAGCTCCCCGCATAGTTATATTTATATGTTTTTGACATAAACAATCTTATTTTACTCATTAAATATCACTAAACAATTTGCACGTCCCCTATATGCTACTGGGAAATTACCTGTCTTTCTAAAATTACACTAATGTAATATGGTCCGACTTGAGCTATGTATGCTTCGTTTTCACTAATAAAAGGGTCAAACTTACAATGCAAAATTATTTTTTAGGTTTTTATTGGCATCAAAACAACGCTTGTATAAATAAATTCATTTTTCTGCTTAATTAAAAAAAACAGATATCACTTTTGGAGAAATAAAGCCATCAAATCGTTTTATGATATGGAACAATATATTGCAGGAACAAATTTTATTTAAACAAATCCTGAAAACATTGTTTCTTAATACCAAATGTGTTTGAGTATTTTTGGAATACATTTGGAATACATATTGTATTTTGGTATAATTATATTGATAATATACATGTATGTGCTGCTGTACGGCCCAGATGATATGTTTATGACGAAAAATACTCGACATTACTATCTTTTATATAGTTCTTTATTGCTTATATAAAGGAAGCCTGTGGAAGGGTACATATAATTATTGAAAAACAATAGTTACACCAAATGTGTAGATACACAAAATGGCTACAAAAGCAAACAACCCTTTTTAAGAAATGAAATTCAAATTCAGAATAGCTTTTGCAACTGCAAATTATACAAAAGATGGGTAATTGGGGAATAATTCAGATGTTTCCTAAACTGTATACACAAATAAAAGACCATTTTACTCACTTTCTAAAACCTCAATATTGTTTTGTTAATAAATTCAGTAGCCAGGTCATTCTGCATGATATTGATTTTTAGTTTTTTCCAATGATTAAAAGTAAAATAATTTTTTAACCAAACAAAAACATACCAAAAAACAAAGAACCAAATAAAGTAGCTAAATGTTTTATTAATGTTAAATATCTGACCTTCAATTTCAGATTTCTACATGGATGACTAAATTCACCATTAAGAAGCCAAGATATATATTTAGCATTTGTAGTCTCCAGGCCAATTTAAATTTAATATTTTGTTTATCCAAGAGTCGGTGCGAGACTTTAATATGTACAATGAACTCATTGAATCCTCTATGTTTTGGCACAAATCGTGGAATATCTACGAATTTTCTTTTTATGTCTCTAGTTCCTGGTTGTTAAGTCATAAATTTATGTGGCTTATACTTTTAAACGAGTAAATCATTAATAAATAGTGTCAAACTTAAATAACACATCTATGTATGATAGAAAACGGAACTGTGTTTAGAACGACCTATCGGACGATAGTACTGACAATTAGCATTACTCTCTATGAACAGGAATGGAAATCCACTCTTTCGATCAATTTCATATAAATTGACATTCATGCATCAACCGTGTTAACGAAAAAGTCGAAACTACTCTCAAAAGACATTGTTCAACGTCTACTTTAGAGTCTAATTTGGATTGGATTTAACTCCAAAGGAAGAGATCTCTAGTAACTACGATTCCTAAAGAGTGAATTTATACTCTTCTGCATTAAGAATGACAGACGAAATTGCTGTATCGCCCTACTATAAACGGAAACATTGAGGTTTAGATTCAAACGTTTTAAAAAGACCTCAATGATTGTCCAATGATACTGGCGTTTGTAGGAATCTGACAGCATAGCCACGTCTAAAATATTTCCCGCACCAAATTTCACGCCCCGCACTTGGACGTGACTTTAGACACATTTTATAGGAACATCTGCGAAGTTCCTGAGAACATATTAATGAGTTTAACATTCATAGCACATGGCACGACAACATAAACATATTTTTTTACAAAAATATATCAACATTAGATCATAATTCTTACCATTCACATGGAAGCGATGTCCCTTCCTGCAGAATGTACTCATGGGAAAGAAAGAACGTATGAGAAGGTCGTCTCGTTTGAATCCAGTCCACCAAGGTTCACAGTCCAAAATCAAAGTTACGTGGGACCGTATTAAGTGTGTGCCGACCCTATGATATCATGCCTATTAAAGGTGACATAGAGGTAACATTACTTCTTAGGAGTACTTTGCATTATATTCATGTCCATAAAGCTCACTTCGAAATTTTACTTTTAATTTTCAAAAGATCTTTTTTTTCTTCAGACCCAAACAGATAATCATGTCGACAAGTTCGATTACGCTCAAATACCTTAAATCCCTTCAAAACTTTTACTTGAATTATATGATGATGTGAAAGAGGATGTCTTTTAACATACGTATCTACAATAATTTTTTAACAAATATGTTTGAAGACGAATATTGATGACAAAATACAAGTATCTTGGATTTCTGCGTACAACAAAAACATAAAGTTTTGTATACTTTCATCAAATATTGGCCTTAAAATGTATGTATTTTGAAAATCCTTGCAGGAATGTTTGTTAAATGACATCCTCTTTCACATGTTTAACAAATTTAAGTGAAATTTTGCCAACACTTTATAGAGGGCATTAATTCTCCCATATTTGTGTGCTTCCTTTACCTACTATATATTACAAGATCTCTTTCTATCCCCACCCACACACATGCACGCAAACCCTCACGCCCAGACCCCTAGACACACACACACACACACACACACACAAACACACACACACCCTCACACAAACACACACACACGCACACACACGCCCACACACACACACGCCCACACACTTACACTCTCTTTACCTATTTTCCTTTTATTTTTTCTTTTGTCTCCTGCTGTTCATATTGACAAAGTGATGATTCGTTTCGCTTTTCTTCAATACACCTAGCTCTTGTCTAACTCTTGCACCACCACTTCCTCTCTCTCTCTCTCTCCCTCTCTTCTCTCTCAATGGGTGATTTGCGTCCCCGTTTCCTTTTTCTTTAATGCTCCTATCTCTCGCCCAAAGTCTTTTTTACTTCATCATCGTCACACCATTATCATCATCATCACTATCTCCATCATCATCATCTTATTCTTGTTCATTCCATCTCTCTTTCTTAATCTCCTTCTCTGTCTACCCTCTGTCAACTTGTTTTATTTCTCCTCTTTTTTAAATCTATAACTGTTCTCTTTTTAATCGAATAGTTACAAATCTTGATCTGTTAAAAGATCACGTGGTTGATATTTACATTTACCTGAACAATGGCGAATTTTGAACCTCTAGGTCATCGAATATTGAGGTGTACAAATAATCATCGTTCAAACTCCAAACGAGTTTAATATATCAAACCTGGCAAGATGCCAAATGTGTTCATCTTAGTCGGGTAGGGGGCAGTGGTATCTTAATCACAGTTATCTATTAACGTTTTTCTTCATGAAGTTGAATATTGGTTATTTATTTATTTCATGTTAAGTACATTTCCCAGATGAGGTCATAGTTTACATTTTCTTGCTTCCACTTTTCGCGAACATCCTATTGTCTCTCGTTTTGCTATGCATGCTGTAGCTTTTGAAGAACTGTAATCATAACAAAGTTAAAAGGAAAGGATAATATTCATCCAGACTATTAATGATGTTTAAATAAATAAATTGATATGGATGAAAAGGATAAACTTTTTCTACTCAAACCTTTCAAAATGACCATGACCTTTCACTTTGCTGCAATAAAACATAGTGCATAGACAGGTCATAAAGTCGTGATAAATCTTTATTTAAGTTATTCCATTAACCATTCATATCATGTCTTTTCTTATTACAAAGATGCTTATGACTTTTTACATTTAAGCGGATCTAGCTGATATCTTTTAGGCAGCAAGTAAGGAATCAATTGATTATGTTTTCTATGAATAAACATTGATTCAAATGTAATTTATGGTACAATGATTATAATTTGTAATCGATATAAAATACGTTCATAAATGTTTCCAGATATAAAACCTTCAAACAAAGACATGATATAATATGATAGATAAAATAGAAATATAAAGCATTACAACATTAAGTATTTCAATACATGTAAAGCCTTTGTTTTTAAATTATAACAGGTAAGGATATATCGAGCAGCGATACCTACAGTTTATCTTAAAATGTAGGCATAGAGAATAGTATTACTAATAATATATATGCGTAAAGTAAAAGTAGTGAATTTATACGAGGCAAACAAATACACGTATATACACAATTTAACAAAATATTTGAAGAAATAGATATTGTTGTTAAACACGCCTTAACCATTTCATTTACACTAACTATTAATTTTAAAAAGTACTAAAATAGCTGGCCTTTATTAATTTAGATAGACCTTTCAAAATATCGTTTCATTTAGGAATAATTGCTTACGCTAAAGAAATATGAAGCAAAATATATATGGCCCGACTTAAATATGGCTAGCCTAAATCACAGACACCCCAACATTTTTGTAATTTTTGTATTTTATTGATAATTTCAATGTGGCGAAATCTTTAATTAAAAATTGAAATAATGTAAATTAATAATATTCCCCCAAATGGGACATCAAGTAAAGATTCGTGTCATTCCTTTAATTAATTGGGGTACTTAACTATTTGCAATACAATGTAGTAATAACATCGACGTTGGCGTACGCGTAGAAAGGTAAGCGTCAAGTACAGTTATCTCTGTTTTCCGGGGGGGGGGGGTTGAAGCTTTATGTGTTCGCTATATGCTACATTAAACACGTACTTTTTTGTTCTCTTCCGTAGTTATGACATCACAGTTCATGTATGCAGTGGTCGGTGTAATGGTCACTCCCAAAAATGGATTTTCTTAACACGTTTCTTCATGTTTGAGGTACAAGTTTACTAAGTTAATGTATTGATCCAATTACATGTTTCCATACATCATATTTATGAATGAAAATCTTTATTGCTATCGACACAGTAATCACTAATTTATACATTTTATACATTTTTCGATCCAAGACGTTGTCTCATATATGCACAATTATTAACATGTAAAATAAATATTCATATCAATGCAATATCTAGTACAGTTCTTGTACCATTCTACTGCAGTTGATTTATGTTCATGTCCTCACCTTCGTTTTATAGACAAGATAATCGCATAACATTGTGTATACAAACATCTTAAAGGGAAAATGGGCCCTGTCCTCCCTTTTTTTTCCTTATACCCCAAAAGGATGTCTAAAAACTGGTAAAAGTTTACAGTCGCTTAAAGGGATAGTTGAGTTCTGTTTTCAGACCGCAAATGCCCCCCCCCCCCCCCAAAAAAAAAAAAAAAAAAAAAAAAAAAAAAAAACATGTGCATTGGCTGAAATACTACGTACAAGGCGTTATTTCGTTTTTTTCAACAGTTTTTTCAATTTTTTTCAAAATATTTAATATTTGTGGTGGTACACAAGTATTAGAATTCGTTATATTTCAGCCATCTCTGAACCGATTTTGATCAACCAAAGATGATTTTGTCATTTAAATATTATGTTCTTTCAAATTTGACACTCAGTTTTTCATTAACTCACAAAAAATGATAATATCAATATAACACCCATATCAAATGGATTGAGCATGCGCCTAACAGGCAGTCAGCTCTAGTTTCAGCTCCCGGATTTTCAACTTTGTGATCATTGTTTCGTCAAAAGTCGTGTTTTTACTGTTAACTACTAGATAAAGTGTATATCTGGGAAGCACCAGGACAAGTTTGGAATTGAATTTTACGCTTCCTGTTGTGATATTTCCTGGAAAACACTTCTTGATTTATGCTGTACTGGGTATGTACTGAAGCCATGTTCGTGTAGTGACTTTGCCGTGTATGTTGAGAAGGGGACAAGAGAACAATAGATGTGTCCCCCTCAGACAATAGAAGGGTAACATCATTCAAAAGCAAGGGGCACTGGCCAATACGCTCCGATGGAGATACACAAGTTAAGCGTACTACTAATCCTTCTCTTAAGTACTTGCCCCAGGCAAGCGCCTGTAACTGAATATGCTCATCGCTTTGAACCTGTACGGTGTCAAAGTAGTTTACACAGAGGGTACCACGGAGCCCGTATTCCCTACTACGCTAATTCATATGTCACATTTCAACTCTCGATAATATGTAGTGGAGATATAGAAGTCAATCCAGGACCCTCTACCGTTTCAGCGGATCAACATAGTTTTAGTCAATTATCTCCAACCAACTACCGATATAGCGTCAATGATTTGTATGATATTGGTGCCACCTGTAGCAGAAGCAGAGTCAATATTGACGATACCACATGGGACACGATCAAAGAATTAAAGATCGAGCGAAAACCATATAAGCCTATACACAGGGGTACTAGATCGGGTCGACGAAAAGCTTAACATCGCCTCCCGATACAAACAATCGTGAACCATTTTCCAAAGAAAACTATAAAACTAAGATCATGTAATCTATCCAACCTTATAAGAGTCCCAATACAAAGGGTTGATAACAGTCATGACAGATCTAGTTCAGAACTTCCATCGATTTTCCTTTGCAACGCAAGATCTGCCTGCAATAAATTTGATGAACTTACTGCGATCATACAAGATAATGATGTTGATGTGTGTGCTATTACTGAAACCTGGTACAAACATGATCTGCCACTTGAGTTGATCTCCATTCCAGGTTATTCCATCTTTGTCAAGTCAAGGGAGCATCGGAGTGGAGGAGGCGTAGCCCTGTACACCAAACACCATTTAAACGCAACCACACCCAACAACATCGAGGTGCCAGACAATTTAGAAGTTGTTTGGGCCAAATTGCGCCCTAATCGGCTGCCCCGATCTGTATCCTGTATATTTTGTGCTGCGGTCTATTTCTCCCAACCTGACAACACGGTCGAAGTACAACTGGTTGAACACCTCCTTGCAACCATTGACGACCTCATCACCCGCCATCCGGAAGCTGCAATCATCGTAACAGGTGACTTCAACCAAATGGATATTTCCCCTCTAACTGCTGATCCCCGTTTTGAACAAGTTGTAAGTCAACCGACAAGAGGAGCTAGAATCTTAGATAAGATTATATGCAATATAGGTGACAGATATAAAGATGTGCTTATTTGCTCCCCCGTAGGACAATCTGACCATAACTCAGTACTATGGCTCCCGCGAGATCACATAGTCCCCACCAATGCTAGCCGTTACCGTACAACTCGTCCAATGCCCGATAGCGCTAAACGATCCTTCGGCAGGTGGCTGAACAGTGTTGATTGGTCTGAAGTTGTGAACATAGTAGATATTAATGAAAAGTATGATTTATTTCTCCAAACTCTTCAATCAGCAATAAATAACTTCTTTCCGGTTCGTAGGGTTAAACTTCATAATGGTGACAAACAGTGGATGACTACAAGAATAAAACAACTCATCAATGAGCGACAAAGAGCCTTCCACCGAAATGACGTGATAGCTTGGAAGAGATTAAAGAAAACTTTGAAAGTAAGCATAGAAAACGCAAAAAAGGAATATTATGCATCACGTGTTCAACGCTTAAAGAAAAGCAACCCTTCAGCTTGGTTTAGACAAATCCGAGTGATCACTGGTAACGTAAAGGACCCGAGCCCCATTTACGTTCCTGACATACCATCAAACGATGAGTTTGCAATAGCTTCTGCAATCAACAATTTCTTTGCTTCCGTTGCATCTGATATCCACCAATTCAGCCCAACTGATCTTCCATCATACTTACCTTCTAGGAGTCCATGTCCGACTGTTTCATCTTGGGAGGTTGACAAAGAACTGTCAAGAGTGCAACAGGCAACGGCTGGCGGTCCAGATAATATATCAGCTAGGATCATCAGGGAATTTTGTGTAGAACTTGCGACCCCACTTGCAGACATCATTAATACCTCTTTCAGCCAAAGCAAGGTTCCAAAGGACTGGAAACGAGCCATCGTTATTCCGATCCCGAAGACTAACCCCCCTACGATTGACAGACTTCGCCCGATTTCTCTTACCAGCCATTTCGCCAAAATTGCTGAAGGTTTCATGGCAAAGTGGATTCTACAAGATATAAGATCCAAAATAGACCCTAATCAATTTGGTAATAGAAAGTTCCTCTCAACAAACCATTACTTGATAAACATGCTACATCTCTTATTCCAAAATGCGGATAAACCAAAAGCTACATCTTCGGTAATTGTTACTGATTTTACCAAAGCCTTTGATAGGGTTGACCACACGATAGCCATTAGAAAGCTTATCGACCTTGGCACCAGGTCTGCCATTATTCCATGGATTGCTGATTTCTTATGTTCCCGTCAGCAGTGTGTACGATACCATTCAACATGTTCTGATTGGGTTTCATTACATGCAGGTGTTCCTCAGGGAACTAAATTAGGTCCAATAATATTTCTAGCAATGGTAAATGACGTTAATCCATCTTTCCAGAACTCAACTACCTTCAAATATGTGGATGACCTGTCAATTGTTGAATGTAGGAACTGTAACCAACCATCTGAATTACAAAAGTCTATAGACTATCTTCTAACCTGGTGTGATCATAATCATATGAAGTTGAACCCCCCAAAATGTGCTCAAATGAATGTTTGTTTCCTACGGGTTCCCCAAATCGATCCTGCAGTTTCTACCGGAAATCATGAACTGGCTACTGTGATTCAGAATGACTTAAAATGGGATCAAAACATAAATAATATCATAAAGAGAGCAAACAGTAAAATTCATATGCTTAGACTATTGAAACGTCATGGTCTACCCTATGATGACTTGTTGACCATATACATGTGCTACATCAGACCTGTCATTGAATATGCAGCCCCTGTATGGAATGGAGGCCTCACCAAAAACCAAATCACCAGGTTAGAAAGAGTCCAAAAGAGAGTTTTAAGAGTCATTATCGGTGCCCGTTACTCAACTTATGACACTGTCCTAGATGAATTGAAAATCGAATCTCTCTCTGATAGAAGAAAGAGTTTGTTCTTGTCGTCCTTCAAAAAGACCCTACTCTACACTGATCAATTCAAACAGTATTTCCCTCCGGAAAATAATACTAGAACACTAAGACGTAAACCCCAAATTCCTGAACTTAGATGTAAAACTAAACGAATGCAAAATAGTCCAATTCCGTACCTCATCCGTGTACTTAACCAAAGTAAACGATGAACGTTCCTCCTTTTCTTGTACCCTTCAGGCTCAGCAATTTCATCACCCTTTTGTTTTGTTTTGCTTTGTTGTTCTTTGACACGCCGCTTTTTCCTCTTCTTTTTTCCCCTTTTTTTCTCCTTTTATTTCTTCTTTTCTTTATTTCTTGACTTATTTTCTTCTTTTCCTTTTTTTTTTTTAAATTTCTTTCTTCTTTCCCTTCTCATTCGTCTTCTTCATTCTTTTTTTGATTTGATTGCCTTGCCTCTGCCTGTGTTTACACTCTTACCAATTAAGTATTGTATTTGTTTCATGATTTTTAAAGTATTTTTTTTACTCCATTTTAGTTTAGTTTTTACCATAGTGAATTGAACTTAATTGAATTTAACTGAATATGTCATGTGACAATAGTTTATCACCCCTCATCACCACCATCTCTTGTCTACTTTAGGCATGGTTGTATATTTCCACTTTGTTTTGTTCTCTTGCTCTTTTAAGTCTTTTATCTTTATCTCCCCTTTCTCTACTTCTTTTTTTTCCCCTCCTTCCATTTCTTCTCCTTTTTCTTCTTCTTCTTCTTCTTCTTCTTCTTCATCATCATCGTCTTCTTCTTCTTTTCCTTTCTTTTCCGTATCCTCTTATATGAATTTTCCATTGTCACTTTCTACTCCTACCTCCTATATCTTTCCCCCTCTCAGCCTTTTAACACTCTCCCTCTGTAAATCTCTCCCACTCTCAGTTACAGTGTATTTGCAAACGTTACTCCTTACCTTTCAGTTGTACTCTCGTTTTTTCCACCACCTGCACTTGTTCCGTTTACCGCTTATTGCTTACTTTAGTCCTTTTTTCACATGATTTCAGTGCTATTTAATGCTATTTAATTCAGATTTTTTACTAAATTATGTTCCCATATGTTGCAATAAGCTATATTTTTCGTATTTATACTGTTTTATTTTACAAATTCAATATATCATGTTATGCTATGTTATATATTACATTGTGATATTAATTTTGTTTGTAAACTTTTGTAATTCGGCTAAACGCCGCGATGAAAGTTTTATTTGAAATAAACCATTTTGAATTGAATTGAATTGAATAAAAAGCAAACTGCTGGACTGGGAAGGATAAATATAAGGACATGTTTTTTCATTGAATGATTCTCGTTTGTCTCCCCTTGGATAATGAGGACAACAATGTATGTCCCCTGATCTTCGACGGACACAGAGGCAATGTTGATTTCGACGGACATGGCACTACCCTGATCAAAATACTGAACACTAAATCTTTCGGCCTGATCGGGCGACATCAGTCCTTCTGGGTCGAAAATTCCATTTATGTAAAATGGGCGGTCTTTCTCCTCGAACTTGACAGTGTAGTACTTGGTTGCAAACTGCTGTTCGTTCCGGCAGGCAAACGGAATGATCCCGTTTTCTCCTGCTGTAAGTGTCAAGTGCTGTCCCCCTCCGGTGATATGGTTTGCTCCGACTGGTGATGCTAACAATAACGTCCTTACAGTTTCTAGTACAACTACAACGTGTATCATGTAAAGCAAACCCGCAACAAGGGATTTGTCCTGTGTGAAAGAATAGATGGGAGAGGGGTTACTATGTGCTTAGAATAATCAATGGACACAAAGTAAATAGTTTAAAGCTCAATATTGATAACTGTTGATAGTACTGTCAATAGTAGATAAGTAGTAAATGAAAGGTTTTGTGGTTCAGTTTAAATAATGTAACCAGGTACTTTTAGATAATATCAATGCATTCCTTTTGTGACCTGACATTGTGTTTTGTACAGTAGAAGGACAGAATACATAGTTTAAACGGATTATTGGGGAATGCAAAGGTACACAAAAGTGGGTAACGGTAATGTAAATCGATTGTAATAAACTTATACTTCAACCAAACTAACTCAATGAAAGGTTTGAAAAGGTATTTTAGGATAGTTTTCTTTTTCTTCTCATCAGTTGTCGAAACGGGAATACACATGTATTTGACTTTGGTCTGTTTGTGCATATAGCACTGAGCATGTACTTGAACGGGTACTTATGATTAAACAGATGATTTGGGAATACCTACATTATTCTTATAATTATAATTAAAATTATAGTCATAATAGGCATATTTTTTAAAACTCTGACCGGTGCCTTTTTGATATGTTTTTGTAGTTTTTCTGATACAAAATGATGAAGCAAAAGAGCAATACAGTTGGGTAAAACAAGTACCAAAAAAATCTTACATCGGGACTGCAAAGTAGTATAGGCTCTTGTTTATCGTCCACACATTTACCTCCTTCTTTCTCCTGTCGAGGGTAGCATCCCGACTATGAAATACAAGTTCGTGAAGATAGATATATCAATATAGTCTTCCCCGCATTGTGACTTTATATTATACTTTAATCAACCTCTTCTCTTAAAACAACTTATGATATTCACTTGTCGTGAAAGTTCACGCATTAAAAAAAGAGTAAAATATTAAATATTTGTCATGAACTTTATATGTACAAATTGATTGTAGGTAACAACAAGGCAAATTGTACAACATGTAATGTATTCTCTTTAGATTTTTCTTCAAAAGAACTTTCAAAAACTGTCACATTCAATGCCTAAGATGATCACGACAGTAGTTCGGTCAAATTAAAAAAAAACTTACCGTGAATTGAAAGTGAGGAGTAGAGAGCTCGAAATAGTAGCCTCCTTCTTTCAGGGATCCGTTCTCTACATCTTCAAACGCTTTTTTCACCGCGACGAGCATCTGTTTGATAAAACAAAGAAACAAGCATCGTGTTTTGTTTAATTGAATGTTAAAACACTGTGTTTAAAAAAGTAAGCCTAAATAGAGAAACTTTACTGTTTAATAATAACAACTAGATTTACCAAGGCGACATTTTTGGAATAAAAATATCAATTTTGCAGTAAGAATCCGAAAGGAACAAGTTTCCTATTAAACAACAAACAAGGATGTATGCTTAACGAGAATTATAAGGGGCTAGTATCAGCCGCCACCCTCCTTTAACGATGACTGAAACAAAGTTTTTAAAAATGACTGATTAGAAAATGCGGGATTTACGTACGATGGACTCCTCCTGGAACGTCTATTACAGCTTCCAGCCTATCAAAAGTAAAGAATAATGACATAAAAATTGTTTTAAAAATGTCCAAAGCAATCAAACAGGAATTCTAATCATACAAAATTGAGGAAGAAATTTGTTTATCGGATGGGTTAAACCTGACCAGGATAACAGGCCTGCAATACAACTACTTGTATTAGTTCGGTGGCTGGCGTGTGTATTAAGCATTGGGTGTGAGAAAAATATCTTACCTTAGTTAATGCATGAAAATTGTTCATATCTATGAAAATGATGTTAAAACATACATGTAGTATAAGTTATTTAAATGTTTTTTGTGAAGAAAAAAAAACTCTCTCCCCTCATGCGGTCATATCAATTTCATCAATGTCAGAAATAAATATCAAATACCAATCGATTGTATTAAACAAAAGTACTGTATAAGCCCATGATTGCATTAAATACCAAAAACAAGCATTACTACTCCTGTCAATTAGAAGGGGGAAAAGCACTTAATTATTGGAACTTTGAATAAAATGAAAACAGTTACCTGCTTATTATACTTTGCAGTGGTGAACTGAATAAAATGATAACAGTTACCTGCTTATTATACTTTGCAGTGGTGAACTTGAAGTGGTAGTCACTTGTCGTGACAGATCCATCCTTTATAGAGCTGTAAATGAATTCTAGTGCCCACAGCATCTCCTGAAGGACAACAAAATATTAAACATGACATGGGGATGGTTTCCTCAAAAGGGTTCATCAGCAGCTTCGAGAGATTTTCATTCATTATTTTTCAATAATAATTTATGCCTCATTTTTCTGTAGTTCACCCTTTTGTTTTCCTTCATATCCACATGATGATTTGTAATTGTAATTGACAAATTCACAGCTAAAAGTGACACATCCTGAATTTACAAATAAAACTGCAACTTATAAAATACATGCAAATAGTACAATGTAAAATAGGCAAACATGAAATTTATACATTCAATAATTCAATTGATATTGTCAAAGAATAAACAGAAAAAGAAAAGAGAAAGAAGAAAAAGAAGAAGGAGGATAATACAAAGGGAGAATAGTGAAAAATGAAAGAAGAAGAAAATGTGGTTGATAGTAAAGTGAGAGTTTACAATTGAAGTTTATAACACCAGTAATAAAACGTAGTATACAATTAGAATTCCAATAATGAAACTGTTTCTGACCAGTATAACATCATGTAGATAAACTTTAATTAATGCAGTAGCCTTATCAATAAAAAAAACATCAAAAGGATTCATTTTTACAGTGTATAGAGACAGGCTGCTATATTATAACTTTACATATTGTTAAAATACTGGTTCTTTGCAAGTATTTCAGATTATTATGTTATTACAAACATGGTTGAAGCGTTAACTGTAAGACAAAAGACAAGACAATGCAATTTAAACATTCCTAAATTTTCTTCGTGCTTAAGGTATGCGAATGTAAGTGAATACTCTTAATTCATTTGGAAATAAGCTGCAACAGCTTAAACCTTTAAGGAGTCACACTGTTACGCAGATTTGCACTGGCTCAGATCAAATTTTAAAAAAATGAATGTGATTTTGATGCAAAAGTATTGTTAATATGATATTCATTATTTATTAGTTGTTGTTTTTTTTCTATTTTTCTTTTACCCGTTTTTATTTAATGACAAAAACATGACAGTATGGGCATATAAATACAACTAAACATTAACAGTCTGTTGTTCCAATAAATGACACTTACCCTCTTTCCAACATATTCATAGCCAGATTCGTCATCGTGTGGGGTATATGGTTCCGGTTGTCTTCCCATATTGCTCTTTTTAAAGACAATATAAAAATAACACAACTTCAAATATAATTCAGGGTTTAATAGACCACAACGTGTTACAGAGAATGATCAAGACGATGGTGTCGTAATGATCACCGTTAAAGTGGATATCGAACAATAAGGGTTGTAGGGTTTTAAATTTGAGAATGGGTCACTATTTCGCGCGTTCTTGCCTTAATTAACTTACAAACAGTTTCCTAACCTGCTAATCTAGACACTTTAGAGGTATAATTCTGTTCTATGTCAGAAATTTCAGAAGGAGCCAATATCCTCTTGCCCCTCCGTCAAATATGCTAGTTATAATGGTGATCGTGATCACGTCGTCTGTTTTGCTCCTTTGCAGATATCGAACAGAAGGCAGATTTTTTAAAGTGAAAAAATGAAGGAAGTTTAATCATACACAAAGATGCTTCAAAGAAATTAAGCCAAGTTAATATGACATTATGTGAATAAATTACACTACTAGTGTTAACAAACAACACGGTTTTATTTCATTCAAACTGGAACCTAATTTAAATATATATGAAAATAAAGTTATATTAAAATATTTAACTTCTTTTTTATTGTCTTAACGCTTGGGATACCAAACGCCAATGGCCTCGTTGATGCAGGGTACCTATCATGAAGGTGAACAATCCAAAGAAAATGGTTTTTTCGTATTCTGTTGCATTAAAAAATAATATATATATGGCCGCCTCCGGCCCTGATGTCAGCAACGATGTCATCACAGATAAACAATGGTGTGTTCACGTGACGTAAAGCCCGGGATTCAATTGGTTTTCCGCTGTTCTTCCTTGCAATTGTATGCAAATTTTCTGAGGTCACGCGAGACTATACAACCTGATTGGGTCTTCGGTGACCCCTCTCGAATCAGATAATTTTGAGTAGCGGCAGTCCAAAATTATTGTTCTAGTTGCCTAATCAAGACTTTGTGAACGCAATACCATTTTGTGCATGATTACATTTTTTCTTCTCAAAATTTATTTTCTGTAGTCAGCAACTGAATAATTCGTATAATTTGTAATAATGGTGTTTTTGAGAATTTCGTAACGCAAGAATTGATGTTCAGTGAATCGGTTGAATTAGGGTCTTTGTTGAATACATTTAGATGTAAGCTTTGATATGTCACATTATCAAAAACATGAAACGGGATGAACGAATATTTCACGTAATTGAAAATTACAAAACAAGGTAAAAGTAAGAATAATAATTTAGTTGTAAGCTGTATATATACACAGCGCCTACCTCTAAATCTCGAATGAAGTTACAAATGCAAAGTCTGTATACTATTACTTCCAATATTCTCCTTCTTTCTCTCACTTGACTCCCCTTTCTTTTTTCTTCTCTTTCTCATGATCCTCTCTCATTATATCTATCGCTTTCGTCTTTCTCTTACTCTTCCTTACTCCCCCCCCCCTCTCTCTCTCTCTCTCTCTCTCTCAACTTTTATTTCTCTGTCTCTCTGTCTCTCATCTCCACTCTCTATTCATTTCTCTTGAATTACTGTGGTAACCAGTGAGTGTGTCTATCTTCTCTCCTGAACTACCGCACTCAGAATCATTTGCCCTATATTGCATATTTTAATAATAAAAGGTACACCCATTATCGACGCATGGGATCAAGAAATAACTCCGTTTATCCACCTTTGCTCAGTGATTTCGGTCAAACAATCCATTATAGCCAACAGAGATTTATTATGCATTACCATACGGCTTTCGTAAAATGCAAACCCATCTCTTCTATCACAACCTTGATTACACAAGAAAAACTGATTTAAAACAAATTCAAGATACTTAATTTTGTTTTGCAGAGGTTTAATGTATGACTTGCAGAAGCTAGTGTGATGCGTATTATGTTTGTCGCTGTGATTCGGTATCTTGTTTTGTAGATATGATTTTAGAGGTAATGCGCAAAGTAATATTTGACGCCCCTTTTGTAAAGGACCACGTGACAAAATTAATCGCACTTATTGGTTCATTGCTCCATGCATTAGCACTCGTCATAATCTTTTTAAGTAAATTATGTAAGGGGAATCCCCGGAATTTTTCTTTTCTTTATTTAAAAAAATGAACATCTCATCAATATCGTCCATCCCGATTGTTTCTCGGCTCCATCAGTCTGTCCTCTCCTATTGGCTATATAAGCACTGTAATTATTATTATTATTATCCCATTTTCGCTAACTCTTTCTCTATCTCTCTCTCTCTCTCTCTCTCTTTTCTTTCTCTCTCATCATCATCATCATCACCATCATCTTCATCATCATTTTAACAAACATTATGCTCTCCGCTTATTTCACGGCTATAGTTGGATAATGTTCTTCAAGTTCGTGTTCGTTGTAGTCTGCTCTCCGTTTAATGGTTTTCAGTTCCTCTACCCTTATCTTTGTCGCTCTTTCACACTTTTCTTTCATTTTTTTTTAGCGCCAACAAACTATCTGTGAGTATTCTCGCACCACTCAGTCAATATTTGATGTTCAACGTCCGAATGAGTTTAAATATATACAATGTGTATGCTGATAAATATTTGTAATTACTTGAAAACAGTATGAAGGCGTAACGATCTATTTGCATCACGTTTATTTTTTGTTTAGTATGCAATAATGCATGTGCATTGCATAAATCATCCCAGTAGTGAGGAATATTAGACTTTGTAATTTTTATAAACATTTTTAAAAGCATTATTTAGTGGATATTTACTGCGATGGGTCGTCATTCCATTCATATATGTATACGAGGTGCATAAACGCCATGCAGTCTGACTTTCTGAGTTCTGTTACATAAATTTCGAAATTCAGGCATCTGAGGGAAAGTTTCTCTTTTAATGGCCATTGGTTTCTTAATTCCTTTTGTTAGCCTGATAGTCTCAACGTCGACTAAAGTGCATCAAAAATATCTTTTATAGTGAGGTTATTTCGATAACCTGAATCAAAGTTTTAAAAAAAAAATCTATATCATCTGTAATATCAACAGTATTTGTGTATATTAATTGCCTGTTTGTTTGTTATCAGTAAGCAGGATGGTAGTTACAAGTCAGAGTAAATTTTTTCTCAACTGACATTGACTGTCAAATTCATTCTTCCTAAATAGATTCGAACCAAAATCTAAAGAGAGTCGAACCAAAATATTTTCATTCATTGTAAGAAAAAAAATAGAGAATGAAACATTTTCGTCATGATTATCACTAGGTATAAGCCAATTGTAGTGTGTAATGTTTTCCCGTTGTACGGTGTATTAATAATCGGAATTATTTTTATCACCATTGCGTGCAGAATAACGAGCAATGTTCAAGTAGCACTTCAAGTATCACATGACTCTGAGGCGCCTAGATTCGAGGGGATTATTCAAAAGTAACCACACGCCTATTTCATTTTTACACCGTACAGACTAGTAAAGAAAGCATGAATCGTGGAATATTTAAAGTTGAATATGAATAAATTTTCCAAGAAGAATCTAACAATTGAGTAATATAAATAACGCTCTGTATAATTGTCCATCAATTACAAAAGTGTAGGCCTACCTAATTATATAACATTATCTTTTAACAATAATAATAATAATAATATTAGTGTAAACTTAAAGAGCGCACACACCGTCCAGGGACGCTTATGGAGCTAGCTCAGCAACAGTTCTCTTTGATGCAAGTAAAGTAAATAAATTTGCAATATTTTTATAACCCATTTCAATCCTCAGCTCTGTCCGATGGGGCCCGGTGCCCTCCAGTTGCTCCGTTCACTGACAATTTAAGGGACTAGCCCAGTCAGCACATTATTCACAGGAGCTCTAGCATCTGAGGCCAACAGGCCCCACACGGGCAGCCAATGAGACTAAAGGGTGATAACTGATTAATTCCAGATGTATATACAAATAACATATCAATTATGGATTTAGTAAAAATAAACTTATACAACTTAAGGAAAAACTGGGTTACAGATGGAATAGCTAAGTCTGAAAGGTGAAATTCAAAGAAGACCACAAATATGTCAACTAATGTATCACTAGAAACTGGTAAGCTAACATATGGCCATCGGACAAGTTTTAGGTCAACTACATATCGGGTGATTTATAAAATAAAAATACAACCACTTCCATAGCAGCTGGGATATACGAGAGATTCGCCGGAAAAATAACGATGTTTTAATGACGTCACTAGTGGACCAACACTGCCCAAGCAGACGACATCCCATAGAGAATGAACATAATTGCAAAGCTACTATTTCTTAAATTATAATGAGTTTAGTGTATATAAATGTAATGGCATGTCAACCCATTCAAAAGGGGATATGACCCGATTCTAATAACTGAAATCTTTTGCTTGTAAATACACAGGATAGGGGTTAATTAACAATCAAAGAAACCAGACTTTCAAGTTGAAAAGCCCTGGAATGAAATTAAGGACGGCATTTGTTCCCTCTTGAAACGCCGAACATACCCCGGTGTGTGCAGCTGAATATACAATGGCGTCTTATTTTGTTTACAAGCGACATATTCCTTTATTTTTGTATCGCTGCATTTGTCATTAAAATAAAACCATGCTCGGGGTTTAGAGTGAGGCAATATATTATACATTTAGCCTGACGGTAGTGAAGTAAGAGAAAGAACTCAAAAGAAGATGAAAACACAGGCACCGAAAATGTGTGAGATGTCATGGGACATCGTCTGCTTGTGCAAGTCATGTCCATACTGTGATCTCACACATCTCAGCAGCGTTCGGAGAGCTCTTCAGGTGCTATGCCGGGGCTGTATTTAAGCGTTTTTTAATTTATAATAATCATTACTTCGAATGTTTCCAAGCATTCAATTTTGATAACCTTGTCGAATCAAAGTTTCACATTTGCAATAATGAAAATAAAGTTAGTTTTTAAAATCAATGAATATCTACTTTAAGACGAGATTTAAAGGTGGAGTATGTTGCAATACAGCGAAGTGATGATGATTGAAGTTTATTCCATAATTTGGCTGCTGCATTTGAAAAAGCATGGTCTCCCCATGAATGACGGGTACGGGGAATTTGCAGCAAATTATCACTTCCAGATCTTAAGGTACGAGTTGGATTGTAGGGGTGTAGTGATGTTTTCATTGTCAATGAAAAGATAATGACGGCACTTTCAGATTTATATGTCCATCGACGACCCCCACCCAACCATATAAAGTAAAAATGTTATAACGTATTAAAAATAGCAACATTACTTTTTGTTTATGAAATGCAAACAAATATATGTCCAGCGGGTGGTGTAGGCTCAACCTATGGCGATAGGACTTTCGACGTCAGATCTTGTTTGGATTCATTGTTTTTATAAAATTGAAGCTCCAATTATCAAAAGTCGATATTTGTATTGTCGTATTAATTGCCTGACATTATTGCCACAGGCTACATTCTTGATGATGTTTAAATGAATAGACCAACATAGTTGATGATCGAGGACAATCTTTTACTATCCAAATCCTTTAATAATTTTGGTCATGATTATTACTTAACTGCGATTTAAAAAAAAATATAACGCACAAAGAGGTCACAGAGTTGCGAAGAATCTTTATCTGTTTATTTTATTCCATCATGTCACGTCTGGATTTGACTGTAAACATAGTTCTGAAATGTTAACAATTAATCTTAAATGTCTAGATGATATCATTTGGGAAATCAAATATAGAAACTAATAAGTTATTTTGATTCTTAGGGAGGGGGATACATTGCATGTAAATTACGGAACAGTGTAGCTGGTAACTCAATATAAAAGCTTAACACACGTAGCTCATGAAAGGGAGTAGGCCTTCGTTCTGTAAGGGATAAGGAGTGATGTGATATCATGCCCATTCTCCACATCACATAACTGAATATTTTGATATACGTTTAAACAAATTAGTGTATATACAAGTGTATGTTTAGGAACGATACAGTCATGTACATTATTTCAAATGTACATGGGCAAAGAGAATGGATATGAATTACATATATTTATATATATATATATATATATATATATATATATATGAATATTAATAAATGAATAGCTTATTGATAGTAATGCTACACAAAATTTGACAAAATATATATTTTAGTTTGACCCGCTTAGCCCATGTTATTTATACTATAAATGAGTCAAAACATAATCCCCCGAATTTTAATTTTAATAATAATTTGAATGTGACGGTTTCTGCAATTGAGAAGTCAAAATCATCAGAAAGTAATAATGTTCCCAAAATAGGACATTAAGTTAAACATATGTGTAATGTCTATTAATTATTTGGCGTAAATAAAAATACATGCACAGCAGTATTAGCATCGACGCCCGAGTAGGCGTAGACAGAAAATCCTTAATTACAGCCATGTCTATGTTCCGGAGGTGGGGTGGGGGAGGGGGGGTGTCGTAGTTTTGTGCGTTCGATGTAGGATACAGTAAACACATACTTTTTGGTTCTCTCGTGTAGCATCATCGTTGTCACGGCATTGTAAAAAGTTATGCATTGCTTCTTGTAATAGTCACTCCCTATCAGGGATTTTTCTTCATACATTGTTGGTCATTAATGATTGCCGTATTCCTCCAATTACATGTTTCATGCATCATACTAATCAATGCAAATTTTTGTTTTCAACACAGCAATCGCTAATATAATTCTTTCTTAGTAATCTAAGAATTTTTCCAAGATATCCACGATTATTTACTAGTAAAAGTAACTCGTGAAATAAATCATTTCAATTCAATATACACAGAGAACGTTTAAACACTTTTTCATTTTAAGTTTTACCTTAAGATTATTTTTTTTCTTTTTGAGGCCGCCATCCTAGTCAAGCTTCACTTATGATTGCGGTCTCCTGCACTTTTTTTTTCAACTGGTAGTTTGGATAATACTTTAAATTCATAATAATATGTTAAGTTTCGTTATTATATAAAAAAATATAAAAAACATGAAGTAATCATTGTACGTATATTTTGAATTATACCTAATACGTTTATATGTTCTTTGTTATTTTGTTATTATATAAATTGGAAAAATGCAGAAATAAAATCAAATCATATTACAGTTCTGGTATTATCCACAGGAATGTAGAAAATGAGATTATTTGTCATGTCGTCACTTTCATTTTATAGAGAAGATAAACGCATAACATTCTGTCAATATACATCGTGGGGGAAAACGACTATTTTTAACCCTAAGAAAATGTTTTAAAACTGCGAAAGCCACAGTACAGTCACGGAGATGCCAGAGAGTGAATCCCGCCTGCATCACCGTGCGTGCGTGTATGTGTGGGTGTGTGTGCGTGTGCGTGTGTGTGTGCGTGTGTGTGTGTGTGTGTGTGTGTGTGTGGAGGAGGGGCGGGGATGATCTCGATGATTAATTTAATCCACCCGTTCGCCTTTTACTTTCCTTTAAACATTGAATTAAGTCGCTGAGTGGGACGGAAGGTGTTGGCGGGTATGTGAGTGTGTTCGTGCGTGTGTGTGTGTGTGTGTGTGTGTGTGTGGGCGTGTGCGTGTGTGTGTTGAGGAGGGGCGGGGATGATTTCGATGATTAATTTGATCCACCCGTTCACCAATACTTTCCTTTAAAAATTGAATAAAACTTGAATTTAGGGTTAATTATGCACGCAAACATGAGTATTGCCATTATCGGGAGCATTAGAATGGGCCAATTCAAGTTCCGACTACTTCCAGAATATACATTGATTGCATGGGAAGATTTTTTCTTATTATCTTCTTTACCGGACAAGGGTCTTGTTGTCAGTTTCATTTTAGTAGAAATCCCATTGTCTGGTGGGACTGGACTATTTGCTGGTTCAATCCGGGGAAATCTGAATTGGTCACATGACGTTTGGGTAATAGTTTGTATTTCCTAGATATCATGAGAACAACAAGACACAGGGATATCAGGTTTCCAGAGCCAAAATATTCGTTTATACGCTATCTGTGTATGAACATTATCTTTTATATACGGTAACTTCTCGTCGCTTTGAAAGCAAGTGAGAGTTGAATTACCATTTCCAGGTTTCGAATGACATTGCAACTCGTAAATTTGACTTTCACTGGGTATTAAGAAGCAAACTGCCGGACCAGGAGGGATAAATATTAGGACAACTCTTTTCATTAAATGATACTCAGGTTTCTCCCCTTGGATGATGAGGAGTGCAAAATATGTCCCCTGATCTTCGACGGACACAGATACAATGTTGATTTCGACGGACATAGCACTACCCTGCTCAAAATACTCCACCCTAAATCTTCCGGCCTGATCGGGTGACATAAGTCCTTCTAGGTCGAAAGTTCCATCGATGCAAAAAGGGCGGTCCTTCTCTTCGAACTTGACCGTGTAGTACTTGGGCGCAGACTGCTGATTGCTCCTGCATTCAAACTGAATAACTCCATCTGAGCCAGCAGTAAGGAATAAGGGTGAATCAGATTCGGTGTTGACCGGGAGTGCTCCGACCACCATAATTCGAGCACAGACAACTATAAAGAGTTTGATCATCGAAATGTACGCCGAATTCCCTCCAACCAATCGCGTCTTCATAAGCGTAGATAAAGAAAGAGAACAAAAAATCAAAAGAAATCAGAACTCTTGTGCAAGTTTCATTGAAGAAAATCTCACAATTTTACTGCTTCATTGTTAAAATATACATAATTCAATTTGCCAAGATTAAATTATAGGGAATCCATCCTTCTATAACGTGCTCCATTCTTAAACTATACAGAATTCATTTTTCAAGAAAAGATAATAGGGAATCCATTCTTTTATAACGTGCTTCAGTGTGCGTTCCCACCATGCAGTATAATTCGACACACTGCAAGCTCATACGGAACACCAATTATGTGTATTTTTTAAATATTTTTTTATAGCCTTGGGTTTCGCTCCCTCTTGGTTACGCCAATGCAAGGTATACAAATTGAATCATGTTATTGGACAATCTAGCCTTTTCAACAAATAAATGAAAGGGCGGAAATTGGACTAGACTCCACAAACATGGATTTGTGACTGCTATATGGCAATACCGCGTATATGATTAGGACAATAACAAGAAACAAAAGTTGGCTAAATTTCATAAATAATTTCCAACCATATCCGAAAAGAAACAATAGTAGTATTCTTATCTGGTATGTAAACTTTGTAAAGGTACAGTAAAGGAAGTTTAATCATACCCCAAAGACGTGAAGAAGCTTCATATTGACTTTTCTCGTCTGTCTTGGAGCATTGCATTGGAATTTGCAGTCATTCTGTGAAACAATTATATGGCAAGATAAGTTATCAATAAATGGTTATTAGATACATGAATTGAAATAAATATATAGCATTTTAATTTTGCCCCAGGAACAAAAAGATATCTACAATGTTTGACACTAAACGAGAGCAGCAGGAAACAATAGGAAAGATCTAGGCAAAGAAAATTAGTCTTTCTTCCAAGTATTCCAGCGATCTTATTAGTTGAATAATTGTATATTTCAAATGCTTTTTTTATATTTGTATGTTCGAGACAGGCGCGTACGCAGGGGGGTGTTTGGGGGGGGGGTTAACCCCTCCCCCCTTTGGTATTTTTTGTGTGTAAACCCCCCCCCCCCCCCATTACCCCCCTAAAACCCGCCCATTTTGGATTTTTCTTTTCTTTTTTTTTAATTATTTAAAAAAAAAAAAAAAAAAAAAATTATTCCCATGGCTGACCTAAAAAGGTGACCTTACCCCCACCCCAACGGAGCCAAATGGCAAATTTTCAAATTTCGAGACCAAAAAAAAAAGTGTCCCCTTACCCCCCCCCCCCCCCCCCCCCCCCCCCCCCCCCCCCCCCCGCTTATTCATCGGTCGGCTGAGTCGTTGCGAATTTTTTCGGACCAAAAAAAAAAAGTTTCCTCTTGTGTCGAAGCCTATACATAATTATCTGTTTACTTTACTGCATGCAGAAAATATGATAAATTCACGACCTTTCCGATAGGTTCTCTTTGAGTGTCAATATTGCGCGACAGCAATTCTCGCTACCCCAAATAGCGATTCTGCCGAGATCCGGGGAAAATCCTGAAAACGCGCATTGCATTATGGGATAGCTTTTCGACATTACAGCTTCCTGTGCAGGCGCTATATTACTAGGCGCGATAGCGCAAACGTAAAACGCCGTCGCCACACAACGTGTATGCACCGAATATGTCGTCTGCTCGGTCTTGTTTTTTTTCGCAAATATTTCAACGTTTATTTGAACATTTCATTCGTTGTTTTTTGCGTCTTTTGACATCAGTGACGATGGTTTTCTTTTGTGAGGCTGCACAGTGCTGGGCTCATGATTCCAAGCGTAAGAACCCTGATTTTAGCGTGCGTGAAAACTCTGCACAGCGAACACAGGCGCTAGCGCCAGCGGGATGGGACTCTATACCGGAAGTTGTAGTGACGACCCGAGAGAGTGAAAATTACCTCGTCTCGCGAATTTCGAGATTTTCGTACCTATTTAGGGTAGCGAGAATTCTTCGATATTATTGGATGTCAGTTCCTTTTTCAGTCATTGATGCAGACTTACACATCCCTTCAAACTGAATACACGATTGACTTATCCGTAGACCCGTAAACTTCTACCCCCTCCCGCCCTCAACTATTGCATTTGTTAGGTTTAAGTTTTCTTTATCTTTGATTCAATTATAGAAACAAGATAAGAGTGTTTTTGTTGACGTAATGCTATATATTGATGGAAAAGTCAACATACTTTACAGGAAACAAACCAGGCCTACTGAAATTAGAAAAGTAAATAATTATCTTCCTTCCTTGATTGATTACATTTATGGAGGGGGCAGCACTCAATAAGATTGTATGTCTAAAATTCATTTGTCTTTGTACATTTATTTCTGCACCCATGGGTTAATGCAAAAAATTAAAGTTAATATCAAATTGATTATAATTCGTCCTTGTTTTCACAAAGTGACGGTAGTGAGGAAAATCGTAACGCAAAGTGAATGCAATTTTTTTTCACTACCGTCACATCGTGAAAACAGCGACGAATTGTATACATTATATTCTTGATGATCCGTCATTCGTTTCACGCCACTAAGGTAAAATTCGGATATGCTTTCTCGAACAGCTATGTATGTCCCGCTTTTTGTAACTTAAAACAAAAGAATCGTTGTTGTCATGGACAAATTAACATTTCAAAAAATTATCATACAAAGGTGTAATAAAAAGAAATATATTGTCCAGAAAAGTTGTGTAAAGTTCCTGATATATGATATTAATTTAAGTTCCCTCCAACTATTCCATGAATCTTTCAAAATGTATGTTGACACTATAAATGAAAACAGCAAAATATCATTGTAGTCTATTTTGTCAACATTATAATTGAAATGGTCCGGGATTGGCTACATTAATTTCGCCGCTCGGATGAGGGTACCGCGGTAAATATAAATAATGTGTTGGCACAAATTATGAAATATCTACATTTTTTTTTTCTTTCTGTCTTTAGTTCCTAGTTGATAAGTTATATGCTTTTATGGTTAATACTCGTTTTTTCAGGTTATCATTATTTGTTTAATATGTTAATTGTCTCAAACTAAGAGTAACTCATCTATGCATGACAGAAAACGGAATCGTGTTTGGAACGACCTATAAGACGATAGAACTGACAACTAGCATTACTCCCTATGAATAGGAAAGAAAATCCACTCTTTCGGGAGCCATGATAGGGACCATTTCCTAATATATGGACAGTTATGCTCTGACCGTGTTAAAGATAAAGCCGAAACTACTCTTAAATAGTTTTTCAATCTCTAATTTGGAGTTAAGACACTATAATTTGGATTGGAAGAGGAAGGGAAAGGAAGAGATCCCTTGTAACTATGATTCCTAAAGAGTGAATTTATACTCTTGTACATTAAGAATGGCAGACGAAATTGCTGTATCGCCATACTCAAAACAGAAAAATTGAAGTTTAGATTCAAACGATTTAAAAAGACCTTGAGGGTTGTTCAATGATACCAGGCGTTCTTAAGTATCTGACAGCATAGCCACGACTAAAATAATACCCGGACCAAATTTCACGCCCCACAGAAGGACGTAACTTTAGACACATTTTGTAGGAACATCTGCGAAGTTCCTGGGAACATATTAATGGAGTTTAACATGGCGTAGCACATGGCACGACAACATAAACATATTTTTTACAAAAATATATCAACATTAGATCATGATTCTTACCATTCACATGGAAGCGATGTCCCTTCCTGCAGAATGTACTCATGGGAAAGAAAGAACATATGACAAGGTGGTCTCATTTGAATCCAGTCCACCAAGGTATACAGTCCAAAATCAAAGTTACGTGGGACCGTATTAAGTGTGTGCCGACCCTATGATATCATGCCTATCAAATGGTAATGGTGATGGTTTTATTAAAAATTCATTTGCAGCCAGATGGTTGAATTGCAGAACTTTGTACATTGTAAAAACATAAATATTTATACAAACATAAAACGTATTAAAACATATCACGCAGTGAATGAATTAAAAAATCAGTGTACACATATATACAAATTAATACAATTAATACAATTCGCTTAACATTCTATTCCACAATCATCATAGGGCTGGAGGGAAATATAGAAGAGAGGTAGGGAGGATAATAGTGCAGACAGCACGGGAGACCGAGGAAAAGTGTGAGATAGAGACAGAGACGGAGAGAAAGAGAGAAAGGGAGAGAGGGAGAGAGAACGAGTGACAAAGCGAGAGATAGAGAGATATATATATAAGATAATGCTGAGGATGAGAGTGTATATCAGACATATCGAAAATAAGGTAAAAAGTACAATTTCGACAGAGAGAATACTGGTTGTAAAAATTAATGAATTACATTTTACATTTTCATTGGTGAGTTATGGATAACATATATTGTAAATTAATCGGTAGGTATGCAATCAGATCAGAGACATGAAATATGGTAATTTTGAGATTTTTTTTGTAATAAATATGTGGCAAGTATGTTTCAATCATTACATAAGTTAACAATGGTAATCTTGATTTACCGTATTATATTATCATTTTCATTAATCAATTATTAAGGTTGTACAATCGTCTTAGTTACAAAATTATATACTATTTCACATAAAATGCAATAATTATACAGCACCTCTACCTCATCACTATGGGGATAAGTTTACATGTTATACAAAATAATATGGAAAAAGTGCATGATCACTACTGTGAATTTAGCAAGTCAATAAGGTAGGGAACTGGACTGTAACGAAATCGTTTGGTTTTACATTTTAACTGTTCTCTGGTATTTGATGTGCGTAGGCTTCTAATGTTCTTACAAGGAGGTATGAGGTAAGATACCTTCTCGTTTGATATCAGTTTCTCTGCAAAACTAAAACACACTTCCTTCCTTCTGTCAGCCAAAGAAGACAGATTTATTAGATTCAGTGCTGTCTCATATGACTGGTAATTAGGTCCCAAGATTATTTTCAGAGTTCTTTTCTGCACCCTTTCTAGTCGATCTACTTGTTCTTTAGTTAGGCCTCCATTCCACACCGGCGAGGTATACTCTACGAGGGGTCTGAGGAAACCAGTGTAGATGGTACAGAGGTCTTCGATCGGCAGTCCGTGACCTTTCAGGATCCTAATGAGGTGTATTCTTCCATTTGCACGTTTTATCATGAAATCCACATGTTCACTCCATTTTAAATCACAGCGGATATGGACTCCTAACAATGTGACAGACGTGGATTGCTTTAGAGGATGCTGATCAATTTCCAGGTGACATAGAGGTAACATTACTTCTTAGGAGTACTTTGCATTATATTCATGTCCATAAAGCTCACTTCGAAATTTTACTTTTAATTTTCGAAAGATCTTTTTTTTCCTTCAGAACCAAACAGATAATCATGTCGACAAGTTCGATTACGCTCAAATCTTACCTTAAATCCCTTCAAAAGTGTTGGGAGCCACAACATATTTTGATGGTAAACTTTTACTTGAATTATATGATGATGTGAAAGAGGATGTCTTTTAACATACGTATCTACAAGAATTTTTTAACAAATATGTTTGAAGACGAATATTGATGAGAAAATACAAGTATCTTGGATCTCTGCGTACAACAAAAACATAAAGTTTTGTATACTTTCATCAAATATTGGCCTTAAAATGTATGTATTTTGAAAATCCTTGCAGGAGTGTTTGTTAAATGACATCCTTTTTCACATGTTTAACAGATTTAAGTGAAATTTTGCCAACACTTTATACAGGGCATTAATTCTCCCATATTTGTGTGCTTCCTTTACCTACTATATATTACAAGATCTCTTTCTATCCCCACCCACACACATGCACGCAAACCCTCACGCCCAGACCCCTAGACACACACACACACACAAACACACCCTCATACACACACGCACACGCACACACACGCCCACACACTTACACTCTCTTTACCTTTTTTCCTTTTATCTTTTTTCTTTTGTCTCTTGCTGTTCATATTGACGAAGGGATGATTCGTTTCGCTTTTCTGCTGGACAACTGTGATGATGATGATAATGGTGTGACGATGATGAAGTAAAAAAGACAACTGTAACAGTCTTCTCTTCGGCGTTCCGGACAAAGACATTTCCAAACTCCAACGAATTCAGAACTCTGCCGCCCGTCTTGTATCTATGTCAAGTAAATACAATCACATCACTCCCATCTTAAAGGAGCTCCATTGATTACCTATTCCCGCACGCATCCACTACAAAGTTATCCTGCTCACATTTAAAGCAATCCATGGCCTTGCTCCTACTTACCTATCCGAGTTGATAGCCCAATTTCTACCAACCAGATCACTCAGATCTGCCTCGCAAAATCTGCTAGTAGTAAATAGAAGCAGAACCAAAACTTTCGGTGACAGGTCGTTTGAATGTGCTGCACCAACCCTTTGGAACTCTCTTCCTAGCACTCTACGTGCTCAATCAGACATAGACATGTTCCAGAAAGAGCTCAATACATATTTGTTTAACATTTCCTTTTAATTTTGTACTGGTTCCAAAGGGTTGGTGAAGCACATACCATCTTTGTGACTGACTGAATGCTGATGTTTATTTATCTATTCATATTTATATTGTTGTATTGGGCCTTCCTCACCTTTATAATCATTTTCAAATATTACATGTATCACCTTTAATAGAAGCTACTTTCGATTTTCCTTATGTATAACGTATGCCTACTTGTAAGTTTTGATTATAATTATATGTAATTATTTCTATATATGTCTTTATTTCTATTGTCTTCTACATTTGTAAAGCGCATTGGTATTACCTTCGGTAATTAAATGCGCTATATAAGAGTTAACTATTATTATTATTATTATTTTCTTCAATACACATAGCTCTTGTCTAACTCTTGCACCACCACTTCATCTCTCTCTCTCCCTCTCTTCTCTCTCAATGGGTGATTTGCGTCCCCGTTTCCTTTTTCTTTAATGCTCCTATCTCTCGCCCAAAGTCTTTTTTACTTCATCATCGTCACACCATTATCATCATCATCATCACTATCTCCATCATCATCATCTTATTCTTGTTCATTCCATCTCTCTTTCTTAATCTCCTTCTCTGTCTACCCTCTGTCAACATGTTTTATTTCTCCTCTTTTTTAAATCTATAACTGTTCTCTTTTTAATCGAATAGTTACATATCTTGATCTGTTAAAAGATCACGTGGTTGATATTTACATTTAACTGAACAATGGCGAATTTAGAACCTATAGGTCATCGAATTTGGAGGTGTACAAATAATCATCGTTCAAACTCCAAACGAGTTTAACATATCAACCTGGCAAGATGACAAATGTGTTCATCTTAGTCGGGTAGGGGGCAGTGGTATCTTAATCACAGTTATCTATTAACGTTTTTTCTTCATGAAGTTGAATATTGGTTATTTATTTATTTCATATTAAGTACATTTCCCAGATGAGGTCATAGTTTACATTTTCTTGCTGCCACTTTTCGCGAACATCCTATTGTATCTCGTTTTGCTATGCATGCTGTAGCTTTTGAAGAACTATAATCATAACAAAGTTAAAAGGAAAGGATAATATTCATCCAGACTCTTAATGATGTTTAAATGAATAAATTGATATGGATGAAAAGGATAAACTTTTTCTACTCTAACCTTTCAAAATGACCATGACCTTTCACTTTGCTGCAATAAAACATAATGCATAGACAGGTCATAAAGTCGAGATAAATCTTTATTTAAGTTATTCCATTAACCATTCATATCACGTCTTTTCTTATTACAAAGATGCTTATGACTTTTTACATTTAAGCGGATCTAGCTGATATCTTTTAGGCAGCAAGTAAGGAATCAATTGATTATGTTTTCTATGAATAAACATTGATTCAAATGTAATTTATGGTACAATGATTATAATTTGTAATCGATATAATATACGTTCATAAATGTTTCCAGATATAAAACCTTCAAACATAGACATGATATAATATGATAGATAGAATAGAAATATAAAGCATTACAACATTAAGTATTTAAATACATGTAAAGCCTTTGTTTTTAAATTATAACAGGTAAGGATATATCGAGCAGCGATACCTACAGTTTATCTTAAAATGTAGGCATAGAGAATGGTATTACTAATAATATATATGCGTAAAGTAAAAGTAGTGAATTTATACGAGGCAAACAAATACACGTATATACACAATTTAACAAAATATTTGAAGAAATAGATATTGTTGTTAAACACGCCTTACCCATTTCATTTACACTAACTATTAATTTTAAAAAGTACTAAAATAGCTGGCCTTTATTATTTTTTTTGTAATTTTTTGTATTTTATTGATAATTTCAATGTGGCAAAATCTTTAATTAAAAATTGAAATAATGTAAATTAATAATATTCCCCCAAATGGGACATCAAGTAAAGATTCGTGTCATTCCTTTAATTAATTGGGGTACTTAACTATTTGCAATACAATGTAGTAATAACATCGACGTTGGCGTACGCGTAGAAAGGTAAGCGTCAAGTACAGTTATCTCTGTTTTCCGGGGGGGTTGAAGCTTTATGTATTCGCTATATGCTACATTAAACACGTACTTTTTTGTTCTCTTCCGTAGTTATGACATCACAGTTTATGTATGCAGTGGTCAGTGTAATGGTCACTCCCAAAAATGGATTTTCTTAACACGTTTCTTCATGTTTAAGGTACAAGTTTGATAACTAAGTTAATGTATTGATCCAATTACATGTTTCCATACATCATATTTATGAATGAAAATCTTTATTGCTATCGACACAGTAATCACTAATTTAACATTTTATACATTTTTCGATCCAAGACGTTGTCTCATATATGCACAATTATTAACATGTAAAATAAAATATTCATATCAATGCAATATCTAGTACAGTTCTTGTACCATTCTACTGCAGTTGATTTATGTTCATGTCCTCACCTTCGTTTTATAGACAAGATAATCGCATAACATTGTGTATACAAACATCTTAAAGGGAAAATGGGCCCTGTCCTCCCTTTTTTTTCCTTATACCCCAAAAGGATGTCTTAAAACTGGTAAAAGTCACAGTCGCTTAAAGGGATAGTTGAGTTCTGTTTTCAGACCACAAATGCCCAAAAAAAAAACCTACATGTGCATTGGCTGAAATACTACGTACAAGGCGTTATTTCGTTTTTTCAAAAGTTTATTCAATTTTTTTCAAAATATTTAATATTTGTGGTGGTACACAAGTATTAGAATTCGTTATATTTCAGCCATCTCTGAACCGATTTTGATCAAACAAGGATGATTTTGTCATTTAAATATTATCTTCTTTCAAATTTGACACTCAGTTTTTCATTATCTCACAAAAAAATGATTTTGTGTAGCGCCCTCTGCAACAGAACTCAACTATCCCTTTAATACGATCACATCCCGCGAATCATGCCAAATCGAATCCCACCAGCACTCCAATATTCCATGGGTGCGAAAGGTGTGAATGGGGGTCTATGTGCGTGTGTGTGTGTGTGTGTGTGTGTGTGTGTGTGTGCGTGTGTGTGTGTAGGTGGGCTGGGTGGGAGTTCCTTTTTTTCACTTGGAGAGCGCCGAGGTTGACCCACCCATTCAAATAATTGCTCCCATTTGAAATTGTATTAAACTTGAACTAAGGATTGGATATGCACATATATGTGAACAACGCCATTAGAGGGAGGATAACAGCGTGCCAATCAGCATTCCGAATACACCCAGAATATGGTGTGATTTCAAGGGAAGGTTGTTTCTTTTCTTCTTCCACAGACAAGGGTTTTGTTGTTTGTACAATTTTAGTCGGTATCTTATCTCCTGGTGAGATGGGGCTATTTGTTGGTTCGATTCGGGGATGTCTGTATTGGTCACATGACGTTTGGGTAATAGTACCCATTTCCGTGATATCATGAGAACAACAGAACACAGGTATATCTATATCCATGAGCCAAAATATTCGTCTATATACAATTTGTGTATCACCGCCATCTTTTTGATATGGTATTTTGTCGTCGTTTTGAAAGCAAGTGAGGGTTGAATCACCACTTCCCGGTTTTGAATGACAGTGCACCTCGTAAAAATTCTCCATACTTTCACTGGGCGTTAAAAAGCAAACTGCTGGACTGGGAGGGATAAATATAAGGACATGTTTTTTCATTGAATGATTCTCGTTTGTCTCCCCTTGGATAATGAGGACAACAATGTATGTCCCCTGATCTTCGACGGACACAGAGGCTATGTTGATTTCGACGGACATGGCACTACCCTGTTCAAAATACTGAACACTAAATCTTTCGGCCTGATCGGGCGACGTCAGTCCTTCTGGGTCGAAAATTCCATTTATGTAAAATGGGCGGTCTTTCTCCTCGAACTTGACAGTGTAGTACTTGGTTGCAAACTGCTGTTCGTTCCTGCATGCAAACGGAATGATCCCGTTTTCTCCTGCTGTAAGTGTCAAGTGCTGTCCCCCTCCGGTGATATGGTTTGCTCCGACTGGTGATGCTAACAATAACGTCCTTACAGTTTCTAGTACAACTATAACGTGTATCATGTAAAGCAAACCCGCAACAAAGGATTTGTCCTGTGTGAAAGAAAAGATGTGAGAGGAGTTATTATGTGCTTAGAATAATCAATGGACACAAAGTAAATAGTTTAAAGCTCAATATTGATAACTGTTGATAGCACTGTCAATAGTAGATAAGTAGTAAATGAAATGTTTTGTGGTTAATTTTAAATAATGTAACCAGGTACTTTTAGATAATATCAATGCATTCCTTTTGTGACCTGACATTGTGATTTGTACATTAGAAGGACAGAATACATAGTTTAAACTGATTATTGGGGAATGCAAAGGCACACCAAAGTGGCTAACGGTGATGTAAATCGATTGTAATAAACTTATACTTCAACCAAACTAACTGGTTTGAAAAAGGTATTTTAGGATAGTTTTCTTTTTCTTCTCATCAGTTTTCGAAACGGGAATACACATGTATTTGACTTTGGTCTGTTTGTGCATATAGAACTGAGCATGTACTTGAACGGGTACTTATGATTAAGCTATGTTATAAAACAGATGATTTGGGAATACCTGCATTATTCTTATAATTATAATTACAATTACAGTCATCATAGGCATATTTCTTAAAATTCTGACCGGTGCCTTTTTGATATGTTTTTGTAGTTTTCTGACACAAAATGATGAAGCAAAAGAGCAATACAGTTGGGTAAAACAAGTACAAAAAAATCTTACATCGGGACTGCAAAGTAGTATAGGCTCTTGTTTATCGTCCACATATGTACCTCCTTCTTTCTCCTGTCGAGGGTAGCATCCCGACTATGAAATACAAGTTCGCGAAGATAGATATATCAATATAGTCTTCCCCGCATTGTGATTTTATATTATACTTTAATCAACCTCTTCTCTTAAAACAACTCATGATATTCACTTGTCGTGAAAGTTCACGCATTAAAAAAGAGTAAAATATTAAATATTTGTTATGAACTTTATATGTACAAATTGATTGTAGGTAACAACAAGGTAAATTGTACAACATGTAAATGTATTCTCTTTAGATTTTTTCTTCAAAAGAACTTTCAAAAACTGTCACATTCAATGCCTAAGATGAGCACGACAGTAGTTCGGTCAAATTAAAAAAACTTACCGTGAATTGGAAGTGAGGAGTAGAGAGCTCGAAATAGTAGCCTCCTTCTTTCAGGGATCCGTTCTCTATATCTTCAAACGCTTTTTTCACCGCGACAAGCATCTGTTTGATAAAACAAAGAAACAAGCCTCGTGTTTTTTTTTAATTGAATGTTAAAACACTGTGTTTAAAAAAGTAAGCCTAAATAGAGAAACTTTACTGTTTAATAATAACAACTAAATTTACTAAGGCGACATTCTTGGAATAAAATTATCAATTTTGCAGTAAGAATCCGAAAGGAACAAGTTTCCTAACAACAAACAAGGATGTATGCTTAACGAGAATTATAAGGGGCTAGTATCAGCCGCCACCCTCCTTTAACGATGACTGAAACAAAGTTTTTAAAAATGACTGATTAGAAAATGTGGGATTTACCTCAACACTAAATTCTGGCTCGTACGATGAACTCCTCCTGGCACGTCTATTACAGCTTCCAGCCTATCAAAAGTAAAGAATAATGACATAAAAATTGTTTTAAAAATGTCCAAAGCAATCAAACAGGATTCCTAATCATAACAAATTGAGGAAGAAATTTGTTTATCGGATGGGTTTGAGACATGTAATCATTAAACCTGACCAGGATAACAGGCCTGCAATACAACTACATGTATTAGTTCGGTGGCTGGCGTGCGTATTAAGCATTGGGTGTGAGAAAAATATCTTACCTTAGTTAATGCATGAAAATTGTTCTATGAAAATGATGTTAAAACATACATGTAGTATAAATTATTTAAATGTTTTTGTGAAGAAAAAAACTCTCTCCCCTCCTGCGGTCATATCAATTTCATCAATTTCAGAAATAAATATTAAATACCAATCGATTGTATTAAACAAAAGTACTGTATAAGCCCATGATTGCATTCAATACCAAAAACAAGCTTTACTACTCCTGTCAATTAGGAGGGGGAAAAGCACTTAATTATTGGAACTGTGAATAAAATGAAAACAGTTACCTGCTTATTATATTTTGCAGTGGTGAACTTGAATTGGTAGTCACTTGTAGTGACAGATCCATCCTTTACAGCGCTGTAAATGGATTCCACTGCCCACAGCATCTCCTGAAGCCAGGACAACAAAATATTAAACAGGATATGGGGTAACTCCAGTATTAAAGCTTAAGTAACTTAAGTAAGCTCCGACGCCGATGCCTTCGCGTCGGCGTCGGAGCTTCCTGGAGTTAGATATGGGGACGGTTTCCTCACAAAGTTTTATTAGCAGCTTCGAGAGAATTTCATTCATTATTTTTCAATAATAATTTATGCCTCATTTTTCTGTAGTTCACCCTTTTGTTTTTCTTCCTATTCACATGATAATTTGTGATTGTAATTGTAATGATAAGGTTTTTTGATAAACATACAAATTCGCAGCTAAAAGTGACACATCCTGAATTTACAAATAACACTACAACTTTTAAAATACATGCAAATAAAAAAAAAAATACAATGTAAAATAGGCAAATACGAAATTAATACATTCAGTAATTCAATTGATATGGTCAAAAGAATAAATAGAAAAAGAAAAGAGAAAGAAGAAAAAGAAGGAGGAGGATAATACAAAGAGAAAATAGTGAAAAAAAAAAATGTGGTTGATAGTAAAGGGAGAGTTTACAACTGATATTTATAACACCAGTAATAAAACGCAATATACAATAAGAATTCCAATAATGAAACTGTTTCTGACCAGTATAGCATCATGTAGATAACATTTTATTAATGCAGTAGCGTTATCAATAAAAACAAAAACATTAAAAGGATTTATATTTACAGTGTATAAAGACAGGCTGCTATATTATAACTTTACATATTGTTAAAAATAGTGGTTCTATGCAAGTATTTCAAATTAATATGTCTTAAAAACATGGTTGAACCGTCAATTGAAAGCGAAACGTTAAGAAGTGCAAACTATAGTTTATATTATAAGGTTCAACAATAAGAATTCAGTTAAAAAAAATAAGAAGGTTTTCTTGGCAAGGTGATAGATGTTCATTAGATTTTATTGTCAGGGTCATTTGAATGTGAGGGAAGGCATGTAAATGAAACATTCCTAAATTAACTTCGTGCTGGAGGTATTCGAATAAAGTGAATACTCTTAATTCATTTTGAAATAAGCTGCAACAGCTTAAACCTTTAAGGAGTCAAACTGTTACGCAGATTTGCACTGGCTCAGATCAAATAAAAAATAATTGAATGTGATTTTGATGCAATAGTATTGTTAATATGATATTCATTATTCGGTCACATTTGTTTCTTTACATTTTTTGTTGTTCTATTTTCCTTCCTATCGTTTTTTGTGTGCAAAAGGAGGTTCATTATTAAACTTACTTGTATATCACCGTTATTTTCATTATTACCGCCACAATCTTGTTTTGTAAAGAGTCCATTGTGAACAAGTTCATTTCGCCCACACAATTTGCACAAAATCTGCCTATTCATTTCCCACTAAAGTGTCCTATTTGAAGTAACCATTATTTAATGACAAAACATGACAGTATGGGCATAATAAAACTAAACATTAACAGTCTGTTATTTTCATAAATGACACTTACCCTCTTTCCGACAGATTCATAGCCAGATTCGTCATCGTGTGTGGTATCTGGTTCCGGTTGTCTCCCCATATTGCCCTTTTTAAAAGTAATGAAAAAACAAAATTTCAAAAAATAATGCCGGGTTTAAAAGAGCAAAAAGTGTTTCAGAGAATAATCAAGACGTTGGTGTCATACTGATCACCATGATAAGTAGATATCGAACAATAAGGGATTTGGGGGTTAATTTTGAGAATGTGTCACTATTTCGCGCGTTCTTGCCTTTAAGATTAAACTTACAAACGATTTAAAAACCTGCTATATCTAGACACATTAGAAGCATAATACTTGTCTTCGTCAGAAATGTCAAAAGGAGCAAATCTCCTCCTGCCCCTCCGTCATAATATGATAGTTATCATGATGATCGTGATCATGTCGTCTGTTTTGTTCCTTTGCAGATATCGAACAGAAATTGCAAGCCAGGAAAAAGAAACCAACCCAAGCAGATTTGTTCAAAGTGAAAAAATGAAGGAAGTTAGATCATACACAAAGATGCTTCAACGAATTTAAGCCAAGTTGATATAACATTATGTGTATGAATTACACTACAACATTGATTTATTTCATTCAAATTGAAACCTATTTCAAATATATATAACAATTAAGTTATATTAAAATATTTACCTTCTTTGTTATTGTTTTAAAGCTTGGGATACCAAACGAATTTTCTGGTTGATGCAGGGTACCTATCATTGAGGTGAACAATCCAAAGGGTTAACATTTAGTATTATGTTGCATTATTAAACAAAAATCCATGGCCGCTGCCGGCCCTGATGTCAGCACCAATGTCGTCACAATAAAGATAAACAATGATGTGAACATGTGACGTAAAGCTTGGAATTCAATTGGTTTCCGCTATCCTTCCAGGCAATTGTATGCAAATTTCCTGAGGTCAAGAGACTAACACCTGATTGGGTCTTTGGCGACTCCTCTTGAATCTGATGAAAATTTATCATTTCTTGAGTAGCGGCAGTCAATAATGATTATTCTAGTGGCCTTATAAAAAAAAATAGTGAGCGCAATCACATATTTTCCATGATATCGTTTTTTCTTCTCAAAATGAAATCTAGTGGCCTTATAAAAAAAAAATAGTGAGCGCAATCACATATTTTCCGTGATATCGTTTTTTCTTCTCAAAATGAAATCTAGTGGCCTTATAAAAAAAAAATAGTGAGCGCAATCACATATTTTCCGTGATATCGTTTTTTCTTCTTTAAAAATGAAATTTCTACAGGCACCAACTGAATTATGCATACCTTTGTATAAGTCTGGCGTGTTTTTTCCCATTTTTTTTTCAAAACTAAATAGTGAAAGCTAAACTGGTTGAATAAGGGCCGTTGTTGAACACCTTTTGATGTAAGACTTTAAAATATCGCATTATCAAGAAAACATGAAACGGGACTTGTCAATTTTATAACTTTATTAAAAATTACAAAACATGGGTATGCATAATTTAATTGTTAGCTGTATAAACAGCGACTACCTCTATTTCTCGAATGAAGGTAAAAATGCGAAATCTGTATACCGTTACTTCTAATATTCTCCTTCTTTCTCTCGCTTTACTCCCATTTGTTCTCTCTCTCTCTCTCTCTCTCTCTCTTTCTCTATCTCCCTCTGGTTTCCTCTCATTTTCCTTCTCTTTCTCACGATCTTCTCTCGTTTTATCTATCAGTTTCGTCTTTCTCTTACTCTTCCTCACTCCCTCCTCCTCTCTCTTAAATTATTGTGGTACCGGTGATTGTTTATCCTTCTTCTCTCCCCTTAAATTACCGCATTCAGAGTCATTTTGCCTAATATTTTATTTCCTATTAAGTAAAGCCCAACATCAATGCGTGTGATACAGGAATAACTCCGTTTATCCTTTTATGCCCGGTGATTTCAGTAAAACACTCCATTAGAGTCAACAGAGATAAATTATGCATTACTATACAGCTTTCTGAAACACTTAGATATATCCTTCATAATCATAAGATTAATTGAACGATGAAAACTGGTAAAAAATACTCACTTTTCTTTTGCAGAGGTTTAACGTATGACTTGCAGAGGCTAGTCGGATGCGTGTTATGCTTGTCGCTGTGATTTGGTATTTTATTTTATAGTTATGGTTTTAGAGGTAGTGCGCAAAATAAATATTTGACGCCCCTTTTGGGACCACGTGACAAAATTAATGGCACGGATTGGTTTATTGCTCCATTTACACTCGTCATAATCTTTATATGTAATTTTAGTAAAGGGGAATCCCCGGCATGTTTCTTTTTCTTGTCTTTCTTTCATTAAAAATAAAATTTCGTCATCATTATCAATCCCCATTGTTCCTCGACTCCTTCAGTCTGTCCTCTCCTGTCGGCCTCAAACCCAGTCTCTCTCTCTCTCTATCTCTCTTTTCTCTTTAGCTTATCATCATCACCATCTTCCTCATCATCACCATCGTCAACATCATCGTCGTCATCGTTATCATCTTTTTCGCGCACAGTGTACTCTCCGCTTCAGTTTAAGACTATGGTTGTATAGCGTTCTTCAATTTCGTATTTGTTGTAGTCTGCTTTCTGTTACATGTTTTCAGTCCATTTGCCCTTATCCTTGTCGTTCTTCATCTGTGATATGTACCTGCAAGTGTACATTATCAGTTCTGGCATCATTATAGCTATGAATCTTATGGCGCCCACTCGTGAATTTCAATGGTTGATGTTCAATGTCCGTGTATATTCATCTATTTACACAGTAATAAATCATCATGGTTTTAATACTACATAACTGTTTGAAGGCCTACTTACCTTTTTTCATCACGTTTATTTTGTTTATAATGCTATTTGCATGTGCATTGCAATAATCATCCGAATCGTGAGGACTATTAGTCATTGTAATATTTTTACATATTTTTTAAAAGCATTATTTAGTGAATAGTTACTACGATGGATCGTCATTTCATTAACATATGTGCGTATATAACAGGCTCAATTGTCTGAATTTTGTTACAAGAATTTCGAAATTCAGTCATCTAAAGGAAGATCTATCGTTAAATAGCCATTTTGTTTCAGTTTCAGTTTCAGTTTTATTTTTCATTTTCAACGGACAGCAATTTTGACAAGAAATCAGATATACAATTCAATATTCAATAATATAATACATTATACATGGTTTAGTGTTATGAAACAGAAAGTATAAATAAATATCCAGTATAATGTTTTTTTTTAAAGTTGGTTTCATAATTCCTCTTTTTAGCCTGATAGCGACTGTAATCGACAATAAGGTATATATAGACAAATCGTTATCTTACTTGGCTCCGTCTCAACGTCGTCTAAAATGCAATTCTTACTTTTATTAATTTCTGAGATTATGTCGATAACCTGAATACACAAATACATATCTACACTATGTGTAATGTCAACAATATTTCCGTTTGTTTGCTATCAATAATCAGTATGGTAAGTACAATGTACATGTATGAACAGTGTTCATGCATCCAGTGAATACCAGGGTCTGCACGTAGGCATGCAGCTATATGGAGGGAGGGGGAAGTTTGTTAATTCTTTCATGTAACAACAAGAAAAAGAATCATCAAATGTTTCATGTACATTACCAACATCAATATTTCGAACCCAAATGATAAAATAATAAGAGATCCCAATAACGAATTGCTTTAAAGCTCTTATGCTGAGAAGGAGGGCGATTCCGTCTTTTACCTTTTATGCATTTATTTCATCCAAAAAAGAATGTGGTTGCAAGGAATCACCAACTGTTTCACTAAACTGGCATTGACTTCATTCTTCCATATTAAAGTCGATCCACAACATTATCATTCAATGTGGAAAAAAAAAGAAGGAGACACTGTATACCGTCATGATTTTTTTCAGCAAGTATAAGCTAATGTTACTGCGAGGTGTGTAATCTTTTCCTTACGTACGTTGTTTAATTATATATATTTTTAAAATCATCATTGCGTGCAAAATTACGAGCAATATTAAAGTAGCACTTAAAGTATTACGTGACTTTATGTAGTAACTTTATGTCTATTTCATTTTGACACCGCACTGACGAGTAAAGAAAACATAACATTATAATCTTACACTTGAGAAGTTGAGACATAGTCATAACGCCCTTAATAATTTCAATCGTTTCAAGAAATATATAGCACAGTTTTTTCAATGAAGTTTTCATTGTCAATGATAAAGATAATGACGGCGCTTTCGGATTCATAGGTCCATCCAAGACCCCCACCCCCACCATATAAAGTAAAATATTATAAAATAAAAAAGCAGAATGAATGTGTTTTTCAAAAGATGCAAAATATATAAAGACGACGATGGTGGCGTACATTCAAACCATGGCAATATATCGTTTGATGTCAGATGTCGTTTGGATTCCTCGTTTTTATGAAATTGTAGCTACAAGTATCAAAGTCGATATTTATATTGTCGTATTATCGCCTGATATTATTGCCACAAGCTAAGACTATCAATTTTTACTTGCCAAATTATGCTTCAGAAAGAAATGTTCCAACAAATTCTTTTCACATTATTATCATTTTGAGTTTTCCTGAGTAATCAGGGTTCTTTTTTAATTAATGATATTACAATGTAATCTAGCGATAGTTTGATTCTGAATAATACCGGAAATCTTGCACCAACAGTTTATTCCGCTATTCTTATTTATAATTGTTGCCAAAAGTATGTGCCGATCGGCACACTTAGCAAATAAAGAGTTAAGTTTGATGTCTGCAAAATGTATAACAGCTACAGCCCTTACTTTGACATGTGAAATACAATTGTACATACATAAGCCTGACAATTTGGCCAGTTATTGAGAGGGACTGCAGCCCTCTCAGCTACCGCCTCATATGCTTATGTCTCTTGAACTAAATGGAGAGAATCTGTCTTTATTTGACATGTGAAATACTATTTTACATATCTAAACCTAAAAATTGTGCCTATTCTTAACAATGGCCCAATTTCCTTTTTGTCAAGCTTTTAAAAAATACTTGAACGTATTGTCGATAATGCCTTGGCTCATCGTAAACGGATAATTGACGTCCTGAAACTACATTGTCATGGTGTTAGAGGAATAGCCTTAAATTGGTTTGAGAGCTACTTGTCAAACAGGAAACAGTATACTTCATATGATCATGTTGATTCTGAAGTATTAGATATTAAATGTCGAGTCATACAGGGCTCAGTATTAGGCCTGCTCTTGTTTTTAGTTTATATCAATGATATTATTACAATATGTAATGTTTGCTGATGGCACAAATATATTACTCTCTCATCCAAATTTCAATGTTCTCATCAACACTCTGAACTCAGAACTGCCGGAACTTGCCAAATTGTTTCGATGTACAGTAATATACTTCTTTGAATTTTAAGAAAATAGCTATATTTACTCTAGATCCCATAATAAACCAGTACAATTTGATATACAATTGCAAATAGATGATACTGCAATGGAACAGAAGACCGATACTAAATTCCTTGAATATATTGACGAACTTTTGAATTATTCTGACCATGCCAATTGTTATTATATCCAAAACCATTTCACGCAATCGTGTTTTGTCTATATTGAAATACATGCATTACCCATTAAACCTGTTACTCATACTGTATAATGTTAATACCGTATATAACATAATGCAATTTAATATGGTTGAACTCTAAGTGTTTCAACGACTCAATCTTAGACATTCAAAAAAGGCAAAACGAATTGTACTGGTTCTCGCTACAGAGATCACACCCTTGTTTTTTTAATAGAATACCGCTACGGCACATAAATGTATCATACATAGCAGCCCAGACGTATGGAAATTTCCGCCTTTGGATCAAATGAATATTCACTCAAAGTTTCAATGTATAATGATTTTATTATGTAATCAGAACTGACAACAAAATAATTAAAAATCAAATTGAATTATTGAATACAATACATTGCATGAAATAAACATTCATAACAGTACCTCCGGTAACAAAGGCTAAGTTGTGAAAGTGAAAAACTAACTGACGGAAGATGTATCGTAACCGAACTTTGCTGGAATTTTGCGGGGCACTTTATTTTTAAATGGGTGATCTGACGCTTTCTTTGAAAGACCAACTTAACATATCACCCCCTCCCTTCACTGTAAAATATACAAAAATACAATAAACAGTTGGTCTTATAGAGATTGCCTAAGTAAATAGAATAACTGAGGTGAGAACTTAATTTACGATGAGTTTATTCCCTTCACCATGAAAGAAAAGAAAACAGGTTTTACACACCGCATTTACTAAATAATATGTCAATTATATGGTACAGTAACTGTATGACTATACTCGCCTGTGCAAGTAAGCAAAGTATAACGCAAAGATCTAAACAACTCGTATTGCATCACGTGCATAAAATATATCATACTAGGTCGAATCATTATATTCGATCCAACTTCGATCTTGTTACTGACGTACATGATTATGATACAAGAAATAGCCGATTCAACTTTAACTTACCAGAAAGAGTAGGTAATATTGGAAATTCGTTTTATTACAATGCCATAAAACATTGGAACTCCCTTCCCAATGGTGTAAAGGAAATAGAAAACTAAGCTCATTTTAAGAGGAAATTAAAGGAATACCTAATACTTGACAGTCAGAGAAGAGAAGTGAATGACATGTTATGTGATTGAAATTTGTATTCTTCTGCCGGTTCATACTTTTTCATTTTGTATATACTTATGTTTTCGTACGTTATAGAAATTCTACAAATTCATCATTATTTTCCTCTTCTTCCTCCTCCTCTTTTTCCTTTTCTCCTTCTTCTTTTCTTTGTTTACTTATTATCATTTCTATCATCAGTTTAATGTTGTTTGTATTATCATTATTTTTAATAATTAATTCTTTTATTTTCTTATCTGTCTGTAAATATTACTATTTTAACCTATTAAATTTATACAATCATGTCAGTAAGGGACCCCACTGGAAAGAAGCTCTCGAGCTTTCGTGGGTTATCCTGTTTAAGCTGACTTATTTTTGATCTGTTATTATTGTTTATTGTTGTATGTTGGAATCTTGTCGAATAAAAATCAATCAATCAATCAATCAACGTGATTAGCCCTCCCAGACTGGCAAAGTGAAAGGGGTGGAATTTTCCTTATTATTGGTATTATTTTTATCTAATTATTCACTTTTTGCTCTTGAAAATAATGAGGGAAGGGGCCCCACCAATCCACCTTTTGGGCTTTAATTACTCTCATTAAAAAAAACGAATTAAATTGAATTAAGGATTGGATATGCACACATACATGTACGTGAAAAGTGCCATTAGTGGGAGCATAACAGAGGACCAATCAAAATTCCGACCACATCCAGAATATGGTATGGTTTCAGGGAAAGGCTGATTCTGTTTCTCTTCCATTGATAAGGGTCTTGTTGTCAGTGTCAGTTTAGTAGGAATCTCATGGACTGGCGGGACTGGACTATTGTCTTGTTCAATCCGGGGATATTTGTATTGGTCGCATGACGTTTGGGTAAGAGTGTCCCATTCCTTGATATCATGAGAACAACACGATACAGGGATATCTACATGCAAGAGCCAAAATATTCGTCTATTCACTATTTGTGTATTAACGCCATCGTTTTGATACGGTATCTTGTCGCCGTTTTGAAAGCAAGTGAGGGTTGAATTACCATTTCCAGGTTTGGAATGACAATGCACCTCGTAAAAATTCCACATTTTTTCACTGGGCATTAAAAAGCAAACTGCTGGACCAGGAGGGATAAATATTAGGACAACTCTTTTCATCAAATGATACTCTGGTGTCTCCCCTTGGATAATGAGGAGAACAATATATGTCCCCTGATCTTCGACGGACACAGATACAATGTTGATTTCGACGGACATAGAACTGCCCTCTTCAAAATACTCTACCCTAAATCTTTCGGCCTGATCGGGTGACATAAGTCCTTCTGGGTCGAAAGTTCCATCAATGTAAAATGGGCGGTCTTTCTCCTCGAACTTGACAGTGTAGTACTTGGTCGCAGACTGCTGTTCGTTTCTGCATGCAAACGGAATAACCCCATCTGAACCAACAGTAAGGGTTAAGGTTGAATCAGGCTCGGTGTTGACCGGGAGTGCTCCAACCAGCAGAACTTGAACACAGAAGACTATTGAAAGTTGGATCATCACAGGGTACGAAAATTTCCCTCCAACTGGTCGCTTCTGCATAAGTGCAGATGAAGAAGGAAATCAAGAGAAAAGGTCCTTAAATACATTTTTGAACCCTTGAGCATGTTTCATTAAAGAAAACGTCATAATTTACTACTCCATTTTTTTGAAATACAGACTTCTATTTTTTTCATAAAGTATATTGGATCCATCCTATACGATGTGTTTCAGTGACAGTGGGCGTACCGAGCATGAAGTCAAAGTCGACATCCTACAAGCCCGGAAAATGATATAGAACACTGTTTATCAACCAAAACAAGAAAACTTTTTTTATTTTTTTATTGGGGGGGGGGGGGGCCATGGGTTTCGCTCCCTCCCGTAAACACCAATGCAATATTATACAAATTGAATCATATTATTAGACACTCCTATTGTATCAAAATCTAAAACAAAAGGGGAAAGGGAGTAGACTTGGACATACAAAGTTAGTAACGAGAGAAACAGCCTGGCCAAATTTTATCAAGTATTCAATGTCCGTAAATTGGCAATAAGTAGAATTTTGATGTAATCTATATACTTAGAAAAAAAGAAGAAGTTTATTTATACCCAAAAGACGTAACGTAGGTTCCTCATGACCTGTTTTATCTGTCCTAGAGCTTGCAGCCTGAATGTGATGACGTTCTGTGAAACAATGTTATGGTTGATTATTCGATAATGAATGTATACACATATTTAGTACATGTTTCATTTTGCTACACGAACAATACAAAAAAGCTCTGTACAATGTTGAGCACTAACAGAAGAAGAAAAACGAAAACAACTGGAAAGATTAAAGCAAATAAATGTATCCAAGTATCCCTATTTTTCTTTAAATGAACTTTTGTACAGTACAATTCCCGCTATATTTCTATGCGCAATGTATTAATGAATATGCAGAATTTTATTAAAGAAAAAAAAAGTTAATTCCTAATTATCTCATTACATCAAAACATAATATTCTGAACCAATGTGAACGAATTTGGCCTATATTCATCTGAGTCTATCACGTCTATAGTTCCTACGACCGGATTTTGAATGTGATTATTATGCAGGTATATAGAATGACGATACGTTTCATGGTTGACATCTTTCCCCTACCCATGTCATTAGAAAAAAATGACAACAGTTGTGTCCTCCCTTTTTTCAGACGCAATATTGCGATGAAATATGAACACTGTCGTTTTATTTTAGCATAATGTGTGATCTATCCGAAAAAAATGTAATGATCTATATTATAGTACGAGCTATTACTGAGAAGAGACGAGTCGAAGTAATCAGTACATAATAGTAAGTGAAACATACATTCAATTCTCTGATTCCATTCTGCGGAGGTGGTGGAGCTTGGCCGAAATCCGGGATTGGTGGTACCTAACGAACACAGACACGATTTAAAATATAGAGTGACTATATTAAACTTGCCCTTAAATTCTGAAATACAGCTGAATTATATAGTGAACTATGCTTTCACTTATAAATTACTATTTATCTTTTCCTTTTCTCTCACCTCTAATTCTCTATCCTTTCTATTGTTCAGTCTGTCTACAGTTTTCTCTCTTTTCTGCACAGTCTCGTAATGTTCTGCTAATCACATTCACGATTGCTTATAGATACCGTAAAACATTATGCTGTTGCACATTATCGTGTATTAGGGCTCAAATAGTCGTAAGCAGCTTCATTTGTTTTTTGTTCTTTTTGACTTCAGTATATTTACATATGAAATATTACATATTTAACATGTATACATTTCCATGCTACATTTTTTGTGCAGATACCAAGTTTAAAAAAATCCTACTTGGTATCTTTGAAATGCTTCAGGGCTGTGGCTTCAGATTAAGTCAAAATATTCAATACTGTGGGTTTAATTAATTTTAATCGAGTATCAATATTGGTATACATTACTATTAAAATAACCGAAACAAATGATCAAAGTGAATAAGACTAACAATTATCTTACATTGTTCAATTACTTTAATTTTCTATGAGAATGAGGAAATAAAACACCAATTAATAACATTGAGGATGTTCATTTACCTCCAGGTTGTAAGATACAATCAACTCCACCAATGTAGAAACATTTGTTTCCTGAAGACGGATGTTTCCCGACTTTACAATGTGACATATGACAAAAAGAATAAACAAATATGTAATTTTATGTATTTTTTTAACTGATGAAACTCTGGATGTTCTTTAATAAATTTTCAGGCAATCAAAAAAGAGAGCAAAATTTGAATACGTTAATATATATATATATATATATATATATATATATATATATATAAATCGCTAAGAGACATTGGCGATGTATTAAGGGGTATAATATAATTATTATTATCAAAATTAATTAAATTAAATTAAATTAATTAATTTTATAAATATAATTGATGTTACTATTATAATTAATTATATTATCATTATTATCATCATTATCATTACTATTATTAATACTATTTTTAATGTCATTAATATCATTAATGTCATTAATATTACAAGTACGTTTTAGTACAAACAATACAAATAAAAATAGAATGTGATTGAAATCGGACATTACCTCAGATTGAAAAGTGTCTAACAACGCCAACAAGGTCGTCTGCGCTTGTTCCGAAGGACGGTAGTTTCCCGACTTTGATAGAGTATAAATTATGGAGAAAAACAAATAGATTAATTACCAAGCCTGACGACCTTTTAATGTACAAGGACAGGCAGATAGAATGGGCTCTATTGAAGGTAAGTATTTTCAATTATTTACCTTTCCTTAAATAACAAGTGATTGTAACCTTTCAACTTACGGTTCCCTAACATATCAACATCAAATTACAACCAGCCTTGATCTTGATAATAATGAATAAAGATTGAAATGGGTTTCGATACGGGTGGATGCAAAATAGAGGCCGTCAGCAAAAGGATTCAATTTTTGACAACGTTTGAATATTTTTCTTTAAACAATCATTTGTTTTGCAAATTTCGCATTCATTAACAGATGACAATGGAAATGTCATTTATTCTTCAAGCAAGACAGTAACAAATATATATAACTGCTTTATTACAAGTCTTTTAGACACGATTTAAACAATTAGACATGAATTACCTCGTAATGGAAGTTCGGTGTCATGAGTTCGAAAAAGTAGTCTTCTTCGTTGATACTTCCCATTTCTACGGCTACAAATGTTTCCCTCAACTTGTTAACCAGCATCTAAAGTTTATAAACGAAAATATTTATGTTTAGATATTTTGTGATTTTGTATCACTTCTCTTAGGCAATGTTTGGATTAGAAATCTGAAAACAGTAAATGTCACTTAAAAAAGCACATGACTTTATTCCCTGCGCATGATACTCATTGTAACATAACATATTAGTATTAAGCATGTGAAGAGTGGGGGCGGCAATCCTGGGTTAAGGGAGGGGGCACTCCGGAATGTGACAGGTGGGAACCCCCCAATGCAATATATACCAAGTAGTCAAGTAGTGCTATAGCACCGTGCTATTGCTCTGAAAGTCGTCTAAAATGCAAAGTGTCACTAAAGAAATCTGACACTCGGTCGCTACGCTCCCTCATTGTCTGAATGATGATCTAACGCTGCCTAACCCCCATCACGAAAAAATGTGTAGATAGTAAGATAATATTTGTTTTTCAAGAGTGATCAGAATTGTTCTTTTTTAAAGCAAAATATGGTAAATCGGGAGGGAAGAGGGCAATATATCCTTACAAACCCATCTGTTTCTTATGAACTTTCCCGAATTTCGCCCCGATCATCACTACAAGAAATCACCACCCCTGGACATGTGTATTTGGGCGGATAGGGCTAAAAGTGCTTTAACATATCCTTAACAATAACAAAGCTCTCTTGAATTCAAAATATTATTCATAATTTGTTTATATCGGAATTATTTTCAAATTACTCAAACCAAGAATTGAACGAGAAAAACATTTTCTTTGGTTGGAGTAAACTTTGAGGTGAGACAAAAATATAAGTCTTACCGCAGTATCATCCGATGTAACTATGTCTATGGCACCAGGTAAACCTCCGAACTTTTGTGAAGAATACATTCAGATGAAAGAGAAAAACTCTGATTTACTTACATCAGGATTTTATTAATGTTTGTATTTTATTCATGAAAAACGAAAACAAGCTCTGACTATGACCCCAAAAATATTTATTTATTCATAAAAAACGATTTATAAAAAATGACGCCATTTCGTACCTTAAACAAATAGAATACAAACCTTAATAGGCATAATTGAAACAATTTTGCTTTGCTTTTATAGGGTCCACTCTGTTCTATGCAAGAAATGAAATGATAGGCTTATCTAAATAAAAAATAAAATAAAAAGTTATATCTTCTACAACTTAAGTTTGGAATGCTTTGCCATATCGTTATTTTATTCATTTCTCTATGATTTATTCAATTATTTTTGTTATTTAAACAGGTTAGCTCTCTCAGTACTAACAACTTTGTTTCTTCCGAGAGGCTCTGTTACACTGAATTAAAAATACAAATACAAAGGGAATTTAACAAAACTTGAATAAGTTTATGAGGTAAATACTGTAATAGGTTAACAAAAAAACTACTTAACGAATTCGAAAAAGGACTAACCTGGTGCTGAAAACTTATAGTAATTAACTTCAGATGATATTCTTCAGCCAAGATATTTCCATCTTCTGCATTTTCTAGAGTAGATTGTGATGCGTATATCATCTCCTTGGAATGTTAAGAAAAGATTAGAAACGTTTGGATTATTCTAAATAATTCAGCATCAACCGTTTCCTCAAACAAAACACACACATAGGACACACACAACTCATCAGAAATGGAAAAATATTTTCTTAATCTAGGGTGTTTTTATTGTTGTGGGCAAGTCCATAAATGCAATATTTTCTTCTTATGTTTCGTTAATCGCGTATGAAGGACTTTTGTTGAAACACCGCCTAGTTTCTATAAAGCAATACTTGGTTTCATAATTAAATTGCGAAACCGATACTCCAATAATCATTCGATTTTATATTTATAACGCAAGAAAGGTTTTGCAATTACTCACCTCCATTCCGATTGTTTCAGTTTGGTTATCCTCACCTTCCTGTCCCACATGTAGCTCTGGTCCTTCTGGCATAGTGCTATCTTCCATGTAGGAAAAACGGGCAGAACAAAAACAGAAAAAGAGACACGAAAAACAAAGACAAGACCTAGTGTTAATTTGGGCCCGTTATTGATGTAACTCGATATTTCTGGGAAGGAGTTAAACGTAGTTTGTATAATTGTGTGTCTTTGATATATTAGCAAACCTACATGTATATAGGCTATAAACATGCTAATTATTTCTTCTATATACGTATATTGCTCATCAATAGGCTTTCTAAGGTAATTCGCTAAAGTTCTAGAAGAAGATCTTCAAGTATCTAAAGGTTTTGAAATGAAACAACATTCATTAATAATTTATTTTCTCAAAATTTGATCATTGATTTGCTAAATTAAGAAAGGAACATGAATATAAATGAAATGAGTCTTTATTAACAAACATTACACTGTGATGAGCATGGGTGTCGATCCCGGGGGGATTGGGGGGGGGGGATATGTCCCCCCCCCCCCCAATATTTCAGGTGGGGGGGGGGATTGCCTGTACAATCATCCCCCCCCCCCCCAATAATTCACCATCAAAGAAACAAAAATGAAGAGAAAAATTAATGATGAGACCCCGATGAGAGTAGTTAATGGTTATTACTCGCAAGATGACCATCAATATACACATTTTGCTATCTCATTTTCATAATACATACATATATACGAAGTAAATAAGACAGCCGTATATGAGACAAGAATAAATTGAATTCTCGCTCATACGGCTTCATCAGGAATTGATGAATTTATTCAAATTGTTCAACCAACAGCATCATAGAAATGCAGTGCGCCAAATGCAAAGACGCAGTGTCAAAAAGCAACGAGCTAAATGTTAAGCGCGAAGCGCAAAAGTAGCAATCTGCAATGCACATCAGCCAATCCTGGACAGTGTAAACATAGATGAACTCTGTGACGATTTCGTGATGAGATTGGAGACAAGGAGCAAGAATTTCGGACATTAGTATGACTTATAAAATAGTTCACTAGTGGTTATGTTGTTTCCATTCACCCTTTTTAAAATTCACGTCATTGTATCTTGATTATTATTTTTTTCACTCACTTTATTTCTTGATATTTCCTAAAACATTTTTTATTTTTGGAGAAAGATTATTATGTCACAACTTATTTTCAGTGGGGAAACTGAATTCAGGCAAGGATTAATAAAGAGAACAGTACAACGAATCGTCTTCTTTCTCTACTAATTAATAAAAGAGGCAAAGCTGTTAGGGGGCAACTGAATTCAGACGTGGATTAAGAGTAATAATCAAATGAAACGTCAAAGTACACGATACAACGAATCGTCTTCTTTTACTAATAATTTAATGAAACGTAAAAGCTTCCGCGCTATGCGCGGAATGGGCGAAAATGGATACAGACAAGGATTAAGAATAACAATTTATTGAAACGTTAAAGCTTCCGCGCTTCGCGCGGTAGGGGGGAAACTGAATTCATGAAGGACACGATACAACAAATCGTCTTCTTTGTCTAATAATGTAATCAAATGTGAAAGCTTCCGCGCTTCGCGCAGGAATGGGCGAAAATGATTTCAGTCAAGGATTAAGAGTCGAAAATGGTAAATAGAATCGTCTTCTTTCTTTAATAATCTAATGAAACGTCAGAGCTTCAGCGCTACGCGCGGGGAAGGGGAACTTGATTTAAACATTAAGAATTAAGAGTTCGAGAATGGTACATCGAATCGTCTTCTTTCTTTAATAATATAATGAAACGTCAGAGCTTCCGCGCTACGCGCGGAGGAATGGGAACTTGATTCAAACAAGGATTATTAGAGTTGAGAATGGTACATCGAATCATCTTCTTTCTTTAATAATCTAATGAAACGTCAGAGCTTCCGCGCTACGCGCGGAGGAAGGGGAACCTGATTCATACAAGGATTAAGAGTCGAGAACGGTCCAACGAATCGTCTTCTTTCTTCTTGCTTCGCGTGCTCACTACCGCCCCCCTAAAATGAAATCCTGGCTACGCGCTTGGGAGGGGGGCAATTTGCCACACGCTTCTACCTCTTGGTTGCTTTGATCCATTGCCGAAAATATGTTGGCACCTATCATCCCCCCCAACCACGGATATAAATCGACACCCTTGATGATGAAGTTATCTTAAGTGCTTAAATTTGCTAAGCAACAATCATACGTCTGAACCAATATTCTCATTAAATTATGACTACCTAGTCATGATATTGCTTTCATCAGAGGCGAACAAATGTGAAATTAATTAAAACATCTAAAGACACTTACTTTCTGTTGTTCCAAAGTGTGTTTAGCATACAATCGCCGCTCTTCCCCCGTTTGTATTAATTTTTCTGCAATTAATACATTGAACATACAATAATTCAACTTCCGTCGTATTATTTGTATCTAATGAATATAAAGCATCCCTCCCTCAATGATCTCTTGTGGAAAGATCATCACATGACTTAATCATTGAATTTGATTGGTCTTCCGGCAGTTTGTGTGCAATTCATGCAAATTTTTCTTCCGAGGACAGTGACGCAAAGGACGTATTTCAAAAGTGATTGGCTAAGTTTTGTGATCTTTGCCACCACTTTAAGCTAGACAGGTATAATCTATACTTGATATGATAATCCAGGAATGGTTTTAAGTTTAATTGGCCTACTTATGATGTGAATCAAGAGTGAAAGTAACAATATAATTAACTAGAAGTTAATATCTCTCTTCTTAAAGGTATCGTTTACGGAGGGATTAGACTGCCCTGCAATGTCACTGGACAGGTGGCTATCTCATCAACTCAGCTTTCAGTTAACATAAGAAAAAGAGGATCATGGGGGACCAATGGTCACCGATTAGGCATGGTTTGTTATATAGAGGGCGCAAGTAGCTACACGTAGTGCAGTGGGCCTTTAAATCTGAGATGCATGGTCCTACGTGTTATCAGTGTCTGTGATATTGTGGAATATTGAAGCCCTAAAAAAATGCTCTTCAAAAGGATAATGAAGTGCCTAAAAAAAATTTAAAAAAATGTCTGAGTGACCGGTTTTACCATACTCATTTTACCCCGAAATACTGTAGTGTTATAAAAAGAATAAGGAAAACAAAAAATGAGAAATTTTGATTTCCAATCATAACTATCTTTATTATCAGACAGGCGATCGGCTAGTAGAAGTCATGGGATTCCTGGCTGACCTCACGGTTTATAATTATGATTGCTTCATGAGCTAAGGTAAGAGTTGCAGGAATGTTTCAATTTCTTTTCTTTTTTTTCTTTTTTTCTTTTTTTTGGAGGGCCAAGAGTACCACTTGAGATTGACATTAAGAAAGAGAATGTTTCAAAAAGTGAACAGTGAAGCTAACTGCCCCCAACGGGCTTAATTAGCTCATCAAACTGGTAATGGAATACAAGATATCACAACTGATTGGGTTAAAACGATTGTTACTTATTAAAGGGATTGGGTATCTTTGACTCAGATCCTAAACAAAATCCTGGATTTAGCTAATGCTGCAATCGTAATTATAAACCTCTAGGTCAGTCAGGAATTCCATGACGTTTACAAATCGATCGCACGTCAGTTTATTAAGATATTAATGATTGGAATTTCAAAGACCGTTTTCCCAACGGTTTTTAATAACACTACAGTCTATTGGGGAAAAGTGAGTACGGTAAAACCGGTCACTCACATATTTTTACTTTTTTGAGGCGCTTCATGATCCTTTTGAAGCGCATTTTTTTGTAGGGCTTCAATTTTACACCATATCACAGACGTTGATAATTCGAAGGGCCATGCATCTCAGATTTCGCATTGTTAAACAATGCCTTCAATGTCATCATAGTAAGACCATTATGCCTTGAAGGGGAAGTCTAATCAATTTATTTGTTTTATTCAATGTCAGTATGAAATAAGTTTTTCTTACAACCCCCCCCCCCCCACCCCCTCCCCCGACGCTCACACGTTTAGTTCACTAATCATTTTACACGAGTCCATACTGGACACTGACTGTATCTGCCTAGTTCATGTCTAGTTTAAAGCATGCTATAAATATTTCTCAGTTTACTTTTCAGAATGCAGAAAATATAAATTCATGACCATTCCGGCGAGGAGAACTTCGGTATGTTTTGCGAACGCTAACGCGCTGACCGTTAATCAAATCCATTCGTTTACGTGCAGTTGTCGAAAAGAAGTCGTAGATGGCGTTAACCAGTATTTGCCATGCTACACCCCCTTTAAGAAATATTTCAGTTTCCGAAAATCTGATGTGATTTAATTATTATCCTATGGTCTATCAAAATTATCTGATCTCTCTCTTTCTCTCCCTCTCTCCCACTATATATATATATATATATATATATATATATATATATATATATATATTTAAATCTCGCTCTCCTTCCCTCCGTATTTTTTCACATCCCTCCCTCTCTTATGGGGCCAAGGGAAGAGCACACAATATTCAACCAAAAACAAGCGATAATGAAACGGATTGCGAAGGATTAAGATTGTATAGAATTGAATTAGAAATTTCGTTTTCAATGAAAGAGCATCATCGTATGTTTTCGCTTAAAAAACAGCAATAACACTTTACAAGTTCATTGTGCATATGCGCAACAAAACATAGAACTCATTCCTTGTAATATATATCAAATTGATACTTACTCTTGGTTAGTTTTATAATAGTTTTCTGTATTGCAGCGAGTAAGATCTGTATCGTATCGGCTGACTTCTATTCATGAATGCTCCGTGTTGAATTGAGCCAATTTTATTATTTTGGAAGAGATAAGAATAATCGTGCTGAATATGGGCTGTGCAGATACTTATGATAAGCACGCTCTAAAGTCTAAAGTCTATCAACTTGATTGGCTACGTGTCAACATGATAGTCTTGCTTAAACGTACGCTGATATCATATTTCAAAACTTAGCACTTCAAACTGGAATTCATTGTGTATATTGCGCATCACTTTTATATCATAAAACCCTAGTCGGTGCATATCTTAACGTTGTGTGCTCTATTATCTTGGGTCTGTCTCAACGCCGACCATAGTGCAAGAAATCGAATGAGTGTAAGTCTGTGAGACAACCATAAATGACGTTGATGTTTATTCTAATTTATAACAATATTTATATATCATTGAAATTGTTAATGATTAATCGGCACAGCACAAAATAAGAGCAATGTCCATGCAGGCATCACATGATGACTCAAAGATTTGCATCACAAATACGACTTTACGACTCTATTTTTTGTTGGGCCTTATATGTTATTTTAATTTGTTTATTTTGCTTTATCATATTTTCATATATATGTATATTTCGCACGTGTCCATGCCAGGGGATGCTCAAAGTGCCTACATGTATAGGAGCATGGCGCTTATAGTACCCTGGCTTTATTCCAGCTGCCTATTTACTACACTCGGGTTGCGAGTGACAAATGAAATAAGTGCCGCGGCGGGACTCGATTTGCTGCTTATTTTGGTCCACATGCAGTCCGATGACGTATCCCCTGGACCACGACACATCTACACCTTTTGATACGAAAGCGGTCCCATAATACCATTACAATTTATGGCTTCTGCAATTCAAGAGGTTTTTAATATACCACCAAAGATGCAGAGGCACTCGATGTCATATCCCCTATGAGGTGCTATGAATCACCTTCGCCAATCGCCAATAAACCACCACCACGACCATCACCACTACCAAGGTCAAACACCACCACCAGATCCTCCTAACAAACAACATCAACATGGGAAGCAAAATAAAAGCGTACAATTATTATGCATGGAAATGTCGCCTTGGTAGAAACTGGTAGTTTTCAGTATATATAAATATAATTTTGTCATCAAAACATGCAAGAGGAGATCTAAAAATACAATACGAATTGGTCTCCTCACTGATTTAATGAGGTTGCGGATGCCCGAATATTGGCATGTAAAAAAAGGTATAATTGGGGTGGACCCTAGCCTCGATCACCACCCCCCAGAAGCGGATCTAGAGGGGGGGTTGGGGGGGTTGCAACCCCCCCAAAAAAAATCCGGGGACCATTTTTTTAAATCTTATCTTTTTTTTTAAACTTGTAATTTTATTTTATTCTATTTCTATGTATTTATTTCATTTATTATTATTATTATTATTATTATTATTATTATTATTATAATTATTATTATTATTATTATTTCTTTTTTGGGGGGGGGGGGGGGGGGGGGGGGGTTGGGCGAACAAATGTCACAGAGTCCCTTCCCCCCCCCCCCCCCCCCATCAGCTTTTTTGAGGACACGGGCCACCGCCGAAGTGACAAGCTAGGCCAGCGTTGCCGATTCTCATCCCCAAAATCCCAACATTAAAAAAAAAAAAAAAAATTGGGGGATTGTTGAAGTCTTTGGGGATGAAAAATAAATATTTGGGAATGAAAATAATATTGAGTTTTATGAAAAACGAATTTGGGGATTTTCTGTCAAAATTTGGCAACTTTGGGGATATTTTAAGTGTCGTTTGGGTGGGGATTTTGTGAAGATTTAACCTGGCAACGCACGCTGAGCTGGGCTGCTCATTTCCTGGATTACTTGTTCAAGTTGCTCACTTTTTTATCAGTCTGGTCTGAGTGTAGTGACAAGCAATATGGAAGCAAACAGGGCAAAGAAGTTGCGGCAATCCAGTCTCGCATCTTTTTTTACTGGAAGGTATGTTTGAATCATGCAAAAAAGTTGGCATACAGGGTAAATTACCATACATGGGGGTGTAATACGGACGTGTTGTAATACTACAATTTGAGTAAATAAAACACATCCAGCGCCCACGCTTCGCGGGGAAACAGGCGCGGATCTACGGGGGGGGGGGGTTTAGGGGTTTAAACCCCTCTCTTGGGCGGCCCAAAAAACAAACCAAAAAAAAAAAGGGGGGGGGAAGGAAAAAAGAAAAAAAAAGAAAGAAAAAAGAACGCACGCTGGAGAGAAACCCTTTCAAGTGCAAATATTGTGAGAAGATATTCAACTCATCTGGTAACTTAACCAAACACATGATAACTCTGGATATAACTGTGTATTTAACTGTTACTTGATTTAAAAAGACGTTATCATGCACTGCTTTTTATGGTCTCCATTGTGTTAATAGATGCCAGGAAAACATCACTTACGGGGTTCAAATAAACACCCAAAAAAAAAATCGGCTCGCCGCTTCGCGGCTCGTGGACGATGCTCCGCATCGTCATTATTGGTCAACCCCCCCTTAGCAAAAAGCTAGGTCCGCCCCTGCCCCCCCTCCTGCCTTGTATAAACTCTTGCCTATATTTGATACTCCAATAAATAGCATACAGTGTTATCTACTGGTAGTACCATTAGCAAACAGATCCGCAATATGTGGATAAAAAGGGACAGGAGGCATCATGCAACTATCATGGTCTTTTATACATTTATTATCGTCAGAATCATATCGCTCAAACATGAGTTTCAGGGGCAAACTTGTCCCGACTCGCTTTAGATCAGCATTGCATGCATAAATGAGAGCATTACAGGCACGGTTCAAGATTTTTTTTTTAAATTTACATATTTAAAATATATATATCTACATGTACCTTGCTTAAAATTTATTCATGAAAATCTTTTGTGGTGTTAGGCTTCAACCCCCACCCCACCTAAAACCTCTACTGGAGTAAAACTTTTCACGTATCTATCCTGTTCAACCTGTGTACGCAATCCTAATCTAAACAATTTTGCATGCAATTATGGAAAATCAAAAAAAATGAAATGTATTGAATAAATATCGAAATTCATTTTAGTTTAAGGTACCAAATACACGTATTCAATTTCTTTAGAAAAAATAAACCATGTATTATAAGTCATGATATCAAAAATGTTCACAGAATTGTTAAAAAATTTAAATATACTAGTAGCATATAAAGGTTCGGGCTATACCCGAAAAACCACCCGTCAAAGTCTATATACATAATTATCACTAAAGTCGGGCTATAAAAGATGTTTCACAAAACTAGAATTGTGTTTTTGTAATAATATTTTTGTCAAGGTTCAAGTTTGCATTATTGAATTATGACCTGTGATGTGTTGACGCAATGCCTTATCGATGGAGAACGTCAACATACTTACGAGAGATAAACCAGGCCTACTAAAACTCTGAAATATAAATATTTATATTACTTATTTTGATTTAATGTATGGAGGGGGCAGCATTCAATAATATTGAATGTCTAAAATACATTTGTCTTTGTATATTTTTTTCTTCACTTATGGCAGAATGCACAAATTTAAGTCAATATCAAGTTTATTATAATTGGATACATTTTTATCCGTCACTGAGGTGTAATTCGGCTTTGTATATAGAAAAAGAACAACAAGAACAAACAAGATCAAGAAGGTGATTCCAGTCTGTGGTGTACGGATGTGGACATCACGGTAACCAAGTAAGAACATACCCGTTTCCCTTTTTATTATGCCGATTTTGTTTTTCTTTCTTTTTACAAAAAAATCACCCATTCACCCTAAATTTTTGATCTGTTTCCAATAAAAACAAAAGGGGTGGGAATAGTCCTCATCAAATAATTCACCTATAATATGGGGCAACGTTTTTCAACCGGGGTGCTGCAGGACATCTCTTTTGAACCAATATGAACTAAGTTTCAATTTCGCGAAAACAAAATTGTACAAACCGCCGTGTATATTCCTGAAGAAAGAACAAAAACCATTGAGTGACTGATGAATGAATAACATGATGATGTCTCTTTTGAACCAATATGAACTAAGTTTCAATTTCGCAAAAACAAAGTTGTACAAACCGCCGTGTATATTCCTGAAGAAATAATATTTCTATAACGATTGAGTGACTGATGAATGAATAGCATGATGATGTCACAGCAGTCACTTGCTTTTGGAGGTTTTTTTTAGGGTTGGGGCTTAGCAGGTAGAACAAAATTAATGAAAAATAATATAAATATATGACATAAATGTACATCAAAAAGTCAAAAGAAATGTGATGTATTACAGATCAACAAAATTCAACATGAATTAGTATTTTAATCACCCTTTAATGTTATCGTTGTTATTACTATTATTATTATTATTATTATTATTATTATTATTATTATTATTATTATTATTATTATTATTATTATTATTATGATTATTATTATTATTATTATTAGTAGTAGTAGTAGTAGAAGTAGTATTGGAAGTAGTAGTAGTTATTATTATATACAGTAGGCTTACCATTATTATTGTTGGTATTAAAAGATTACACTTCTGTTATGTACTTTTCCATCTTAAAGATTGAGCAAACCATGAACGACAGAGTAAACAGGTTGTCCAAACATGCATAGAATCTCTTCACCGACTAGAAAGCTAATTCAGATGCACTTTTAAAACCTCCATCTGACAAAGCAATCGTCTTGCTTAGCAACGCATCACTTATTCCATCTGATGCTGAGAAGGCCCAGAGGTTTGGTGCAGGGATGGAGGGCAAGGTGGACATGACAAGAGCAGAACAGAGTCCCCAGAGGTTCTCTACGCTGAGATACAGAGGTTGAAGAATACCCTCCAAAGGTACCAGGATATGAAAACTAGCTCAAATCAGTGTTCGCCAGGGTTATTTTGAGGTTGAAGAATACCCTCCAAGGGTACCAAGATATGAAAAACAAACTCAAGTATTGAAGTGTTCGCCAGGTTTATTTTAGTATAATTATGTTGAACTCTAAATCCATTCCAATATTGAGACAGATGCAATATTCAAGATCGCGGTTTCTGTCATATCTTATCAAGATAAGGCACGGCTTGTACTACGGGGGGGGGGGGTGTAGGAGGGGATGGGGTCAGTCACACCAGATGGAGGTGGCATAATTATCTTTGTATCCCTTTTTTCTATTTTGAAAATGTACTACTATTATATCATAATAAGGAAGTGTGATGGCTCAGCTGTAGATCGAGAGCAGTAGTCTCGTAACCGGGGGGTCTCGGGTTCAAAACCTGGTTAATGCGCAAGTGCCCTTTGTTTATGATGTATTTATTGGAGAAATTGATTATATCGGGGTGTTTTATGAAATGAATAGGTTACTGTATATATTTAAAGATATTTGATTGATGTCATTTCAGGGTTAAAGGGCCTCGGGCTGTTTGCTTTAAATGAGTTATACCTGCTGGCTCAGATCTGTGTGTAATACCATTCAGGCGAACGAATGGATAGATCACCACCCCCCCCCCCCTTAACAATAGGTATCAATTGCATGTCTACGCCACTGGATATACACGTACATGTATATGCACATGGTAAAATTTGTGATGAAGTGTAGTACTTAAGTGCTAATATTGCCTTAAATTCATGCCATGGTTCGACGCAATTTTGTTGCTCTCTCATTCTTTCTCACTCTTTATCTGTCTTGAATAATATGCCTGTTTTTTTGTTCTTGTCTAAGTCTCTCCCTTCTCTCATCCAGGCGTGGATCCAGGATTTCTTAGGGGGGCCCAAATTTGAAATTATGCGAGCCAAATATTGGTACGTAATGGTTACACCGGCAGCGCTAAAAATGTTTGGGGGGAGGGGGTAGACAAAAAAAAAAAAAATCCCCATCACCCCACTCTTACATGCAGGCCCCGCTGAACGTTTCTCGGAGGGGGTCAAGGGGTGGAGCCCCCAGAAGCTCAGGGGGTATAGGTATTTAATTACTGTCAGATGAGCATATTTTGATACCTTATTTGTGACACTGGCTGGACACAAAATGGTGTTGGGTCCAGGGGGCGAAACCCTCAGAAGCTCAGGGGTTTTAAGCATTACATTACCGTCAGATTAGCATATTTTATACCTTATTTGTGACACTGGCAGGTCACGAATGGGTGTGGGGTCCTGGGGGCGGAGCCCCCGGAAGCTCAGGTGTTTTGGGCAATAAATTACGGTCAGATGAGCATATGACACTGGCAGGTCAAGAATTGGCGTAGGGTCCAGGAGGCGGAGCACCCGGAAGCTCAGGGGTGTTATGCAATAGATTACGGTCAGATGAGCATCCAGGTGCCTGACTTGGGCCCTAGGTGAAATCCAGGGGGCAGAGCCCCCGGAAGGTCAGGGTTTTTAAGGCATTTAATCACGGTCAGATGAGCAAAAAAAAATTGGCCCCGGAAATTAGAAAATTAGGTCGTCAGATATTTCGTTCAATTGTTTAGGAGGGGGGAAGGAATACTTTTGTTGGGGTTGCCTGTGTAAAAAAAAGTTTAAAGAAAGAAAATAAACTGAGGGCACTGGCAGGTCACGAATGGGTGTGGGGTCCTGGGGGCGGAGCCCCCGGAAGCTCAGGTGTTTTGGGCAATAAATTACGGTCAGATGAGCATATGACACTGGCAGGTCAAGAATTGGCGTAGGGTCCAGGAGGCGGAGCACCCGGAAGCTCAGGGGTGTTATGCAATAGATTACGGTCAGATGAGCATTAAGGTGCCTGACTTGGGCCCTAGGTGAAATCCAGGGGGCAGAGCCCCCGGAAGGTCAGGGTTTTTAAGGCATTTAATCACGGTCAGATGAGCAAAAAAAATTGGCCCCGGAAATTAGAAAATTAGGTCGTCAGATATTTCGTTTAATTGTTTAGGAGGGGGGAAGGAACACTTTTGTTGGGGTTGCCTGTGTAAAAAAAAGTTTAAAGAAAGAAAATAAACTGTTTTTCCATGTAAAATTTGGAATAAATAAAACTTCACTAACTTCAATTTACTACACACAAAAAAAGGGGGGCGGGCCCCCGGGCCCCCCTGGATCCGCCACTGCCCTCATCTCGCTCCCTTTCTAACTCCTTCCTTTCCTTTCCTCCCTCCTTCACTTCCTTCTTTCTTTTTTCTTTCTCTTTCTACCCCTCTTTCTCTCCCTCCCCCCTCTCTCTCTCTGTCTCTCTTTCTATTATTCCTTCTCACTATCAATCACTATTTCACAGGTTCAAGAGGAAATAGCCTCATTGTCATCTTGTCTACGCCAGAGAAAACCTCACATCAAGAAAATGCTCTCGCAAATAATTCGCCTTACTCGACGAGCTACAGTATAAATAGAGATGTAATATACAATCATATTGTATAAATGTTATGAATTAAGAATCCAAGTAAATGGACAACTATATCATGACACCATGACACCTCCACACATAATTTTTTTAAAGGATTAAATTTACTCAATACCTCAAAATGGAATGGAAAACAAACTGTTAGTGGATTTTATACTTTCCATTATTACTTGAATAAATGAAACGACAAATGAAACACTCAAATGTTATGTTTTGCGAGATACACTGAGCAATTTGAATTGAATATAGTATCAACTTTATGATATATTATTAACCAACATTATTTTTGTCGGATCGACATGTACAACAAACTGAGATGTAGCCCTTTCAAAAAGAAAATTGAACTATTCAATTCCGTCATTTTTAAACTTTGGTATGCGAAATATGAACTTGTACTGTTGTGAATGACAATGACAATATTTCATTTTAAAATCAAATATTATATATTTTTTATGAAGTTGAATTTTGAATAAAGAGAAATCAATATACCAAAACAGTTTTAACAAAAAGTATTTTTTTAATTGTGAGGAAGACAAAAGAATTGCTTGAAATTGAGCATTTGTTTATTCATGATGTATATATTAAAGACAGAGTCATGAAAATCAAATGTCATATGTGCAATAGAGAAGAAAGAATAAATGAGAAAGAAAAAGAGACATTGAAAGAAGAGAGAAAGAGTGAGAGTGGGAGGAAATAAAGAGATGAGATCTTTACAGGACTCACTTACCCAAAGCATCACGAAATTAAATATTTGGATACATTTAAAGCTTTTTAAAGAAATGAAGCAAACATATATTTACCATCAATACCCTCACCTCATCTTAAAATGTAGGCATTAAGAATGGCATTATTAGTACTATGTATAAACTATGCGTAAAGTAAAAGTAGCGAAATTTATACAAGGCATATGAATATAGGTATTTTATCGTGGCTATACACGCTTAAACACAACATTTTTACATATAGATTTTGTTGCTTAACACGCTTAACCCTTGTACTTTTAATACACTAAATATTAATTTTATAATATACCAAAATAGCCAGTATTTATTAATTTAGATGTACCTTTCAAAACATTGTTTTGTTTAGTCATTTCATTTTGGAACTATGGCTTACAATAAAAAAATATACAGCAAAATATATACTAAAATATGGCGAGCCTAAAACACAACCACCCTAAATTTACTGATTTTCACGCGTTTCTTCAATGTTTAAGGTACATGTTTGGTCATTAGATTACTGTTATGATCCAATTACAGTTATGTTTCCTTAAATGAAATTTATGAATAAAAATGTGATTATTATCGGCACATTAAAGATAAACTTTAGTACTGGTAATGCGATTGCATTGTGAAAGACAAGGTGTGGAAAGGATCAGAAACAGTTGATCATGTAGCATGTAAGTATTGGTGTGCACTGCAAGGTTCTGGAGTCATCAAAATCATAATAAATTTGACCGAGTCTTGGTAAAGTAACAAGCACTGTACACATAAAGCTATATATGGGACAACACACATGGTGTCGGGGCTAGTACTACCTTGATTTCCTTGTCTTTCTATGCTCATTACTCAGCCAGTATACATTTTCTTCCAAAATTGTTTGGCACATGTCATTTATTTGTAATCTTGAACATTCAGTGTAAGTTTCGTTTGATTCTGTGAGATTTTTTTTTTTTTTTTTTTACCAGAACTGGAGTTTATCTTTAATCGTTGATTCACTTATTTCTGATCGAAAGGATTTTATATTAAACCTTGTTCGATCCAAGACGTTGTCTCAGATATCCATTTATATTTACTAGTAAATTTTATTTGCAAAGAAATCATCACAATGCAATGTGTAGTGCAATAGCTACCCAACTATACTTGATTTGTTTTCATGTCCTCACCGTCGTTTTATCAATATAAATATGTGTCTATGTATGTAAAAACGCATGATATTTTCTCAAAAAATCATCGGGGAAAAAAAACTATTTTAAACCAAAGAAGCATGTTTTAAAACTGCGAAATTCACAGTCCCTCAATTTCGATCCCACACCGCCGGGCCCGGGCAACATGCCGTATCTAATCCCACCAGCATTCCAAAACTTGGTAAGTGGCGAAGGTGTTTGTGGGCGTCTCGCTGTGTGTGTCTGTGTGGGGATGATTTTTGCACTTCGAAAACGGCGAGATTGACCTTCCCATTCACATATTACTCTCATTGGAAAATTGAATTAAACTTGAATTAAGGATTGGATATGCACATATATGTGAAAAACGCCATTAGAGGGAGCATAACAGTTGGCCAGTCAAAACTCGGACCACACCCAGAAAATGAAGTACTTTCAGGGGAAGGCTGATTCGTTTCATCTGCTATGAACAAGGGCCTTGTTGTCAGTGTCATTTTAGTATGTATCTCATGGACTGGCGGGACTGGACTAGTTGCTGGTTCAATCCGGGGATATCTGTATTGGTCACATGACGTTTGGGTAATAGTGTCCGTCTCCTTGATATCATGAGAACAACATGACACAGGGATATCTACATGCAGGAGCCAAAACATTCGTCTATACACTGTTTGTGTATCATCGGTATCTTGACGATAAGGTATTTTGTAGCCATTTTGAAAACAATTCAGGGTTGAATTGCCATTTCCGGGTTTGGCATGACAGTGCACCTCGTACGTTTCCATCATACTTTCACTAGGCATCAAAAAGCAAACTGCTGGACCAGGAGGGATCAATATTAGGACCACTCTTTGCATTATACGATACTCAGGTGACACCCCTTGGATAAGAATCAACACAATGTATGTCCCCTGATCTTCGACAGACACAGATGCAATGTTGATTTCTACGGACATAGAACTGCCCTCTTCATAAAACTCCACCCTAAATCTTTCGGCCTGATCGGGTGACATCAGTCCTTCTGGGTCCAAAGTTCCATCGATGTAAAAAGGGCGATCTTTCTCCTCGAACTTGACGGTGTAGTACTTGGGCGCAGACTGCTGTTCGTTCCTGCATGCAAACGGAATAACCCCATCTGAGCCAACAGTAAGAGTTAAGGGTGAATCAGGTTCGGCGTTGACCGGGAGTGCTCCAACCAGCAGAACTTGAACACAGAAGACTATTGAAAGTTGGGTCATCAAAAGGTACGACAAATGCCCTCCAACCAGTCGCTTCTGCATAAGCGTAGATAAAGAAAAAGAACAAAAAAACAAACAAAAGAAATTAGATCTCTTGAGCATGTTTCATTGAAGAAAATCTTACGATTTTACTGCTTCATTGTTAAAGGTAAAGACCAGTTATGGTCATGCGATTGCATTGTGAAAGAAACGTGGAATCAATCAGAAAAGGTTGATCATCTAGCATCTAGCATCTGCAAGGTTCTGGAATCATCAAAATGATAAGAAATTTGGCCCATTCTTCGTAAAGTTACAAGCACTATACACAGAAAGATGTATATGGGACTACCCTATATCTCTCACAGTCCATGAGAGAAACAAATTTACCAAATATATGAATTAGTAGGCGGTTTCCCGGCAAATTTTGTATCATCATTTATTAGTCAAACATATTCTTTCACATGATTGGTAATGAGAGCTTCCATTTCATTTTTTGAAATTGGGGCGTTTCCAATACTGGTCTTTACCTTTAAAAAAATACATAAATCAATTTTTCAAGATTGAATTATAGGGAATCCATCCTTTAATAACGTGCTTCATTCTTAAACTATACAGAATTTAATTTTCAAGAAAAAATAATAGGGAATCCATTCTTTTATAAACGTGCTTCAGTGTGCGTACCCATCATGCAGTATATTCGACACACTGCAATCTCATACGGAATACCAATTATGTGTTTTATTATTATTTATTTTTTATAGCCTTGGGTTTCGCTCCCTCTTGGTTACCCCAATGCAAGGTATACAAATTGAATCATGTTTTTAGACAATCTAACCTTTTCAACAAATAAATGAAAGGGCAGAAATGGGACTAGACTCCACAAACATGTATTTATGACTGTATACATGGCATTACTTAGTATATGATTAGGACAATAACAAGAAACAAAATTTGGCTAAATTTCATAAATAATTTCCAACCATATCCGAAAAAAAACAATAAGTAGTATTCTTATCTGGTATGTAAACTTTGTAAAGGTACGGTAAAGGAAGTTTAATCATACCCCAAAGACGTTAAGAAACTTCATCTTGACTTTTCTCGTCTGTCTTGGACATTGCATTGGAATTTGCAGTCATTCTGTGAAACAATTATATGGCAAGTTAAGTTATCATTAAATGGTTATTAGATACATGAATTGAAATAAATATTTAGCAATTTTATTTTGCCCCAGGAACACTAAAAAGATATCTACAATGTTGGACGCTAAACGAGAGCAGCAGGAAACAATAGGAAAGATCTAGGCAAAGAAAATTAGTCTTTCTTCCAAGTATTCCAGCGTTCTTATTAGTTGAATAATTGCATATTTCAAATGCTTTTTATATTAAACGGAAGTTATTTCCTTTCACTGAGTACTTTGCCTCGAAAACGTTCTCCCTGTCATTTTTGTCAAAGTTGTGGCACCCCTGATAATGATCTCATTGTGAGAGATGAATAATGATGGACACGGCACTCAATTCAATTATTGTCATTGTCATGTATTATATTACGTTCCAAAACATTAAACAAATATCTTACAATAAAAACAAATTTTTACGTCAATGGGAACAAATTAGCCTAGATCCATGTGAGTGTACCACGTCTAAAATTCTTACGATCGTATTTAGAATGTAATTATTGCGAAGGTATATAGAAAGACGATTAAGTCATATTTGTAATCATACCCCTGTAAGCTGGACAGGTATAAAATAATCCAGGAATGGTTTTAAGTTTAATTGGCCTAATTATGATGTGATTCAAGAGTAAACTTAACAATATAATTAACTAAAAGTCAATAACTCTCTTCTTAAACAATGTTAAATCTGAGATGCATGGCCCTAAAAAAATCCTTGAGTGACCGGTGTTTCCATACTAATTTCCCCCCAATGGACGGTAGTGTTATGGGGTAATATAGCAAAAGTGAAAAAGGAAAACATGATAAATACTCTTCAAAATGGAGTAATGAATATGGTTGACATGTGTACACAATTTATGACGTTAAGAATGAAATGGTTGTTTAGCTTCCTGAGTTTTAAAGAACTCCAAGAAAAGAAAGGAAATGGATTATTTTGTTATAGTATTGGATTGAGAAACCAGGAGGGACTGATATTATTATTATTATAAAATGTAAATGTTTACCAAAATATTTGATTTCTTATAGAGGAAAAAATACCTGATATCTATTTTGATTTACTTTAAATGTGGTTTACAATAAAGCAACTAATTGCAAGGTCTTTCGCTTCTCTTCAGATTTGAGTAGACCGACAGTTTAGATGAGTTACATTTTCCATTTTATTAACAAAATACCACTCCCCCCATACAAAAATACAATGAAAAAAATAGGACTTTATATTCCATCCACTACCTTAGATTAACTTTTAACTTTTTCTATTTTGCTCATACTGAACACAACAGCCTCAAATTTACTGCTAAACAAGGCTCTATTGGCATGGAAGCAGTATGTAATACAGAGAAGAGCAAAGGCAGTATTGAAGCAAAGAGCCAAGAAGTCTCATCAGAGACGTGCTCTTCAGTTGTGTTGGAGTGAATGGAAAGGTGCCATGTACCAGCGTAGAGAGGAGGGTGAAGCAGAGGTGTTTGCTCTGCAGTACTGGGCAGAGAGTGTTACACAGAGGGTGAGTTGAAAAATCAAGATTCACCAATGTTTCAACATGACAAGGAAAAATATGTAGGATTTATTGAAATATATAAATAGGGAGAGTCCTGGATGGGCATACATTATAGTCACATGTACAGTATACTACATGTTACCAGGGATGTGTGAGTTTAACTCACAAGCCCTGATGTTACTGTAAAAGAGCGCTTTATACTTTGTCACTGAAAGCATATCAATAAAAGACTTTAAACTACAGAAATTGAATAAGCATTATCACTTTCATGTATCCAGTATTTCCAGAGCTGACAAATTGCATATTTCAAGGTAAACCAGATTTAAATGCCAGTCTATCCAACGAATATTCAACTTTAACCTAGTCTCAGTGAAGGTTCAGGAGCTATTCCATTTACCAACAAAGCAACTGCTGCATATATTGCATACATTGCTAATATATTTATTTTCTCCTCAAAATCATATTAAAAAAAGAGAAAATTATCATTTAGAAGGTTTCAAGACACTTTTTAGTTGCATACCAGTCACAAAGCTGTACACAAAATTGACACTAAACCAAAAAACGTGGTTACACATTGCTCTTTCGAAGCTAATGGCATTTGTATTTACATATATTTTCTTTACTAAGGATTATTGATTATCATTGTTTACCTCAGGCATGGAATGCATGGAAGAGAAGATGGACAGAGAGGCAGGAGATAAAGAAGAATGAAATGCTTGCTCGACACCACCATGAGAAGACACTGGTATCTCAATGTTACTACCAAGGCTTTCTATTGTACACTCATCACACTTTTTTTGGGGGGGGGGGCATGGGAAAATCTTTGGGATGTTTTGACTAGACACAAAGAATTCCAGTATGTCGTATACTTGCAAAGTCTTATTGTAGAGAATATTTTGTTGAACTGTGTCGATTTCATTTTAATACTCAGTGATTGGTGCATGGTTTAAATTCAAAGGATATTTTGTGAATACAGGCCTAGGATGTGAGGAGCACTATTTTTTCATGTATTTTCTCTTGTTATTTTGAACTTTGACCCCATGTACCATGTTTTCATTTTAATTTCTTTTGTAGCACAAGCTCGCCAGGTCTATTCCGACAGACTCATGACCCATGCCTGGCAGCACTGGAACCAGAGGTGGTTTACACGTTGGTCCCTGGCACAGCGCCAGGAACAGGTTGACCGTCTTTGAAACCAGGCCAGAATGAGAAGGGTTCTAACCCACTGGAGATTCTGTATCCTTTATCTGATATTACTTATTGTTTCTTTTAAAGCCCCACAACACTACTTATAGCTACTTGCGCCTTCTATATAGCACACAATGCTTTTAAAGCGGTGACCATTGTTCCCACATGGTCCCCTTTAATTTGAGAAATGATTTGATGAGATAACCACCTGTCAGTGACTATGCAGGGAGGTCTACTCCTTCCTGGCCAAACTAGTGCAGATAGGCTTAAAGCATTTTACGAGTTACAACCGACCAAAACAGCAGTTTTAACTCTGCCACAACCCATTTTTTAGCTGTCAATTCTGATTAGGTAAGGACAAAATCACTTTAGACTTGATCTCCAGATTTATCTCCATGATAGACTCTGTCACTGCCGTTTTTGACTGCTTGAGATATTTTAAAGATGATGGTAGTCATATCCGTATCATCATGTTTCACTCGTTCTCCCTTTCTCCCTATCTATCTCTCTCTCTCTCTCTATCTCATATCATTGTATATTTCTCATTTTCATGACATCTCTCACCATTAGAATAGGAGGCCTCACACTGTGTGACGCTATGTCAGGTTTACATTCTGCAAAAGGGGCGTATCACTTGCACCCGTTGGGTTGTGACCTGCTTTCTTGACCTTGTCTGTCAGGGTGGGCCTAGCATTGTGAGCTTTAAGGTCTGGTTGTTGTTTGTCTGACAAGATCAGCGCCATCTTTTACGAACAGTGCGATGTTATCAGACAAAGTTCAACAGTTATGTTCCTTGGGTGAAGTTGATACTTTCTTTCTCTTGGTCTTTCGATATCTTAGTATTTTCAAATATAGTAGAGGTTCATTTTTGCACATAGTTGTTGCGCATATTTAGAGAGGGTTTTCTACCAGAGTCCATACATGTACTATTAATACATGACCATTCCATTCATCCTTAAAAAGCTTTTATGTCTAATATGGATTCCTTAATTAACATTCATAGGTATTCACCTAGTGCATGTTGACAGGAGGAAAGAATCTGTAGCAAGAAAACATCACAACACACAGCTCAAGGTACATCACAAGACTTAATTTTTTGACAGCCATAATACTGAAGAAACTGTTATTTTTCAACGAGAGGGTTTATCTTTGTGAATTGCCGCAGGGTCTTGAATTTAGCAACATGCAAAAATGAACTGGTATAACAGGTATAATAATAATAATAATAATATAGAATATTTAGGAGCCTGTGTTTTTCAATATTTAGAAAACAACAATTTGCAAAATATTTTATTCCCTGTCATCCAAAAATATATCTGTATGCAAAAATATTGTCCCAAACAGTGATTCATTGCATGAAAATTGAGAAAATAAGATTGAGAAGTTTACAGATAAGTTTTTTTGTCTGGATATAATTGATTACAATGTAATCAGATTGTTGCAATGAGTACATCAATTTGTGCATTATAGAATGTGTATTGTATGTTTTCTCTTACTTTATATTTCACTAGAAACTAGGCCTGCTGATGTTGAGGCTTGCTGTGGTACAGAGTAGGGTGAAAGTGAGAAGAACAGAGCAAGCTATAGAGCTACATCAACAGATGGTAAGGTTATAACTCAATTTAGACCCTTTGGAAAGACATTAATCTACATTTGCCACACTCAACCCAAGTTATGTAAATGGGCCCGTACCTAGGAGGATTATTCCTTGAAATGCACTGTGTGCTAATTATGGCTGCCGGAGCTAAAGCTAGTCTAATAATTCTCAAAGCTCTTTGGAAGTGCATAGAGATGTTATTTCATAACATATGCGCTATACAAGAACTGAATATTATTATTATTATTATTAATTGATAAAAAAACTGATGTGTGAGAGTGATTTGCATGTAGGCTAATACAGCCACTGTATTCCCAGAATGTTGTTTGTGCTTCTGATATGCAGTCACAAAGAATACAACAAATAACATGAGGTATTTGAATATGTTAGGACAGTCATATTTGTAAATTTCATTTTCACACAATATTTCAGTTTGTAAAATTTCATGACTGGCAAAGTCTTGGGTTAGGAATTTTCTCATACATTTCAGATTTTGTATGAGTTTAACACTCCTTATTCCAGAGACCATTGCATCAGTTTGAAAGTCTGCGTAAGGAAATTAATTAGATGGATCTCATGTTTGTTGGAGAATTGTTATTTGGCGTAAAAAAAAAAATGTTGTATTGCCCTTTAGGTGCCAAAACATGGATCGGTCGGTTTTTTACTTTTTTTTTTTTACTCCCTTTTGTGGCTGATATTTCTCAGTTTATTTTTTCTAAAAAACGGTAAAAAAAAATTATAAATTAAAAAGCTGACCGTAGATTTCAAGATTTTTGGGTCGGTCGCAAAGGGCAATACAACATCTTTATTTTGTAGGCCTTATAATGGGTTGCCAAGTGATGTATCCTATACAATTATTCCCAAAAAAATTCTTGCATTACTTCGGTTTCTAGAGTGCCTGTTGATTTATCATGAAACGTAGCTTCATTTGTAACAACTGCTTCACTAATTCATGGAAAATAAAGGAGAAATTAAGTAATATAATGTGTTATCATTATCTCGCAGTTGGTGAAACGTTGTTGGAATCAGTGGATTCTACAGTGTGAACACAGGGAGGAGCTTAGACTCTTCTCAGCTACAAGGAAAGCAAGAAAAATGCACAGGTAAGAAACACTTATCTTATCATCCTCATTCTTCTCTTCAAGATTCAAGGTAATATATTATCTGATTTAAAAATACAGAAATTTGTCCTCCACTGGCAAGTGGCATACATATACAAGCAATGTGAACAATATATACATTCGGGGAGACAAAGAAAATACAACAATGATAATAATAACAATCATAGCAATAACAAAACTGACATGTAAATTTAAAACTTCTACCACCAAACAGCACTGTATTCCTATTTTTTCTTATTCTCTTCCTCCTGATTCTCCCTCCCCTTAAATACCTTCTGTAATCTGTACCTCCCCTGTTTTCAATCCTACATCTTCTTCTCATGCTTACAACATGGAAGACAACAAATTGAATTGGTAAAAACTTAATATACACCATCAGTTATTGGACCATATGGATGATTAATTATTGACAAATCTGTCCTATCTGATCAAATAAGGTTTATTTGACCTCTGTATATTGAAATACACTATTTCTTTTCATATCATTTTTGTCCCGCCTGCGTAGCAAAAAAGCGAGACATAGACGCCGCTTTTCCAATGGCGGCGGCGGCGACGGCGGCGGCGGCAGCGGTGGCGGCGTCAACATCAAAAACTTATTACCTAAGGTTAAGTTTTTGAATTGTTGATATAATTTTGAAAGTATAAGTTCTTAGTCAATGAAACTTGGACTATAGAGTTATCAAGTATCCCCAATTATGTGAGTAGAATTTCAGGTCACAAAGTCAAGGTCAAAGGTAATTTCAGGTCAACAGACTTGGACTATGTTGTGGCATCATCATCGAAAACTTAACCTAAGGTTAAGTTTTTGAATTTTTGATATAATTTTGAAAGTTTAAGTTCTTAGTCAATGAAACTTGGACTATAGAGTTATCAAGTATCCCCAATCATGTGAGTAGTATTTCATGTCACTAATTTAAGGTCAAAGGTCATTTTAGGTCAACAAACTTAGACTTGGTTGTGGCATCAACATCAAGATTTTAAATCTTTTAGCATATTTTCAAAATTGATTGTTCAAATTCCCTGAAACTTGTACCCAAGGGTTACCAAGTATCATAAATCACATGACACAAATTCCAGATCACAGAGTCAAATTCTAAGGTCATTTTAGGTCAGTAGACTTGGATTTTGTTTTAACAACTTGATATGAGATTTAATAAATCATTTTTTGTTATTTGTTCATATTTCATGAAAGTTATCAATCTTGGTAGAAATAATAGTAAATAATTTTTGGGATGATTCTTTTTAAATATTCACTTCAAAATGCTGATTATGTACAAAGGATTTCAATTTTGGGGGCCTGCTAATGGGCCACCCTGCCTATAAATAATGTCCCAACCTCAATTTTTCATCATATCGAATTGCGTAATGCAGGCGAGACCGCCGAGAGCGTTTCCCTTGTTGTTGTTTTTTCACCATCTTCCTCAATTTCTGTCATGTTGTCATTTATTCATAAATTTGTAGGCCCTAATGAAAATGAAAAAATATAGCAATAAAATAAAAAGTGAAATGTTTTTAGTTTCATCTCTTTTTATGTGATTTACCATTGACCCATTTGTCTTGCTGTTACTGTCCCTAGCAAAATATGCATTTAATTAATACATAAATATTTATGTGTATTTTTTCCTTCAGGAAACGCCTCCTCAACTCAGTGGTCCATCAATGGTGCAATTACGCCGTGTGGAGAAGGCATCGCAAGGTAAATTGTGCATGTTTGCTGTATATAATTAATATCCTGCATTGCATTAAGAACTAGGTGGCTTTGTTTTTAAGCCGAGAGAAATGAGAGAATTCAGTAGTCAATGAATTAATGTCATTCATTAATTTTCTGTAGTATTCAAGCAATGGAAGGGGTCTGCTCATTTTCAGTGCTGGACCAGATTAATATATTTGATTGTTGGATTTTTGTTTCATAAATTAAAGGGTAGTCACAATATATATTTTTTATCAGATTCAGGGCCTCACATGAAGTATTCAGTCAACAACTGAATTAAATTTGAGGTCATTTTGATGTATTTTTTCTGTTTTTACGTAACTCAATAATGAAAGGTGGACTTGTTGAATAAGTGCATTCATTGAATACTTTTAGATGTAAGTTTTAACCCTATCTTAACTGGGCTATTTCACTGCCGATCGCCGCGAAAATTTGCATACATGTCAAGTAAAGTGTATAGAATACTATGGTAATTTCCATTTTTTGAAAAATTCACTCATTTGCATATTTATGGTAATTTATGCAAATAAGGTCATAAAATTCACAATTTTGCCTATAAATCAGACATTATTCATATTTAAGCATTCTTTTTCACTACATATATTTGTTAGACCATTTGGAATAATAATACAACACAAAAAATTGGAAGATCCAGGTTATTCCTTATGTTTCTCTTGTTTTGATAATTTCTTATGTATTTCATTGTTTTTTAACTTATGTATTTTATTGTTTTTGTTGTTTTGTTGTTTTATTTCATTTATAACTACAATTCAACTATTTTGACCCCAAAACAAACACCTAAACTTTAAACAAGACTAAATAACCAATGTTTTATCTCTTTTTAGGAAATATGACATTTCCATATGTTTTGTACACAAATCACAAAAATGAGCGATTTTCGGGTTGACGTGCGAAGACAAAAGGTCACGTGACTTTGTAACTATACGTCCGATTTTCGAAAAAATTGTTTTAAAAGATGCGTAAGACTCAAAAGAAAAAAGTCATGAAAGGAAAATTTTATATTTTATGTCAGCGACCCTTCCACCCACCCCTACAATAATTACTCTCAGTATCACTCGGTAAGTAGACCCCCCCCCCCCCCCCCAGTTAGCGTAGGGTTAATATGTCACATTCTTAAGAAACATAAATCGGGACAAATCAATTTTCTACATACTTAACAAATTACAAAACTTAGTAAGTACATATGTAGTAAGGGTATGAATAATTGTTAACTTTACATGTTTCAGTACGCACCAACATGTCCCAGATGACCTACATGAGGGCAAATAAAGAAGCTGCCAACTCACAAGTGACAGGAGAGGTCCAATAATAAAGAGTATTACTATAAAGGAAAAATTTAGGTAATATATTATCCTTTGAAAATTTGAGTCTGTATGTATTCCATATGCTAAATGCTGTTGGATTGTTTTTTATATACAGGAACAATATGCCCGAGCAGATGATTATTATGCCAGAAGAAACCTGCTCCCTAGATGCATCCAGAGACTGAGACTCAATGCTGAGTTGGAGAAGAAGAAGAGGGTACTCCAAGCACAAGCAGCTGAATTCTACCGGTGAGTTTTAATATAAGTCTCATGTTTTGTTCAGATTTGCTTTTTTAAAAACAATATCTGAATGAAATTTGAGCTAATATTGAGCTTCATAGGTGTGGTATTTGCATTTACCAGCTCCATATCCTAACAATGTGGTTATACCTCTGTGTGATAAAATCATGATTTTCGACAATTATGCAGTATGCGTTCTGGATGCTTTTTTTGTGGTACTATACATTTAGCTATTAAAGCTACCTAACATGTAACAAAATAGTCCATGTTTCTGATATTTTTACCTCCTCTGTGGCTGTTAATCCTCTTCTAACAGCGCTTATTATTTTAGGGGGAATTATTTTTGCGTTTTGTTTTATTAAGTTCATTCAATTCAATTCATTTGATGTTCAATTATACAGCATGTAAGTATGATAACATTTATATAGTGGCATTATGTAATGATTTTAAGAACAGGTGCATGTGTACACTGTATGTTTCTGGTCTTGTGTTACATTTGTCAACATGTTCTGAAATTAATTATGTATTTTTGGGAGAAAGAAAAAAAATGAGGCTTAATACCGCATCACAGCTCGGGCAGTTGACCCGACTTAAGCAAGTAAGCAAGCAATACCGTTAACTGTAATGTTGAATGTCAAAAACTGTGAGTTGATCTTTATCATTGAATGCTGTGTATTACAGGGAAGGTCAGCTAGGACGGTGCTTCTATCGTTGGTGTCATTCTTTTCAGTTGAGTCAAGATATCAGGATGATGGAGAGAATGGTAAGTAGGAACACTGGCATCGCTGAATTATTCCTTGTTTTTTGCTCTGTCTTGAATGGATATTGGAAACAGGGTCAAAATGAACAGCTGATTGAGAATTTTCCATGTATAATATATACTGTTCTGTATTAAATTCATAATTGTAATGTTGGTCTTTACCTAGAAATAGAAGTTAGGGGATGGTATTGCTTTAACAAAAATAACTGTGGTTGGACTGTTGAATAGCTTTGGATTTCTTAACTGATATAAACATTCTCTGAAACTTTGTATCGCAACATAGCCAACACTCAATATTTAAAAAAATATATGAGGTGGTGTGACTGGGTCACCTTGAAAAGGATAACAAATTATATTCTTTGTGATATTCTTGTGCTAAAAATATGATTCTAGCTGACCTGTACTTAGTAACTTTATTACATTGCATGTTCTGTTTAATTGACTTCACTCTACAGGCTTTCCTACACCATGAGAGCATACTGGGTAAGAGGTTCTTTACAGAGTGGATGGAGAGGACAAGGTCGAAGCTGAAGGAGTCAGAAAAGATGGTATGAATCCAGGAACTATTATACAACTAAATTCTATCCCATGTTTTTTCATGAAAAAGCGTGCAATAGTTTCCAGTTCTATCACACTTTTTTTTCAGTGCGTGTACATGATGCGCAGAAGTGCGTGTAGAGGTTTTAGGTCGCGTATACTACGTGTGGGCCTATTCTTGCGCAGCACTATGCGTAAATGCGTATAGAGATAAGTGCGCTCATCTATGTGTGCGCACTAAATTAAGCCTTGAGATTTATTCGTCAGCCATACTGTCACGAAACAATCTTGAATGAAATCTTTTTACATCAAATAACAAGGATCTAGGAGTTTTGTCACATCAAACAAATGATGCATGTTTTCATTCGTTCATTATACAATCTATCTGCCCTCGTTAATGCTGTGTGTATCTATCGCACTCAGCGATAGAACTCGTGCGCATGCATCATTTGTATACTAATCACTTTACCCATGAATGCTTAGCTCTAATCTTGTTCTGTAGCAAATACTCATGTGACAGGACATCCACAGGATTGGCATTCATCACAACAATGAAATACATCATATTCCAGTGTAATTGTGAGATGAAGACATCTTCTATAATATACTCATTTGAAATCTACTTCATAAAGATGAGACAGGAGTTACAGAAATAAGAGAAAAATAACTTTACTTTCACATGGTCCTAGTTAAACATGAGCACCTGTATATACCCCAGCACTTTTAATTGTTTTAACCCCAACTGCACTAGTTGTAGCTACTTGCGCCCTCTATATAGCAAACAATGCCTAATTGGTGCCTGTTGGTCCCCCATGATCCCCTTTCTCTTATGTCAATTGAGAGCTGATTTGATGAGATATCCACCTGTCAGTGACCTTGTAGGAAGGTCTTACCCCCCCCCCCGGCCAAACTAGTGCAGACAGGCTTTAATTGAATTGTTACCATGAAATGAAATTACAGCGCTTAGATTTGCTCATAAATGTAGACCTATGCACAATTGTGCCTTTACAATATGCTCTGTCTTCAGAGATTTCTAATTGGTAAGGTGTGCTGAAAATCTGTACTTTACTACATGGTCATATTTAAAGGTGTTATCATCACACTGTATGTTATCTGTTCTGTGTAGTATCAAGCCATTGACCATCATCACCTATCCCTGTGTACTAAAGTTCTCGGCAGTCCTCCACGGATAACGAGTGCACTCCGGTAGACGGAGGGAAAATGTGTTTAATGTGCATTTTCCCTGCAAAAAAATCTACTGTGGTACCTTTTTCGAATAAAACATGGTCACGTTTTTTATAATTCGTTGACATATGGAAGGATCTAGTAGAATGATTATGACTGTGGCCATGGTGAAATGCCGATTCCCGTCGATGCAGGGTTTCATCAAATGTGTTGTGCCAGATTTTACCGACAAGCAAAGCCAAAGGATAGAGAGCGTGACAAACAATATGAAAAAGAGATAGAGAGAGAGAGAGCAACTTTGGGCTAGTAGGCCTAGTGGTAAGTAAGAAATAGATTATCTACAGTTATATTTTGAAATATTCATGTAATTTTGGCCTAAAATTAGTAAAAATGTAACTAAAAATAAAATAATGCTTTTAGTGGCGCTAGTTCAGAAGTCTAGATCTAGTCTAGAGCAGTAGAGGGTCAATCCAAAATTTGACCCGTAACTTCGGCGAGGAGTTGAGCCAAAACATACCCAAAACATACCCAAAACATACCCAAAATGAAGTAAATATTCATCAAAATTCCAAATAAAGATCATGAGTTAAAAGTTGTTATGTTTATTACCTGTTTCGTGTCAATTTTCTTGTTATTTTTGGAGTATTTTTCGGGAAAACGTTGGTATAAGTAGATCTAGGCCTACATGTGTACACTTTTTCACAGGTTTTACGGCAAACTGCTGCACATTACAAGTGCAACTGATGGTGGGTTGCAGGCAAGCGCGCGCCTGTGTGAAGTTATCTACTGTAATAAGGATCTGAGAGTACGGTAGATAACTTTTATGTAAACGTGTGAAAAATTCTAATTTGTTTTCCTGTTGTCTCTTTTCTTTTGTTTAGCATCTACTACCCTGGTCAACCAGCCAACACCATAGACATTCTAGATGAAGACAATTAGGCCTAAAGACAATAAGGGCAGTCATCAACCCTTCAAAAAAACGTAGACTAGCATGGGTATGTGTAGACCAAAAGGGGTGACAAGCAAGATCGAAGAATGTACTACCAAGCATATGTGTCTTTTGTAAAAAGGACAAGACTATCACTTGCAGAGTATCCATAAAATGAAGAAAAGAAGGGCTGATCAAATGCTTAACCATAGAAGCAGCACATTTACTGCAGGCGGACAAAGACAACAAGAATATGGGACTTCTTCTGGGGACTTCTTCTTCAAATCCAAGACAAGGACTGAGTGGCAATCAAAGTCCAATATCATGCCTCCTGTTATAAGGATTTTACTCGGTATTTAAGCAAGCCATCAATCACTTAAGCCATTACCACAGAAGACTCAAAGTACTCTGAAGCATACACCATATTTTGCTCTACTGTCAAAAAACCAAAATAATCGATATCAAGGAAAAATGCAAGCTGTTTATTAAGCAGATGAAGAAAACTCATGATATTGGTGCCAGTACATACATGTACAAGACAGGCAACTTGAAGTCACACCTCATGAAAACCTTTCCCCAGTTGTGCTTTCTTCAACCACACATGGGGAGTCAAGGTCATCTTGTGTATGTGAATGACATATCTAGAGAAGTGTTGGTGGAGGATAGGAAGTTGCTTCATGAAGTAGTGCATACTGTAGCACAACTGACATATCAGAAACGACGTCAACATATGTAGCTGCTTAGCGAACTCTATCCCATGGACAGATTTGTGCTACTAGGATCAGGATGAACTGCTCCAACATTGGTGGTCAACATGATATCAAGGATGAAGATGGAGAGTGTTGAATCAGACATTGAAGAGGACTGATCATCAGGTACCCGAGTGCCATTTGTAGCTGCTTAGAGAACGCTATCCCAAGTATGGAATTGTGTAAACGTTTCTTCATATTTTGTTTAGATATCGGCTTTCTCATTTGTGTACCGGTAATACAAAAGTGGTACACTGCAGGCGCGGATCCAGGATTTTCCAATAGGGGGGGGGGGGGAAATTTGAAAATTGCGCAGACCGTTTTTTTTTCTCAACTCAACATACCAATACTGACAAGATCATACTAGAAGCACCATATCGGTACAATTTTTGACATTTTCATCGGGGGGGGGGGGGGGGGGGGGGGGGGGGGGGGGCTATATGGCCTATTGCCCGAAAAAGTAATTTTCTAGCTGGTTTCACAATTCGGCTAGACGGTGAGCGAAGCGAGCGAGCAAAAATTTGAGCATAATATGTATTTTGTGAAAGTGTTATTTATCACCAAAATAACTGAGAAAAGATATCAAAAAACTTGGGCAGTTCGCTGTCCCCCCCCCCCCCCCCCATTACGCGCGAAGCGCAGAAGCTTTGACGTTACATGAAATTATTAGAGAAAGAAGAGGATTAGTTGTACCATTTTCTACTCTTAATCCTTGTCTGAAATCAGTTCCACCCCCTCCCACGCAAAGCGCGGAAGCTTTGACCTTTCATAGTTTAATGAAATTACTAGAGAAAGAAGATGATTCGTTGTTCTCGACTCTTAATCCTTCTCTGAATTCAGTCCCCCCCCCCCCGCAAAAAGCGCAGAAGCTTAACGTTTCATTAAATTATTAGAGAAATAAGATGATTCGTTGTTCCATTCTCGACTCTTAATCATTGTCTGAATTTAGTTTCCCCCCTCCCTCCCGCCAAGCTTTGACGTTTCATTAAATTATTAGAGAAAGAAGACGATTCGTTGTACCATTCTCGAATCTTAATCCTTGTTCAGATGCAGTTTTCCCCCTCCCGCGCGAAGCGTGGAAGCTTTGATGTTTCTTAATAAATTATTAGAGAAAGAAGAGAAACGTTGTACCCTTCTTGACTCTTAATCCTTGTCTGAATTCAGTTTCCACACGCCCGCGCGAAGCGCGGAAGCTTTGACCTTTCATTCATTATTAGAGAAAGAAAACAAACGATATGTTGTACCATTCTCGACTCTTAATACTTGACTAAATTCAGTTCCCCCCGCCTTCCGCGCGAAGCACGGAAGCTTTGGCCTTGCATAGTTTAATTATTCGAGAAAGAAGATGATTCGTTGTTTCATTCTCGACTCTTAATCCTTGTCTGAATTCAGTTTCCTCCTTCCCGCGCTTTGCGCGGAAGCTTAACGTTTCATTAAATTATTAGAGAAGGAAGACGATTCGTTGTACCATTCTCGTCTCTTAATCCTTGTTTGAATTCAGTTTTCCCCCTCCCGCGTGAAGCGCGGAAGCGTTGACGTTTCATTAAATTATCAGAGAAAGAAGATGATTTGTTGTTCCATTCTCGAATCTAAATCTTTGTCTGAATTCAGTTTTCCCGCGCGTAGCGCGTAAGCTTCTGACCCTTCATTATATTATTAGAGAAATAAGACGATTCGTGTATCATTCTTGTCTCTTAATCCTTGTTTGAATTCAGTTTCCCCCCTCCCGCGCGAAGCGCGGAAGCGTCGACGTTTCATTAAATTATCAGAGAAAGAAAATGATTCGTTGTTCCATTCTCGACTCTAAATCTTTGTCTGAATTCAGTTTTCCCCCTCCCGCGCGAAGCGTTAACGTTTCATTAAATTATCAGAGAAAGAAGATGATTCGTTGTTCTATTCTCGACTCTAAATCTTGTCTGAATTCAGTTTTCCGCCTCCCGCGCGTAGCGCGTAAGCTTCTGACGCTTCATTAAATTATTAGAAAAAGAAGACGATTCGTTGTATCATTCTCGACTTTTAATCCTTGTCTGAATTCAGTTTTCCCCCTCCCGCGCGAAGAGCGGAAGCGTTGACGTTTCATTAAATTATTAAAGAAGATGATTCGTTGTTCCATTCTCGACTCTAAATCTTTGTCTGAACTCAGTTTTCCCCCGCCCGCGCGTAGTGCGTAAGCTTCTGGCGCTTCATTAAATTATTAGAGAAAGAAGACGATTCGTTGTATCATTCCCGTCTCTTAATCCTTGTTTGAATTCAGTTTTCCCCCTCCCGCGCGAAGCGCGGAAGCGTCGACGTTTCATTAAATTATCAGAGAAAGAAGATGATTCTTTGTTCCATTCTCGACTCTAAATCTTTGTCTGAATTCAGTTTTCCCCCTCCCGCGCGAAGCGTTGACGTTTCATTAATTATCAGAGAAAGAAGATGATTCGTTGTTCCATTCTCGACTCTAAATCTTTGTCTGAATTCAGTTTTCCCCCCTCCCGCGCGAAGCGCGGAAGCATTGACGTTTCATACAATTATCAGAGAAAGAAGATGATTCGTTGTTCCATTCTCGAATCTAAATCTTGTCTGAATTCAGTTTTCCCCCGCCCGCGCGTAGCGCGTAAGCTCCTGACGCTTCATTAAAATATTAGAGAAAGAAGACGATTCGTTGTATCATTCTCGACTCTTAATCCTTGTCTGAATTCAGTTGCCCCCCTCCCGATCGAAGCGCGGAAGCTTTGACATTTCATTAAATTCTTAGAGAAAGAAGACGATTCGTTGTACCGTAATTCTCGACTTGTCAAATTTTCAAAAATGTTTCTTTGTCTGCTCCTTTTTCGTCCTATGTCCTCTGACTGCCCCTACCGCCCCTGGCTACGCGCTTGCTTTAAAGGGAAAATGAAACAATCATGATTGTGAAAGCACACAATTAGGTTAATAGAAATGAAAGGAAAAAAAGATCTATTACACCAACCATGGATAAATCACGGCCGGGAGCGTAATATCATAGTTTTGTGTTATCGGGCGAGAGCCGGGGCGTAGCGACCAAGCGAGATTTTGCAATGTTGAAATTATGCATTCTAGAAAATCCCTAAGGACAGTATGTACGTTCTTTCCGCTATATTTCTTTCTAGCTATATTTCTGAATTTCTTGGGGGACGTGTCCCCCTATCGGGCCCAGGATTGCCGCCCCTGTCCATGATTACTACCAACAGGAGTTCAATTACAAGCACAAGCGAGTTGGTATGAGCTGAATCCAAATGAAGGGCAAAATAAGAGTTGTGAAGCGGCCCTATCGTTAATTTAAAATTTGACTATTGAGTATATAGCTTCTATTTAAAAGACATCCAAAATATTGTGCCCTTTTCAAATTTCTCACTAAAGAGTGATGAACTTTGTAGCGCAAGAGCTGTTTATAACTTTTAACTTTGAATCCGAGGCTCGAGATTTTATGCGGCCGGCCCGGCCCCCTCTATTCAATAACGTTTGCCAAGCCTTCTGGAATGACCCCAAATCTCCCGAATACAGTTTTTCCCTTATTCGTCGTTACTGTAAATTAGCGCTATTTCCTTGTACTTCCCCCTTTTTCACCCGAATTTTCTCTCCCCCCCCCCCCCACCAACTCATTGTTATCTAGGGTACGCGCATGTATGTTCCCTCTCTTTGAAAGCACCCCTCTATGCACCCCGGTGTGTAAAGTCAGTACGGGCCGGATTTGTGTGTATTACGGGCCGGACTTTATTGCGTGAAAAGTAACTCTTTATAGGAGATTTTTGGAACACAAATTCGGACCCTCCGACTCCGGAGTGGGAGGGAGGGGGGGGGGCGGGGTTCTTCTTTTTCTTTTCTCCTTTTTTTTCTCTCTCTCTGTTTCTTTTCTCTTCTCTTTTCTTTTCTCCTCCCCTTTCTTTTCTCTTCTCCTTTTTTTTCTTCTCTTCTCCTTTTTTTCTTCTCTTCTCCTTTCTTTTTTCTCTTCTTTTCTTCCTCTTTTTTTCCCCTTTTTTTTGCGCCGCCAATAGGGGGGGGGGGGCGGCCGTTTCGGCCCCCCCCCCTGGATCCGCCACTGCACTGTAACAAAATATATAAAGAACTTGAGCAGAAAAATTGCTACATGATGACACGCCTCAATCTGTATCTAAATGTCTAGGCACTCAGCTTATTTCATTCATATGCAGGTGTCCATGTGACCATAATTCCATTTATTCAAGTGTGTTAAGAAAAAGAATAGGATAACGTTCTATAGTTATTAGTACATATCTGAATATTTGAATACCGTATTCATTATTTTGATGCGTTTCTGGTCAAGTTCTTGCATACAGTTTTTTATAAAGTTTTCCCAACATTTTGTTTGCATCTTTCCTGTAGATATGTAGTTTATATATCATAAAGTTAGAGAAAGAACTTGTCTAGCAACTTAGCAAGATATTCCACATTTTCATTCACCTTTAAGTTTTGTGGATAGCAAGGCGTAAAAGTATTGTTATTGCTGATCATTAAGGAAGCTGGACAATTTTAGCCGGTCAATTTTATTTCTTTGACCTGTCCTAGAAAATCAATAGTCATCATGTTTACAATTACAGTGAAAACTGTTTTTAGCAAGATCATTGGGACCAGGAAATTTTGCTTGTTAAAGCAGGTACATTATTATATTACATCAGTAGCCAATATAAACAAATATAAGAGAAATCATATTGGGACTGACAAAAGTAGAACTTTTGTTATCAGTGTCGTAATGAGCATAAATGAGCGGGGGGGGGGGGAGTGAAGGAAAATTTAAAAAAAACCTGGAAAATCATGTCTTTTCAGCAACATTTGTAAATTACTGGTATCGAATTAGAAATGAACCATGTGTGAAATTTATTTGCCCCCCCCCCCTATCAGTATACAAGTGTTTGTTATAAATATATTTATACAGTTTCCACTGTAGTAGAACTCAGTCAACTCACATACATGTCCAACTCACCAACTGTAAGAAAATACATGTTTTGTAAAAGGAATTACCAGAGTATCGCCCTTTTTAATTTTTTTTTTTATAGATGTCGTCTTTTGTTTTTGTTTCTCTGTTTTGGTTGTTTCGCTGTTTTTTTTTTATTAACAAGGTACATTATTGGAATCTAATGCAATACTAGTACATGTATGTCCCAATAGAGGACTACCGGTAGTCAGTTTTATTTAAACTTTGCAGAACTATATGTTTACAATATATTGCTTTTTGCATCTTTTTGAAAGAAATTATAAATATCGATTGATGATACAAGCAATACAAGATAAAAAGATTTCTGTAACTCAGTAGATGCTTTTTACCTTTTTTGATATTGATTTTTCTAATAACATGCTGAATGGAAATATAAATACAGAATAGAAAAGAAATGTTCATGATATACTATCTCATAAATATGATATAATATTGATTTATAAAGTGCAGAAACTATGTTATTCTCCTGCCCTCCATGAGCTCCTGTTATAATTAAGGTATTATAAATATTTAAATGAAAAGGTGTGCATTGTAATTGTTAGTACATGATATTAGACCTGTTGGAAAATGATTATTTTGTTTTCCTTTACATTATTATCATCGATTTCATGTCTCACATGATCAAGTTACTCATATTCTGATGCTGCAGATTGTTTTCGATATTATAGAATTTGAATACAATGTCACATGTGTACATGTGTGGATACTTTAGTAATCTTGTTGAAACTACTGTTAGAGACAATATGTGTTAGAGACACTATGTTTAAAGGAGAGACTTTGAAAGAGAAAGAGAGAGAGAGAGAGAGAGAGAGAGAGAGAGGAGTGTGGGGGCTATGGAAAGATACAATGCGAAAGAGGGATGAAAGAGGGAAAACAATTAAAAAAAGATGTTGAGATGAGCGTGTATCGATGTAATAAAGGGGATAATAGTTGTTAATAATGATTATAATATCAATAGGAATGATTGCAATAATTATAATAATAATAAGATCACTATAATATATTCTTGATATTATCATTATTATATCATTTCCTTTATCATGTTCCATTATATTTTAGTGAAATAGAATTTGAGAAGTAATGTTACCCTGTATATAAAGTAGAAACATTTGCAGTAAAGCAAGGGGAAAATACATTTTGAGTGTCCCTCGAATAGGATGTAAATCATAGTTTACATTATACTTTATTTGAAGCTAGGTTTTCAACATGGATTTACATCATATTCTCCCTCACATATCAAAAAGAAGAGTTGAAAGAAACACCTTTTGTCTAATTTTCCATTTTTGGACTCAAGAGGGCGACAAACATAATTATAAAAAACCTTAAAATCATAATAACTCATTAATGTGCAAGAATTGAGCTTGTGAAAAAATATATGTTGTTTAGAGGGTCATACTACTTCATCAAACAAAAGGAAACAAAATCCCTAGATGGTGGACACGAAATCAAAGAAATAGACATATAAAACCTCTATGGCCTGCTGTCTAGTACTTTTATATTATTTTGATATGACGTTTCTTTTTACGATATGTAACAATTTAAAATGCCTTTTGTTACACATTAATAATATAGTTATTTTAAACAGTATTTTCTTTGTGAAATTTCCCCGTTTATAAAGAGACTTTAAATTTCTTAAATTTGGTTGTTGTTGCCTTTTCAGGAGTGAATTTGAGAGGATAGCTGCCCAGCATGATTATACACAAAGAGCCAGAAAGACATGGGACAAATGGAGAGAGGTATTAAAAAGATCTTGTTTAGTGTTTGGTTCAACAGTAATTTAAGGTCATACATAGTGCATCACATACAGAGTAAATTCTAAATTTGCAAAATGTTTCACTCACAAAAGCTTAGTTTTTCTGTGTGTGATTAAGATGTCTTATTCAGGAAAAATTATTACATCTTGGCAAGTTTTAAGTTTTGGGTGTATGAACATTTATTATGTAAAATGATACATGAAAGTTAATCTGCAATAAAAAATAGTTGAACCAAAATATTTATTTTGCTATCTGGGGCAGTTTACTAATCGATCTTCATGAAGGTAATAGCCAATTTAGATATTCAGTTTCCCTGAAAAAATAATTTATTATATTTCCAACTTAATGACTTCTTGCTTTCTTTTAGTTCCTTGCATATTGTTTGTGGTTTTTGACGCATATTCGCAACTATTCTTTGCATTTTTAATGTTTTTTCTTTTTTTCCTTCCCTTTATCAGTATGTTTCACATCGTAGATGCAAGGCAGTAAAGAAGAGCAGAGCTGATCTCTATCATCACAGAAAACAGATGAGAAAGGTCTTTACTGCGTGGAAGGTGAGGAACAAAGAGGGTCAAAGAGGGCCATAGGGATCACAAAGGGTCATGGGGGTCGCACATACAGTGTAGTCTTGTGGATCATAAAGGTGTATTATTTGTCATGATATTGATCACAAGGGCTACATAATGTATCAGTACCGGTCATCTAGTTAGGAGCATTGAAATGAGTCCTATTGTTGTTTCTAGTTTGTTTCTAACATTGATACTACTGTATGTTTGGGGTCTCATACAAGTATGATGCAATGTTTTTATCATTACTCAACATTACAGTGTACATGTAGTTGCTACATCGATTCCCACTTTTTTTTCTCACACAAAACTTGTAGTACTGTTTACAACTTAAATTATGATGATAATAATAATTTATATAGCTCATTTTCCATATACATTTTGTTCAAAAGCGCTTTACAGTTATGTTATTAACAGCTGAGGTGAGTTCTGAGATAATTTTTGAAGGTATTGAGAGATTGCTGGTTGTAAAGAAATATGGTAAGGTTATTTTGGGAATTGAATTGAATTTGTATTGAATACAAATATCATGTTCATGAATCAAATTTAATATTTTGATACTGTTTCATGAAAAAGTCATATTTTTTCCATAGAATCTATGAGTACCAGCATGGGGCACATTTCTTCTCCCTGCAAATATTTGTCAATGAATTGACAGCCATTATACAGGGTGAAACACTGTACAGCACTTTTACCAGTTCCTTGATTGGAAAGGCACTATATAAACAATAGGTATTATTATCATTACATACTGGTAGTGCGTATGAATCTTATACTGTTTTTCATTCCCCTCTGTTACAGCGACACTGTCAACAGATGCATGGTGTCTATCAAGTTGTAGCAGTCAAGGAGGCAGCTGTTAATCTTAGGAGGCTCAGGTAATAGATTGAAATGTCATTTGTACCTTCCACCCATCTATGAAAATAAAGAATTAATTTGATTAATCAGTGATTTGCTTACCATTTTATCATTCATGTAATAATGATAATAATAATGTATACTCATGAACAGTTATTGCTTGTAGTGTACTTCTTCTGTTGAAGTACAGGCCACCATGTTGTTGGTGTATCTTCGTACTTTGGGGTTGTGCAGATATATACATGTATGTACAGTGATGTGGATGATCTAATCTATGTGCGGTTAAAAAGAACAGGCGCAATCCTAGCGCAACTGTGTCTTTAAGTTGGCTACTGAGGTACAGGCGATTGCACTTGCAGGGAGAACGTTCCAGAGTCCAGAGTCTGATGGTGTCAGGAACGAAAGTTTATGATATGTGCAAGTGCGAGCATATGGAACATGCATCTTCATCTGATGGCCACGAAGGGAAGTTGAGGCATGATTGAAGTATTACGCAGCTGGTACATCAACCAAGGAGTTGAGTATGCGGTACATCATTATCACCTTGAACTGAGCACTATTTGTAGGTCCGTATATATTTTTCCTGTTTTTTCAATGTAGGCATGCATTTTCTGACTGGAGGGTTTGTGTAGAGACAGCCAAAGAGGAGAGATCACTGAAGAGGATAGCAGTCCATCATTGGAATACAAGGATACTCGGCAAGGTTTGTAGGAGTTCTGTTGAAAGATCATTCTGAGAATAGAGCCATAGGATTGTTGAGGACATGTTATCTGAATGTCTGCAAAAGAACAGTGTGTTCAAGAAAATAGATATTTTCTTTTCCACCTTAATTTCTGAAAATGACAATTTTCCTTTTCAATTTATTTTGAAATCTTTTGCCATTTCCACATTTTATCAGCTCTATAAACTTATTATCTGTTTTATGAGTCTTGATATCTGACAAAGTCTCCTATGTTTTAATAAAAACACAGTATCCTTCAAATACAAAGAGTGCTGTTATGTATTCTATAGAGTGATGCGTACAATCACCAGTCGAAATCTGGCTATGTAGACAGGTCAATGACTGGTCAAAGACTGTTGAGGGTTCTTGAGGCCTCCCAGGGCTTATGACACTCACTAGTGATGATGAACATGATACACATTCATATATGCACAAACCAACAGAATATATTTTTGCAATGACGACCTTCGTCATTGCCTTGTTTTCGTTCACATTCTGCCCCATTAATATTCTCCTTTTCCTCCTTATCCTTATCCTTATCGTCCGGAAATCGCATTCGTTTTGCACACAGTGCTTGTTATTCCTAGTTAGGTACTTTCCTCGTGTCCTTTTCCTTTCAAATTTCATAGGCATAATCTCTAACATCTTATCAAGGTCACTACATTCTTCGATTTACGAAATCACTCATGCATAACCGTCCAGGCGCCATTTTGTCCGTTTCTGGTCCATTTCAAGGCCTTTCTTTCTTCCTTCATATCTCCACTATCCTAGATCCTACAAATTTCTAACAAATTCCTCTAGATAGTCTGAGAGATGTTCTTTCATCTGCGACATATGACTTGACCTTCAAAATGCCATGTACGTACTCAAAATTCAAATCTGAAACCGACTCCGTCAAAAATCTCTAAAATTCTTGAAAAATGGAACCCTAAAAATCTAAAACTGCCATAACTTTCTCATATAAATTCCGTTTTGTGTTTAAATCTCACAGTATCCTTATCTCATAATTGCACATAGCCATGCCAAATTTTATGCTCCAATGGCTGTGCAAAACATAAATAGCGCCCTCTAAAGTTCTGGGAATTGGCTTTCTCTCTGTGGCCGTATCTCCATTATGGCTTGGCAAACCCATACCCTTTTTTGGATTTAGATACTTGAAGATATGCCCTTTCCAGCCATATACAAAATTATATACCCTAACACTGACCGACTTTGCGAAAAATGCCCTCCAAATTCGCCATTTTCAAGAAAATTGAGAAATAACTTCAACTTGCTCTAAATTAGCGATCGTTATACCTACATCCATGAAACTTGGCATACATTTGTATCCATATACGTGACAACTGTCTGCCAAGTTTGGTAAAATTCTAATAAGTCAGCGCAAAGTTATCGCCAAAAATGATGAATTTACTATGCATTACGTAATAGCGCGTTTAATGCGTGCAGTACGTTGCGCGCATAGGTCAATTGTGTCAAACTGACCGCAATAAAGTGCCCTTTCGAATGATACCAAGTATAGTATATGTTCACACAGAAAATTGTGAGTAAATTGCATTTGAACAAAGGTCACTACACGAATTCCGCCGAGTTTCCGCCCGAATCTAACACGTATCGGCTATGACGTCATTTTTTCAGACTGCTTTTCGCCCCTTAAACGTCGTTTTTTTTCCTTGAAAATTTACAGTGACATGCTGAGTTCCAATACGCAGGGCACCTCATGGCCGGATTTTTGAAATTTGTCAAGGGGGCCATTTAAGTCCTATAAATCTATTTTACATCACGTGCTATGATAGGATTATCAAAGAAAAAAAAAGAGTAGTTTACAATAACAACCATGAAATTCTCTTTCTAATGATACCAAATACGGCCCATAAAGAGGCATAAAGAGAGAGAGAAAGAACAATTTTACTCCGGTCATAATACAGATCCTGTACGTTTTTCGCCCATGCATTACACGCATTGATTATGGGGCATATCGGGTTCACGCTTTTGGTCCCCAGAACGATCTTTATTGCAATGACGAACATGTACCAAATCCCATTGGTTTTTGCACGCAGTGCTTGCGAGCCCTTTTTAGGTTCTTTCCCCTATCCCAATTTCTTTCAAACTTCGTAGGCGTAGTCACTACCATCCCATCAAGGTCACTGTTGAGGCCTTTCTTTCGCCCTACCTATCTCCAATGTCACAGCGTCATTGCACGCACATCGTTGTCACACGATTGCATTTCTAGTTATATGTTCTTTTAATTCTGATTTGCAAAAAATAATCTATCCAAAGAAAATGTGTAAATTTTTAATGAATGCAAATAAACTCATCCAAATACCTGTTTTGCTAATTGGGAGGCAAAATTGAACTGATTAATTATGAGGCAATGGTAGAGTAATAAATGCTTCTTTAAACGCCCCCAATCTATGTAAGGCGATGTGATGAGCATAAGGAACCAATATTGCAGTTTTGCCAATAAAGGTGAGTTAAAAGGTGATGAGGAACATGAATACCACATGAATGATGGAATAAATGTTTCCAATAATTGCACATGGTATTAAACTGGATTCATGAAAATCTAGGGAAGATAAGTGGTGAATTTGAAAAAGTATGAGAAAGGGAAAAGGATATAAAGTAGCTATAGTGGAGGAATCATACTAAAGGAGCTATGAGGACATGACAAGACGAGACAGAAAGTTAGAATATTGGACATAAGTGATAACAGAATTAGGGTAATTGGCATTAGGACATACAGTATGTGATCTGTACAAGATATAAGGAGGAAAGGTTAGGTAAGGTTGTAAGGATAATAAGTGAAAGCATCAACAAGTGAAAAATGAAGGAACAACCATAAAGGAGGAACATAGAGTGAAGCTGAAAATAATAACATGAACTCTACTGAGAGCCAGAAGGCCATTAACTCCACATGAAATGAGTTTATGCCCTTCTGTCTCTAATTAGACGACATGAAGAAAGATGAGATTCAAAGAAGGATGGTTAAATGTCTTACGCCTGTATCTGCGACTGCTTATTCTGCTTATTCTGCGGCCACCACGCACTTTCTGCTGCGCCTTCTGGAAAAGCCCCTGAGCATTGCTGATTGAAAGCACCAACTGCCCGTCGTCAGCTAGATTGGGCATGGACCGTGAAAGGCGGTACTCCTTGTAACATTTACCCTGCAGGAGCTTGTTCTGACGGAGCGGTATAACGGAGGGTGAGGTGGGGCGTCGCTGGCTGTGATGGTTGTGATCTGTTTGGGTGGTAAGTAAGTGGTGGTGGTTGTGGTGGTGGTGATTGTTGTGGTGGTGCGGGTGGAGATGGTGACAGTTCTTGTTGTAGCTGGTCTCATGAATCAAATTGCTTTCCGAGTGGTACTCTGTGTAGAGATGGACATTATATGGAGTCGATTGGAAGAGAGTGAGTGGGGATTGAGAGGCTTAAATGTAAGATGCAATGCAAGAGCAAAGAGCAAGATTTGACTTTCAAATGCAGGCAAGCAGATGCTTCTGTGACATGCAATGTGAAATGCAAAGTGAAATGCAAAGTATAATGAAAAAGATGCAGCTCGTGCAGAAAGGATGCTTGATTTTTTTTGATGATTTCTTTTTTTAATACAGACACAGAGATTGCATCGAAACTGAATGAACTTACCAACATCATATTGTATTCTCTTTTTAAAATGTTCAATAGAACTTCAATGACTACTATTCATACATAGAATACAAATACAAAAAGAACGTAAGTAACGGTATCATATATAACATAATGTTCACATCATTTTTAAAGATTTCAGCAATGCAACAATAAGTTTCTTTCTACATACCTACAGCCTACTTAAAACTAGTCTAGATGTACACAACACTTCATGAAGACTACATGGTTACAGCCTTTGTTGTACACTAATGCACAGTATACACATTAAACAGTATTCCCCTCATGAGGAGGGCTTAATAAGTTTCTATGTCTTCTTCTTTTTTTACATATTAATGAAACACAAGTGGAATTTACGATATCAATTTCACATAGCAACATTCATATTTACAGAGGACTCACCTTATTCTTATGACATTCAAAACACAAGATGACACAACAACAAAAATTCAATAAGAATTCAACATTCCAGACAAGTCACAGAGACTGCCCTAGCTTGTTAAGATATATATGTATATATAGACCCTTCAACTACCCTCTAAACCCGGACATCAAACAGAGTTAGATCAATACCAGAAACCTAAAGCAACTATATAAACATACATGTAGACCTGGCATGTTACCTAATCACAGTAAACACTACAAGATTACATGTCCCTTAAGTCGTACAATCATTGCAAAACAAAATTAATTCCCCTATTATCATCTTTAAACTTTCCTATCATTTACTATTCAAAAAAGATTCCATTATCAAATTACAGGTTGATCTTGAAGGTGCTTTTGCTGAGCAGGATGTGAATTGTTTTTTTAATGTTTTGATTATTAAAGACTATCAACAATGATAAGGAGAAGACTTTGCACCTCACCTGTGAAGAACTACATAATAAGAGCTAATATTTGCTGATCAACATATATAATCGTCTGCTCAGGGCCCAAAGGGCAGTAATTCATATCATTTGAAACAAGTTTAGCTCTCAAGAGACAATGTCTTTCAATCCTTTTGGTTTCAAAATATATTGACAAACACACTGAACTATGTAACAATCAAACAAACAAACAGACAATTAACAATACCAAGAACAAAATAATAATAGAAGAATGACATTATGAAAATCATGTGGGGGGGGGGGTAAAGAAAATAAAGACTAATGCATTATCTGTTTGGAGCAATTAGAAGGGTATTAACTCACTCATTTCAAACATTGATACACCCCTTCTAGCTCTAAACAGAAGATATATTGTATGTAAAGTGAAAGAGGAAGTTAGATCCAAAGTAAAGTCAGTGGAGTATATATATATATATATATATATATATATATAGCGAAACTATAGACAAATACAAATTATAATACATATAACCCATTAGTATCGAATGGTATGATAATACGCATTTGGTTAATATTAATAGCTGTACAGGAGTTACAAAACTTGAAACTAGTTTAGCAAAGATAAATGGCTTACTGTCTGTCCTCTGTTGTTAAAATGAGCTAGATATGAATAAATCATTTAACACATGATAGTGAAGTGAATTAAATCTTAGTATTTTTGATAACTGGATTCAACATCTTAAATATTGTAATAGTAAATTATCATTTTGTTCTTTGCTACTAATGTAATGTCAAAATCAGTACATGAAACGAGGATTTGTTTTGTTTATGTTGCTCAGAGCATTTTACAACCTTTACGTTTTGTATTGAACACATTAGCTAAAATGAAATCAAAGTCTGTACTGGAAAGCTGCACCGAGTAAGGCACTTACAAGGTATGTTCTCTTGACCAAATGCAAAGTTAAGATTAAAATATAATGATTCAATTTAAGATAATTAACCATATTGCCTCCTCAAACCAGGTGTTTTCTGTTTTAGGTAGGTCAATGGGGATAGGAAATGTCAGGAGTCAACTGGTTAATATGAAGCTCCACTGACATACCATAGCAGAAATGGATTTTATAAAATATGACAAGGAGAACTTTAGGGAGAAATAGAACTTTGCAGAGAAAGCATTCCGATCTTCAACATACCTATTGTACCATTAGATCCAGAGGTTGGGCAAAAACATTATAAGGCCTTTTCTGACTGCCAAAACCTACAAATTTTTTCTAAAGATTGTGCAATTTTTAACCAGAAACTTGCTTTTGACGAGCTCAAAATGTTGTTGAAGTTCTGACTGTAACACGTCACTCTAGCCTCCATTTTCAAACATTCATGATGGATGCATCACCAACAGCAGAGAAACTCAATGTTCAGCACCAACCACTGGAGTAACCACAATTGTTCTGTCTATTTCATTTTCAACAAGTAGCAAGGGGGTGAATATATGAAATTCCTTTGTTGGTCTTTGTACTATTGACTTTACTCATAACTTGAGAAAATACATGTAACCCTAAGAGTAGGCCTACGTTGTTTGCAAAGTTATCAATCAATTTCAAAACGTCTATTTATTCTTACCTCAGACAGAAACAGGGAATGTTCCTATCCTATATCATCTTGAGGGTGATAAAATTATTCCTATGTGGTAATGTTTGCACCCATACCTCACCAGTAATTAAGGTAGGGGAACAATTTTGTCAGAAAACACTTTGTATCAGGGTATTTTTTCACATTAAAAATCCAATGATATAAAATCAAACCAAAGTGGGAGAGCCAGAAGGATAATTAAAAAAGTATACACATTGACTATTTCCCTCCCAAAGTTTTTCTTAATAATTACAATATTATTGAATTATTACTGGTTGTGTCTTACAAGTGATTTTTGCCAACAAACAAATGTACAACAAAGAGAAGGCGCTATATTCACTTTCTATGCAGTTTTATATATATTTGGTTTTAAACTTTCTCAAAATGTTTTTTTAACATATTATAACCGATAATATGCACAATCCACTATTCACTTTCTTTGCAGTTTTATCATTTGGTTTTAAACTTTCCCAAAATGTATTAAAACAGATAATAAGCACAATCCAACCAGACACAAAGACATTAGAGATGATAAAAATTACCTTTAAAGGTGTATTACGACTCCATGCTTTCTTTATCTTTATGTGATTCGATATGCTGTATATGCCAATGTGTATATAAAATGATCCTATGTATTGATGTTCAATGTATACAGTGCAGCAACATCATATGGCTTTACCTATATATATCATAAACAAAAATAGTGGCCAAAATATTGTTAGCTTACCTGTATTCTAGCTGATATAATCCACACAACGTTTCATCAACAGAGAAATACATGCACCACCTCAATATACACAAGACTTCTGGCTTGTATGTTATATTCCAACAATTAGAAACCACTGCACTGCATGCACACCAGGTATTGCACAATGAAGTTCCTCTTGAACAACTGTCTGGTACTGCATGTATATACAAAAGGGGAATCCCGCGATTTTGGGATTCTATTGATCGAGAGATAGAATGAAACCTTGATCTCCATTCAACTCTGGCCTCTCCATATACGCAAACAACCGAAAGATTCCATTGATGTTCACAATGTATGGCATAATGGCAGAGGGAGAGCAATCATTGCATGCCGATTCGTAGAAGGGAATTCCCCTAGAAGAGGCCGGGTAAGAAAAGGGGTCAAGGTTACCTTTAAATCAACTCTTGTCTTGATTTTATTCCACTTATTCGTCTCTATCATTGCAATTTCGTCATTACTTATGCTTTCCTCCAAATGACTCTGTAGGAAACGGAATTGACGGCATTGACAAAGATAGTGCTGCTAGAGTGATTATTTGTTTCATGCTGAGAAAGGTCCATTTCCCTTTTCACAGAATACGGATTTTCCTGTAACCATGCAGTGACTGTGGACTACAAGCAGTCAGGTCTGGGTTTGTATATAGATAGATATCATCATATATTCTACAAGGTTTTAAGACAGTGTTTTTATTCAACTTATCATAAAAATATCATAATATATGCTGTTAAATTCTTTTACAAGTTAATAGATTATGATTCAAAAGTGAAACTAGGATCATATTGTCTTAGTAAATGACCATTACAAAAAACTTCAGTTAACCCTTTTGTAATCACAACTTCAAAACACTTTAACTAGACACATGGTATTTCTACTGTATTGAAAATATTAAACCTGCAAAAAAAAAGTGAGCCAGTGTTTTCTCATGATTTATTAGCCTTATACTGTATTCATCAGAACCAAATAAATGTACTCCTTTTTATTTCTAATTAACAAATCTCACATAGCAAACGATGGTACATTAAAAGTCACATAAAGAAGATTTATGGGCAAGTCACTTTCTATCCGCCTTTTCTGAGTGTATGAATCTCTAATATTCCACAGAAGTTTTAATCACTGATACATCTTGATAAATGTCCTATACATTATGAGCCTTCTTGGAGTGTTAGAGGGGGGGGGGGGTTGATTCACACTTCACATTTTCCTTCAAGTTCTCATTTTCAGGCAAAATAAGGGGCTTGTTTGAAATCCTAGAATAATTGTGTGTTACAAACAAATAAGTAAAGTGTAATATTTCAGAGTGAACTTCTGGAGTTGTTGAAAATTTAGTCTAAGTAAACTGTAGTCAGTTGATGATGTTAACTCGAATTAGGATAAAACAGAGAATCTGCATATTGAATTTAAATCTAGTTAAAATCTAATACAAAAGTTTTAAATAATCTAAATCATTATCTTAAACTTGGCTCATGGTTTTACAACCAACCAAAAGCTAAAATACTGCTATAGTTTTTAAAACGGATCAATTGGTAATGGCTCCATTAGTAACTAGAGATGATATGTAGCAGGGGGATAACAAAAAAGTTGTCTTGAATTTTGGTTTACGGTTTAATAGCCCCACCTTACTATCTTGACATTTAACTTCTTACACACGCTTTTCATATCATGAGAGTCAAAAACCTTTTTTGATGTGACAACTTCAGGTCTAGACAAGCATGGCTCCTTATCGTTTTGCAGATTGATGAGGTGCTTACGGTATGCATTTACTCTTAGAGTTTCATTGGGCCCATTTTTAGTTTATTTGAGCCTATAATTAGGAACAGGGAGAGAGGAAAAACGTCAGTGTGGCAGAATATAGATCATGTGATTGGCCTTTCTCAGTGGCGAGGGTACAGGGAAGGAAAAAAACTAGATCCACGAGTGAGATACAAACTCCTCTTAATAAATGGATGGATTATCACCCTTCTTTTTTGGTCTTTACATGCACAGAGATTAGTTGGATTGATACCGTCTGAACAAATTTTTGACAATATAAAAACACACAAATGTTTTTATTTTAATCAAATAAACTTGGAAATGGTAAAAAGACACAATATGATCGAATTTCAATTTGAAAGCAGGAAGCATCGAAGACCGTTAAAATATTTTGTTGTATTTTAGAAAGGACTTAATTTATGCCTAAATTTAGATGATACATTGTAGGTCAAAGTATTTATCTCTGCATGAAAACAAAGGCTTAAATTTAATTGTTACAAAGAACTACGGTAATTGCACATAAAATAAAAATTGCACAGTGCCACATGTAGAACTGGTGAGCACTACAAAAAACATTGATTTCCCATAAATGTTAAAATTTGATATTCATTTTGAAAAACACAAATAGCATACACCACAACAAATATATAACTGAAGTTACTGAACACACTGGTTACTATACATAAACATTTAGATTAAATTCCACAAACAAACGTTCACACATAGTACAAAAAACGAATATCAATAATCATTGTCAGGCTAGATATAAAAATGACCTTCAAAGCAGGGATATGTGAGTTATCCCTGTTCAAAGTAAACCGCAATTTTAGTGAGAGAAAAAGGCACACATACACAAATCTGATAAATTAAATGGATGAATCTTCTACTGCAGTATTCTACATGAATGTATGTATCCCACAAACCCACATAAAAATCAAACTTACCACGGAGACCTAAACCTTGAAATTCCCCATCTTCTTCATCTCGATATTCCTCCTCCTCCTTCTCACCATCTAGAAACCCAAACTCACTCTTTTCATCCCAGAAAACATCATCCAGATCTTCACTGTGTATGCTTAAGGTGTCTTTAAAGATGCATGCATGGGTATTTAGGAGGAAAAATAGAAAGACAGGCTACATGCAAAAGCCATGCAAAACATAACAAAAATAATAAAAGCAAGCTTTTTTTATGCCTCCGTTACGAAGTAGCCCGGCCCCCCCCCCCCCCCCCCCCCCCCCCACTCAGAGGTCGGAATGACCGCATGCGTGTTGCCAAAATGTCCGGTAAAGGGGTACTTTTCGTGCGACAAAGTCCGGCCCGAGATTTGTAAAAAAAGGGGTGTATTTGACTTTTCACCCTGAGATTTCTTTAAAAAGGGGGTGTTTTTCTTTTTTTCTCTCATCTCTTTGGAATCCTGAGAAATTATTCCGAATTTAGGGGGGTACATTGAGCATTTTTCCTGATTTAGGGGGGTCTCCAAGGCAGGAAAAGCCCGCAAAAAGCCCGCGAAAGGGGGGTTCGGAAATGTTGGCAGTCCTCAGATAGGGGGTGCTTTCAAAAAGAGGGTACGAGCATATGCGTACCCTAAATAACACTGAGTGGGGGGGGGGGGGGGGGGGGGGGGGGGGGGGGGGGGGGGGGGGGGGAAGTAGCCGGAGGCATTATGTTTTCGGGTTGTCCGTCCGTCCGTCCGTACGTCTGTACTACGTCCCGTTCTCGTGATCACGTTATCTGAAGAACCGATCGATGGATTCCCGCCAAACTTTGGTCATGTATGTATCTTGCAGAGTCGATGAACTGATTAGATTTTGGGGTCACGAGGTCAAAGGTCACAGGGCTCATTATGTATGCAAAAACAGCTCGTGATCGCGTTATCTAAAGAACCGATCGATGGATTCCTGCCAAACTTTGGTCATGTATGTATCTTGCAGAGTCGATGAACTGATTAGATTTTGGGGTCACGAGGTCAAAGGTCAAAGGTCACAGGGCTCATTATGTATGCAAAAACAGCTCGTGATCGCGTTATCTAAAGAACCGATCGATGGATTCCTGCCAAACTTTGGTCATGTATGTATCTTGCAGAGTCGATGAACTGATTAGATTTTGGGGTCACGAGATCAAAGGTCAAAGGTCACAGGGCTCATTATGTATGCAAAAACAGCCTGTGATCGCGTTATCTGAAGAACCGATTGATGGATTCCAGCCAAACTTTGGTCATGTATGTATCTTGCAGAGCCAATGAACTGATTAGATTTTGGGGTCACGAGGTCAAAGGTCACAGGGCTCATTATGTATGCAAAAACAGTTTGTGATCGCGTTATCTCAAGAACCGATTGATGGATTCCTGCCAAACTTAGGTCATGTATGTTACTTGCAGAGCTGATGAACTGATTTGATTTTGGGATCATGAGGTGAAGGTCAAAGGTCACAGCGCACATTATGTATGCAAAAATAGATTATGATCGTATTATCATTAGAACAGATTGATGGATTCCTGCCAAACTTAGATCATTTATGTATCTTGCAGAGCCAATAAACTGAGTAGATTCTTGGTTCATAAGGTCCAAGGTCATGGGCTCATTATGTATGCAAAAATAGCTTGTGAACGCATTCTCATTATAGAACTGACAGATGGATTACTATTTAACTCAGGATATCTTGCATCTTACTAGACCTATTGAACTCAGAAAAATAAATAATTATATTCCTTCTTTAATTTAATGTCAGGAGGAGGCAACATTCAATATTGTTGTATGTCAAAATGCATTTTTCTATGTTTATTTGTGTCTGCGCCCATGGGTGAATGCAAAAATTAAAAATTAAATTGCATACATGTTTATCCTTGATGGTCCATCATTGAATTCGTTTCACGCCACTGAGGTGTAATTCGGCTATTGAAACAAGGAAAGAAAAGAAAAGAAAAGAAGAAGAGGTAAAGAAAGATCAAGAAGAACAAGGAGAACAAGATTGAGCAAGTAGAATAAAAACAAGAACAAGAAGGGGATTCCATGTACGGATGTATCAGGACAGTAACACACTGGACAAACACCCCCCTACAGAAAATTACCCCCGGAAAACTACCCAAAATGAGAACCCCCCCCCCCCCGAGTACTACTCCCCCCACCCCCCCCCCCCCCCCCAAAAAAAGAAGACAATGTCATGATAGCCTCCTCACAACGTCCGTCAAGTTCCTTTTTTAGGTGAAATTCCAAGTTCACTAAGTGGCATAGACTGCATACTTGACTTTATAAATTATTTTCACACCATAAGATTCCACTTGTCCTATAAAGCTCCATTTAACGCCTTAAATGTTTGCTTTCTCGAACAGCTCTGTATGTCCTTTTTGTAAGTTAAAACAAAAAGAATTGTTGTTGTCACGGACAAAATTAACATTTCAAAAATTATCATACAGAGGTGTAATAAAAAGAAATATAGTGTCCGGACAAGTTGTGTAAAGTTCCTGGTAGATGATATTGATTTAAATTTCCTCCAACTATTCCATGAATCTTTCAAAATAGATGTTGACACTATTATAAATGAAAACAACAAAATATCATTGTAGTTATAGTGCAATATTATGCATAATCTTGAAATCCCACGGAAATAATAAAAGACTCGTCTATTTTTTCAACATTATAATTGAAATGGTCCGGAATATGCCCCCCCCCCCTCCCTCGCTGAACTCTAATAAAACATGGATATAGTGTAGTGTAGTGTAGTGTTACAATTCGGTACAAGTCAGATCAAAAGAAGTTGAAGATTATACAGAACAAAATGGTGAGATTTATCAACTGTTCTGGTCCAAGAACTCATGTTGGCTACAGCGAACTTTCTAAAGCTGGTTTTCTTGAAGTCGACCAAAGATCAAAACAACTCGTATTGCATCATGTGCATAAAATATATCATACTAGGTCGAATCATTATATTCGATCCAACTTCGATCTTGTTACTAACGTACATGATTATAATACAAGAAATAGACGATTCAACTTTAACTTACCTGAAAGAGTAGGTAGTATTGGAAATTCGTTTTATTACAATGCCATAAAACATTGGAATTCCCTTCCCAATGGTGTAAAAGAAAAAGGAAACTATGATCATTTTAAGAGGAAATTAAAGGAATACCTAATACTTGACAGTCAGAGAAGAGAAGTGAATGACATGTTATATGATTGAATTTTTTATTCTTCTGTCGGTTCATACTTTTTCATGTTGTATATACTTATGTTTTCGTACGTTATAGAAATTCTACAAATTCATCATTATTTTCCTCTTCTTCCTTCTCCTCTTTTTCTTCTTCTCCTTCTTCTTTTTCTTCTTGTATTTAATATCATTTCTATCATCAGTTTAATGTTGTTATTATTATTATTATCTTTAATAAGTAGTTCTTTTAATTTTCTTATCTGTCTGTAAATATTACTATTTTAACTTATTAATTTTATACATGTCTGTAAGGGACCCCACTGGAAATAAGCTCTCGAGCTTTCGTGGGTTATCCTGTTCAAGCTGACTTTTTTTTGATCTGTTATTATTGTATATTGTTGTATGTTGGAAGCTTGTCGAATAAAAATCAATCAATCAATCAATCAATCAACCCCCCCCCCCCCCCCAAAAAAAAAATCCACAACCCGAACGTGCGTATGTACAGCCGTAGATGGCGTTTATACAATGCCAATAATATTGGCAACATTAATTTCGCCGCTCGGATAATATACCGCGGTAAGTATAAATAATTGTGCAAATATCTTTCTTTTACTTTATATAAGGTGGTAATTTATTAGAGAATGATGTGTTGAATTGATACAAGTTAGTAGGTAGTATTTAAGCACTGTATTTAATTTGGGATAATATTATATTGTGATTACAGCGGTCTAACTAAGAAACGAACAACTGTCGTCCCCGTCCAAAACGTAAACACTTGGCACCTCTGACTCTGTGGCCGTGCCGCCCCTGTCCGCCTGGCCTGGCCTGGCCTGGGCCATGAGCGGTTGTAGGGCGGGCTGCCCAGTTCCAGCATCTATCCAACAGGGCAAAAAGGCCAACGAGCTTAACTGTTAATAGCTTAAAAGCACCAGAATCGAGACAAACCTTGCAAGCTACTAGTACTAGTTCTACATGTTCCTGATGATAATGGGCTAACAACTAGTAACAACTAACCTGCGATTTGCAAAACAAAAACGCTGACCTCTCGCGATGTTGGTTCTGCTGGGAATGCAAATACTAGATTAAGCAGTGTAGTCTAGTCTAGACCTAGATCTACATCAAAATAGCTGTTTTCGTGTTGCCAACTTGATACTAACTTTATGATAATAGCGATTAGTTTAGTGTTGTAACTGTAAGGCAGTAAAGGCACATGCACAGGGTTCTTGTTTTTACCCTCATCACTTTTATTTGTGATTATTAGACCCTAGTTACAAATACAATGAATATTCTACAATTAAATTTCTTTCAGAAAGGTGTAGTGGGCATTCAAAATGGCCCAGAAGCGTAACTCCAAGACGAAACTACCCAACCTGTCTCTGGCCGAAGCCCATCGTAAAGCTGACCAGTACTCTCTGAGTGATCTGCACCATCAGACCAATGCTGCAGCCAAGCAGGCCATTCTCCATGAACTCCACTCATCGATGCAGCTCCGAGCAGAGAGGATACGTCTTCACCAGAAAGGTTCCTCCGACACTCGTTACGATGGTGACGAACGTCTCAGAGGAGGAGCTGCTGGAAGGGAGCCCATGACTCGAGCCCCCTTTGGATATCAAACAAAACATGTAACTTTTCATGAGGCACACCTAGAGCCAAGGGCACAGTCCCGAATCCCTATTCCAGTTCATCCTGACCCTAGCCAAAGGTTAAGGGGTCACCAGGTCAATGGTGTTCAGGGTCAGGCTGGTAGAGGCAGGACCAGACCAAATGTAAGAAGAGGAGGGGATGGTGACGGTAGGCATGGAGAGAAAGCTGTTCCAGTGACCTACGAGTATACATGGGGACAAAGAGGAAGACTGAATGAACTTAGAATCAGGTACATGTACTTCATGTTGTGATGTGTTGAGAATTTATCCATTTGTTTGAGATCTTTAACTTATTATCTTATGATTTAAATGAACCTTTAGTATCCAGGAATGGGATGTCGGCAAACTTAACGGTTTCATGATGAATCGCTACCCTGGTGCCAATATTAGTGAACCATTAAATAATAAACAATCCTCTTTATCTTACCTGTATATCACTTTTTGATCAGTTACAGGTACAAGTATGTACTATTTAGTTGTGTCTGAAACATGTATGTTTGGGATAGTCTGCTAATTTCTATTCAAATTTAGTGGATGGGTCATCATTGAAGTTCTTAACAAATTTATTCCAAAGGGCAAGAAATTTGTTATTTGATGTCTACCAGATAAGATAAAAAAATTGGTGTTCTCAATGATGTAAGGTTCATTGCCTACAATGAAGCCTCTTAGCTTTAGTCAAGGATTTTTAAACATTGAATTATGAATGATAACCCAAGCTCTACAGTGTAGGTGCTGTACACCATTATTTAACGCGAGACAGGCATTAACACTTTGTAAAATTATACGAGAACATGCTCTTCTGGCTTCTAACAGATGATATATCATCTATAATGTGCATTACATGACGACAAGTATTAATATAACAAATTACTGCCATCATTGAATTCATTTGTGTAATGTTTACTTTCAGGTTTCTAGCAAGGAAGTATTTCAAGCTGTGGAGGAGTAATGCTTGCACTGGTATCAGGCCTTCTGTGATTAGGTGGGTCGAACAGAGAGCTCTTTATCAAATGCAATGAACAAACTGTAGGAGACGCTTATCCAGAACAATGCATACACAAATTTGAGAACATTCAAATAATTGTCCAATTTAAAGGTACTATGTCCCATTTGCAGGCCAAAAAAATGAAAAAGTTAAATTCCAACTGCATTTGAAAGGTAATACTTATTTAGAACTTCCCTAAAAAAGATGGGGCTTGAAAATGTCTTCAAGTGGGAAAAAAATGACTATAAGTTGTCAAATCGACTTTAGGGCTATAGAGCCCAAAAGTAATAGTCTTGATTTTCAGACAATTGTACCGAATGGTCATACGTTTTATGCTGCGCAAAGATTCAATCAGTTTAATCTTGGCCATCACAAGAGTTGGGTTATTGATGTAGACAAATGCTCATGTACCCTTTACAACTCTTTTTGTGTATGTTATTACCAAAGAAGAAAAAAAGCCAGTCAGTCACTCAATAGTGTCTGACAGTGAAGTCTAGCAAGTAAACGGGTTTCCTTGCATAATTTGAATATGAGGACACTGCTAACGTTTAAATTTCACAGATAGGACATACATGAACATATGCTTAAGACACATACCGGTATGAATCTCAGAACATTGCCTTGATACTTAAGAGGTACTGTACATGTATATCATACAAATATTGGAAACATTTAAATCATATTTCATTTAAGGCTGTGTAAGAAAAGATAAAATCAGTATTGGTTGAGAGGACGACTGACTTGATTTTACCCTTTTTATTGGGTTTATTTTTGAGAAAGGTATCCCATATTTCATGCCTTGAAACAAGCAAGAATTTGTGAAATGTGGTGGTATCACCTATGGTACAAAACCTATTTACAATCAGACTTGGACAATTTGTGGTGTACTGTAATAGCTCATTGGTAGAACAGTGGTCTTGTAATTTGTGGATCCGTAGTCCATTTCCTTCACTATTCTCAATTCATTGTTGCAAGGCGTGCGCCTGCTCACACACCAGCAAATATACACAGCAATGAAGCCCGCATACACACCTGAGACAGTAATTTTGTGGGAAAGGTGAATTTATGGGGTTACAGCTTTCTTGTGGGCAATTGACAAATTATGTTTATCTCCTTTATTTAAACAGTGACAATTTCTTTAGGGGAAAGGTAATTTTCATGTGCAGTCACTGTTTTTTTCTGGAATGACCTGCCAGAATACCTTAGAAATATATACATGTAAACATAAAGTAATTTGAAAAACATAGCTGTTTTAGCACTTAGTATGATCTTGCAATTATGAACCCAGTGCACCATTTCCACTCCTGTATTCTGTTCTGTAAAGCACATAGAGACATGTAATTATGCCTAGATGTGTTATGTGCTATACAAAAACATTTACCTTAATGGTAATCATTATTATTATTTAGGGAGCATTACAATTCTCGGTTGCTGCGGAAGATGTTTGATGAGTGGAGAGAGTTCTGGTGGACGCAACGCCGAGAATGGACACTAATGATAAGAGCAGAGTATCATCACAGGTGAGAGAAAAATTCTGTTTGTTGAAAGGGATCACAAAAAGGAGTAGGATTTCTAACCATACCATAACACTCCATATTATGCAACTATACCAAGCAGTATGTGTAACAGTGAAATACAAAAGCTTAAAGATGGGTGTACTCTTGAAGGAAGGCATCCACATATCCAAGTACAATGCATAGTGATGCAATAATTATTGAATGAAATAGAGTGGCCTACTTGCAGTTCACGTTATTTATTGAAATTGTCATGGGTGTCAAAAAGGTAAATGTTGATATGTGTAGATGATGATACAAATAAACTTGAAGTTTGTGCACGTACAGTAATCTTCCCTTTTCTGCAACTAATGTGTTTTACAGGTAAACTTGATTTGATTGAACATTCCTCATACAGTATGTTGGATGAACTGTTTTGATACTTCTTTCTTGTGTATTAGATACAAGATTTACCAGCATGTGTGGATGTCCTGGAGAAATTTTGTTGTTAGAGAGAAAGTGAAGAATGCCAAGAAAGAAATCTCAACTACCCATGGTAATATATAGATTTTCTTCTCTTTCCATCTCTCTATTTCTGTTTCTTTTTCCCCCTCCCCATCTCTCTGTCTCTGTCTCTCTGTTATGCGCTATATCATACATCTATGTTGTATAAGTCTTTGAATATTTTCCCCTTTATAAATAATTGACCATACTGCATAAGTTACATCTATTTTACTCACCCAATTGCAGGGTTTTTCTTTCCTCTTTAGATCTGAGAAGACCAAAAGTTTGGATAACTGACATTTTCCATCTTATAAACAGAATCCCACATCCCCCCATAAAAGCATACAAAGAAAGAATAGGACAAACTAAATCATGTTTCAAGTTTGCTCATTACATATATCTGTGGGAGTAACTTATATTATAATATTGTGCACTTAAGAGAAAATCTAATTTTGAAGAATGTACATGTATCTCCTAATTCCATCTGTTACCTTAGATTAACAGTAAGATCTGTCTATTTTGCTTATACTGAACACAACAGCCTCAAATTTACTGCTTAACAAGGCTCTAACGGCATGGAAGCAGTATGTAACACAGAGAAGAGCAAAGGCAATATTAAAGCAAAGAGCCAAGAAGTTTCACCAGGCACGCGCTCTTCAGTTGTGTTGGAATGAATGGAAAGCTGCTATGTACCAGCGTAGAGAGGAGGGAGAAGCCGAGGTGTTTGCTTTGCAGTACTGGGCAGAGAGTGTCACACAGAGGGTGAGTTGTGAAATTGAGATGTACCAATATATCAAGACAAGGAAATATATGTAGGATTTATTGAAATATATAAATAGGGATAGTCCTGGATGGGCATACATTTTAGTCACATGTACAGTATACTACATGTTACTGTAAAAGAGCCCTTTATACTTTGTCACTGAAAGTATATCAATGTAAGACTTTAAACTACATAAATTGAATAAGCATTATCACTTTCATGTATCCAGTCTTTCCGGAGCTGACAAATTGCATATTTCAAGATAAACATTCGTATTGAAATGCCAGTCAATCCGGATATTCAACTCTATCATATTTTTCGTGAAGGTTCAGGAGCTCTTCCATATACCAACTCAGCAACTGCTGCATATCTTGCATATGATGCTTATAGATTTTCTTCCTCAAGACACTTGTTAGTTGCATTTCAGTCACAAAGCTGTACACAAAATTGACACCCCAAAACATGGTTACACATTGCTCCATGGAAAACAGATGACTTTTGTATATATATATATATATATATATATATATATATATATATATATATATATATATATTATTTTTTTTTACTCAAAGGATTATTTGAATAATTGATTATCAATGTTTCCCTCAGGCATGGAATGCATGGAAGAGAAGATGGACTGAGAGGCAGGAGATGAAGAAGAATGAGAGGCTTGCTGAGCACCATCATGAGAAGAAACTGGTATCCCGGTGTTACTACCAAGGCTTTCTAACGTACACTCATCACAGGAAGAAGAAAAAAAGGATCAATGGTGAGATTTGTCTTCATAATGTTGAAGTTTGAGATTACAGTTTCTAACTGTACCTCTATTGTCACGATAGATTAATCATTGTAAAAGCATATATTTGTGACATGTGGTTATAGAATGATGCTCTGTTTTTGTTTTCTCTCGTTTGTTTGTTTGGGGGGGGGGGGGACATGTTTTGGGTGTTTTGACTAGACACAGAGGCCCGAATTCACAAAGGAGGTTTGTCGACAAACCTCCTTTGTGAATTCGGGCCAGAGAGTTGTTTTACAATGTATGTCATATACTTGCAAAGTCTTATGTAGAGATTATTTGTTTGTACTATGTCAATATCATTGATGCATGGTTTGATTGTGAATACAGGCCTAGGATGTGAGGTGCTCTGTTTTTTTTCATGTATTTTCTATCCCTATAACGAACTTTGACCTCACCTTCCATGTTTTCATTTTAATTTCTGTTGTAGCACAAGCTTGCGAGGTGTATTCAGACAGACTCTTGACCCATGCCTGGCAGCACTGGAACCAGAGGTGGTTTACGCGTCGATCCCTGGCACAGCGCCAGGAACAGGTGGACCATCTTGGAAATAGATCCAGGATGAGGAGGGTTCTTACCCACTGGAGATTCTGTATCCTTTATCTGATAATTAAGGCTTTATCTTATAAAACACTTTACAAATTACATCTGACCAAAGCGGCAGTTTTTAACTCTGCCACAAGCCGTTTTGTAGCTGCCAATTCTGTTTTGAAACAGACAAAATCACTTGCGACTTGATCTTCTTTCAGATTTATCTCCATGTTAGTTTCTGTCACTGCCGTTTTTGACTGCTTGAAATATTTTAAAGATGATGGTAGTCATATCCGCATCATCCTGTTAGCTATTATGAGGCCTCTCACTGTGTGATGCTATGTCGGGTTTACATTCTTCAAAAGGGGCGTGTTACTTACAGCCGCTGGGTTGTGACCTGCATTCTTGACCTTGCCTGTCAGGTTGGGCTTGGTATTGTGAGCTTTGAGGTCTGGTTGTTGTTTCTCTGGCAAGATCAGTGCCATCTTTTGTGAACAGTGCAATGTTTTCCTTCCTTCTTCCTTTTGAGTACAGACCTCTTTACAGAGTATATTATCATACTATACTGGGGTTGTGTGCAGGTGAACCACTACACCGGGGTTTCCCCCTACTCTTATACAAATAGTGCAGTGGGTTCTTAACATGCAAAGTTAGTCACTCTTCTCTACACAGGCCTCTATTTAATGTCCTATCCAAGGGACCAGAGTGTTTTCCACTTGACATAACCTGCGTTTATAAATAAGGGAAGGGGCACATTAACACACATTATAAAATGGCTCTAGTATTTTAAGCATCGTGATTGGTCAATACGCGTCACATGACATTGAAAAAATTTTGATGCAAGCACGATTTTGCAGAAATGAGTGCAGAAAAAGCGCAGTAAAAAGTTATATTGCACGGTGCGTACGCGTGACCATGGAGATCCAGTGCGCGCGCGTACGTGTAGTACGCGCTCCCTCGAGTTGCATTGCAATTATTGTAGGCTACGCGTAGCTAATATTGTACGCTCCACCATGATCCCCAGCGCAACGTACGCGTAACTAGCTAGCTAGAGCGGCCAGCGGGGTATTATTAAAAAGCAAATTTTTATTTTACTTTTGCCTTGGATTTAGGCCTGTTTTGACTTTTGGATTTTATAATGAAGCCAGGAATTTCAGCTGTCTGATGTAGACTCGTCTCTAGACCCACTGTATGGATTTTATTTTTAATCAAGGCAATGAATCCCATTGACTTTTTGGTAAGCCTGCAAGGTCTTAGTCTAATTAGAAGTAGAACCAACATAACTCTAGATCTAGATCTAGATCGAACTCTCGTAGACTCTAACTTATTAGTCTAGATCTAAAGTTTCGTTTTTGCTATTTGTGTCGCTATTTTATAAAACAAATAACGCACTTGACCCTGTTGTGCAAAACGTAAATGCAGTAAACGCTCGGTTTCTTCAGATGGTTCGCACTGTCAACTCGCCGCAAGCGGCTCGTTGCACAGTGCGGCACCAATCTAAAGAAACCTCGCGCGTACTGCATTCACCGCTATTGCACTCTGGGACGTGCGTTATTTGTATAACGCAGGCTTCAGTCATCCGCCTGGGTGATAGTCGAACCCGGGATCTTTGGTTCGACAGACGGACGCTTTACCGACTGAGCCAACTCGCCTCCTCTCAGACAAAGTTCTCCAGTTTTGTCCCTTGGGTGGAGTTGATACTACTTTCTCTGTTTCTTTTGATATCTTAGTATTTCCAAATATCATAGTGGTTCATTGTTGCACATTTTTTGTTGCACATATTTAGAGTTTTTTTTTCTTCTACCTGAGTTCATAGATGTACTATTTACATGTGCATTCATATACTATTCCATTCACCATTCAAACGGTTTTATGTCTTACGCTTATGATTCCTTAATTAACATTCATAGATATTCATCTAGTTCATGTTGACAGGAGTAAAGAATACATAGCAAGGACACATCACAACACACAGCTCAAGGTACATCACAGGACTTGATTGCTTGACATCCAAAAAACCTTTTTGTTTGTTTTTGCGAGAGAGTTTATAATTGTGAATCGTTTTAGGGTTATGAATTTAGCCACATGCGAAAATGGGCTGGTATAACAGGTATTGTAAGTAGCCTGTGTTTTCATTATTTTGAAAACAACAATTTGCAAAATATATTTTGTCCCTGTCATCCACACAAAAAATCTGTATGAAAAAATATTGTCCTAAACAGTAAATTATTGCACAAAAATTAAGAACTTTATGATTGAGAAGTTCATGGATAAGATTTTTTGCTGGGTAATTTTGGATAACATTGAATTGAGTTATGTTTTTGACTGGTTCTAATTGATTAAAATGTAATGAGATTTTTGCAAGGAGCTAAACAAAATGAGCATTATAGAATGTGTATTTGTATTTATTTGTTTTCTTACATTTCTATAGAAACTAGGCGTACTGATGTTGAGGCTTGCTGTGGCACAGAGAAAGGTGAAAGGGAGAAGAACAGAGCAAGCTATAGAGCTACATCAACAGATGGTAAGGTTATAACTCAATTCAATTCCTTAATTGATTAAAAACTTATGTGTGAGAGTGATTTGCAATGAGCCTAATACAGCCATTGTATTCACATAATGTTTTTTGTGCTTCTGATTTGCAGTCACAAAGAATACAACAAATAACAAGTATTTGAATATGTTAGGGCAGTCATATTTATGAACTTCATTTTCACACAATATATTGGTTTGTCAAATTTCATGACTGGCAAAGTCTTGGGTTAGGAATTTCTCATATATTTCAGATTTTATATGAGTTAACAGTTAACAATCCTTATTCCAGAGACCATTGCATCAGTTTGAAAGTCATCTTCAGGAAAAGAATTAGATAGATCTGATATTTGTTGAAGAATTGTTGTTATAATGGGTTGCCAAGTGATGTACCCTGTAAAATTTAAAAATCAAAAACATTAAAAGAAATTATTGCATTACTTTGGTTTCTAAGGTGCCTGTTGATGTGTAATGAAACTTAGCTTCAGATGTAACATCCACTTCACTCATTAATGGAAAATAAAGGAGAAAATAAGTAATATATTGTGATATCACTATCTCGTAGTTGGTGAAACGTTGTTGGAATCAGTGGATCTTACAGTGTGAACACAGAGAGGAGCTTAGACTCTTCTCAGCTACAAGGAAAGCAAGAAAAATGCACAGGTAAGAAACACTTATCTTCTCGTCCTCATTTTTCTCTTCAAGATTCAAGATAATTTATTGTCTGATTTAGAAATACAGAAATTTGTCCTCCACTGCCGAGTGACATACATTATACAACATAAGCAATTTATACTTTGAGGATACAAAGAAAATACAACAATAATGATAATAACAATTATAGTAATAACAAAACTGACATGTAAATTTCAAACTTCTACCATGAGACAGCACTGTATTCCTCCTTTTTCTGATTCTCTTCCTCCCATTTCTTTCTGACCTTTATACCCTTCGTACCTCCCCTGCTTTAAATCCTACATCTTCTTCTCATGCATACAGCATGGAGGACAACAAATTGTAGTGGTGAGAAATAAGAATGCACCATCAGTGAACTAATTGGTCCTTATGGATGATCAACTATTGACAAAACTGCCCTATCTGATCAAAAGGTTTATTTTACCTCTGTATAATGAAATATACTTGTAATTTCTTTTTATTTCATTTTCATTTTCTTCACCATTTTTTTCACCATCTTCCTCAATCTCCGTCATGTAATCTCCTTAGTATGTACTGAAAATGAAAATATAGGAATAAATAAAGAATGAAATGCTTTTAGTTTCGTCTCTATTTTATATATTGATATGATTTACCCATTGACCGACTATCCTTGCTGATACAGTCCCTAGCAAAATATGCATTAAAATTTATACCCAAATATTTTTAATTTTTTCTTCAGGAAACGCCTTCTCAACTCAGTGGTCCATCAATGGTGCAATTACACAGTGTGGAGAAGGCATCGCAAGGTAAAATATGCATGTTTGCCGTATATAATTATTTTTGCTCATTGCATCCATAACTGGGTGGCTTCGTTTTTAAGCCGAGAGAAATGAGAGAATTCAATAGTGAATGAGTTAATGTCATTCATTAGTTTTCTGTAGTATTCAAGCACCACTTATATCTTAGACTTCTGAAAATTAACATAGGAATGGAAGGGGACTGCAATTTCCATGCTTGACCAGATAAATATATATTTTTTGTTGGATTTTCATTTCATAAATTGGAGGGTACTCACAATATATCGTCGCCTGGCTGGCAGAAGGGTGTTAGCTCGAATTTCAGGTCAATAATGAAACTTAAAGCAGAAGGGCGTTAACACTAAATCACCTCAAACTTTTATAAAACTGACTTATTTCTGAGAAAAAAATTGTGGCCGTGTTCTACTACAACATTTCTATTAGTCTTTTATGTTTTAAACCAATTTTTGGGACGGAAAGCAGTTTAAATATAAAACAAATCTTTAAATAAGAATAATTAGAAAATTAGTTTTCGAGTTGCTCGCGCGCTTATGCCCTTCTGCCACCCGGCCGACGATATAGTTTAGTCAGATTCAGGACCTCACTTGAAATATTCAGTCAACAACTTAATTAAATTTGAGGTCAATTTGATTTTGTTGTGTTTTTACGTAGCTCAATAATGAAAGGTGGACTGGTTGAGTCATGCCATTTGTTGAATACTTTTAGATGTAGACTTTAATATATTACCTTCTCAAAAACAAAACTGCACATGTTTCACTATGCATCAACATGACCCAGATGTATTGTATAGGGCAAATAAAGAAGCTGCCAATGCACAAGTGCCAGGAGAGGACCAATAATAAAGAGTACTTTACTGCAGAGAAAAATTGTAGGTAATAAATCATCCTTTGAAAATTTGAGTCTGTATGTATTCCACACACTAAATGCTGTTGGGATCTTTTTTTATATACAGGAGCAATATGCGAGGGCAGATGATTATTATGCCAGAAGAAATTTGCTCCCTAAATGCATCCAGAGACTGAGACACAATGCTGAGCTGGAGAAGAGGAAGAGCGCACTCCAAGCACAAGCAGCTGAATTCTACAGGTCAGTTTATAAATTGCATTTTTTTTTCAGATCCACCTTTTTACATTATTTTTTTCATGGTAGCTAAACCCATTGACAAAATATACAATCTTTTTATTTTTGCTTTTGTTATTCTAACAGTGATTTTGAAAGTTCGTTTCCAGGTTGGGGGGGGGGGGGGTATATTTTTAATCTATTTCATTAATGTTTCATTAATGGTCTCAACTTTGTTTCACTTATTTCAATTATTTCCACCATGTACAGTAATACATTCTGCTAGAATGACATGCAATATTGCATAAACGGAACACAAAGCAATTTCGGGACAAACTCAGTGAAATGGCCCTTGTGTCGTCCTTTGCAATTTATTGTGCAAAGGGCGAACCCTCATGGCAAGACTGTAATAATATGTAATAACTGGATACTAAATGATAATAATAATAATAATGATAACGATAATGATAATGATAATGATAATGATAGCAATAATAATGAATAATAATGAATAATAATAATGATAGTAATAATAATAATGCTTTTGCTTTTGTTATTCTAACAGTGATTTTGAAAGTTCGTTTCAAGGTTGGGGGGGGGGTATATTTTTAATCTATTTCATTAATGTTTCATTAATGGTCTCAACTTTGTTTCACTTATTTCAATTATTTCCACCATGTACAGTAATACATTCTGCTAGAATGACATGCAATATTGCATAAACGGAACACAAAGCAATTTCGGGACAAACTCAGTGAAATGGCCCTTGTGTCGTCCTTTGCAATTTATTGCGCAAAGGGCGAACCCTCATGGCAAGACTGTAATAATATGTAATAACTGGATACTAAATTATAACAATAATAATAATGATAATGATAATGATAATGATAATGATAGCGATAATAATGATAATAATAATACTGATAATAATGAATAATAATGAATAATAATAATAATAGTAATAATAATAATGACAATAATGATGATGATGATAATAATAAAAAATAAACATAATGATAATGATAATTAAAGGTATTACAAAGTTTTGGGAAATTTTGAAAATTGGGTGGATAGTGATTCTTTACAACTTTGATATTTTGGATGCCCCTGTAGGTGTATTATAAGCACTAGAAATTTTAGACCCTAAAACACTTCTGCTTTCAAGAAAAATTGAATACAAAAATTTACCGGTGCTCCCGGTAAATTTTCATGAATTTTATATAGCGCCTACGGCCGTACGATGATAGCTGCGACCATGAAAATCTCAGAATATATAGTTGTCATATATAATTTCCAAACGGAAATAGCAAATCGGTCAATTTAGTCAAGAAACATTGTTTTATAGCTTAATTGATATCTTGACCTTGAGAGGGCGCTATACAACATGAAGAGTTTACTTACAATTTGATAACTTAAGACTCGATTTCAACCGCGACAACGATCACTGAATATTGTAGGATCGCATATATGCTCCTAATATGTTCATTTGAACGTAATTCATGCCCCCATACCAAAACTTTGTAATACCTTTAAAATGACGATGATAATGATGATAATAATAATAATAATTATAATAACAATGATAATAATAAAGCTAATAATAATTTTAATAATAACAAAAACAATAGTGCTTCCAAGTTATAAAGAGGGCTATCGTGGTTCAACTGTGGGCTGAATGCATGCCACTGAACATGTTATATTTTGTTGCATCACGTGAGCCCTCTATTCCTCCAAAATGTTTAAGCATTTTTATACATTAATTGAGAAAAGTGAATTATAAATTGTGTATTTTTCTTAATCTGAAACGAAACAATTTGGCATGAACACAACTACTGTTAAAGATCTCAGCAATCATGTTTTATAACATCTTTATGTCTTATATGTTTTGTATTGTATGCCCTGCTTTGGCAGTTATGAGCCATGACCTGAACTACTCTTATTATATGTCTGTGACTGTGCAATTCTTTTATGTTTATACTATGTTCCTTTATTGAAGATTGATAATAAAGTGATACAAAATCCAAAAAGAAAAGGTGACATTCTGTAATGATTTTAAGAATAGGTACATGTTTAATTGATTATATTCCTATCATAATGATATACCAGTATTTGTTGACATGTTCTGATATTAATGATGTATTTTTGAGATAAAAAATATATAATACTATTGTTGTTATTGTGGTAAAAAATGTTAAGTTGCTCACCATGCATGCTCTTAGCTCATTCAGATATGACGCAGTAAACCTCGTAAGATTTTTTTAAATAACTGGTTTAAATGAATGGCAACTGTGCACAACAAAGGTCCTATGCGTTAGCTCAGTGATTTAAGATACAGAAATGTGAAGCGTATCAACTTTACGTCGTCATTCACATTAAAAAAAAATCACCATGGTTTACCACTGCACACCTGAACAAGGTTTAACTGTAATATTCAATGTCAAAATCTGTGAGATAACCTTTATCATTGAATGGTGTGTATTACAGGGAAGGTCAGCTGGGAAGGTGCTTCTATCGTTGGTGTCATTCCTTTCAGTTGAGTCAAGACATCAGGATGATGGAGAGAATGGTAAGAAGGAAGAATGACATCAATTGATGAATTATCCTGTTTCTTTTTCTTTTTGTTGGGTACAGATATTGGAAACGGGCTCAAAATGAGCAGCTTAATGAGAAATTTACATTATTAAAAGTATATAACCTCATAATTTCATGTTGGTCATTACCTAGAAATAAATGGTATTGCTATAAAAGAAAAGGTATTGGGACTGTTAAATGTCCTTCGATTTCTCCAAAACTTTGTATCACAAGATGGCTAACACAAAAACATATATATACGTGTATACACCTGTACTTGTTAAGGGGTCATTTTCAATTAGCCAAGACATGCTTTTCAAGACCCGCCACTATTATTCATATATATGTTATTGATTTGTAAATTGTTTTTAAAGTGGAAATAAATTGAATTGAATATTTTTGAGGTGGTGTGACTTGGCCCCCTTGAAAAGGACAACAAATCATATTCTTTCTGATATTCTTTGTGCTAAAAGATTCCTCACCTGTACTTTATTGGATGACATATTATGGTTTAATTGACTTCACTCTACAGGCTTTCCTACACCATGAGAGCATACTGAGTAAGAGGTTCTTCACAGAATGGAGGGAGAGGACAAGGTCTAAACTGAAGGAGTCAGAAAAGATGGTATGAATCCATGCACTACTAATCACTCTACCAATAAATGCTTAGCTCCTATCTTCTTAAGTACTGTAGCAAATACTCTTGTGAAAGGCCATGCACAGTAATGGCATCATATTCCAGTTTAATTGTGACATGAAGACATCTTCTATGATAACACTCATTTGAAATCCACTTCATAAAGATGAGTCAAGAGTTACAGAAATAAGAGAAAATTAAATTTAATTTCACATGGTCCTAGTTAAACATGAGTACCTGTATTTACCCAAGTACTTTTACATTTTAAAATCAAATTTTTACCACGAAGTGTAATTACAGCGCTTATATTTACTCATAAATGTAGACCTATGCACAATTGTGTCTATGCAATATGCTTTGTTTTCAGAGATTTTTAATTAGGTAATGTGTGCTGAAAAACTGTATTCACCATGGTCATAACTAAAGGTTTTTTTTATCATCATACTGTATTTTATCTGTTCTGTGTAGTATCGAGCCATGGACCATCATCACCTATCCCTGTGTACTAAAGCTCTCAGCAGGTGGATTGAATTCACTGGAGAAGCCAGACAGAGGTATGATGTTATTTTGAATAAGTCAATTTTATGTGCCATATAATTCTGTTTATAAATTCAAGAATTATGATGTGTACCTGATAATGCTGTGTATTCTGTATTTACAAGAAACCCTGAAGGAAAACATCCAATTGCTGTATAACATTTTGTGCAAAAATGGGTCAACAATTTATTGTGTGTTATTTAATTTTATGTAACAAAACAAACTTTAATACAAGAATAAGGATTCCACAGTTTGAGAACTCAATGAAAAGTTATGATCTACTTGTGTGAAAATGTTATAGTATGAGAATTCTACGGAACCAAGCACTCTGCTCCCAAATTAGATTACCAGTACTTTTATGATGTTTTGATATGACGTTTCTTTCTACGATATGTGACAATTTAACATCTCTTTTGTTACACAATAATGACATTTTCATTTCATAAAGTGTTTTCTTTATGAAATTTCCTTGTTTATAAATAGACTTCAAATTGCTTAAATTTGGTTGCTGTTGCCTTTTCAGGAGTGAATTTGAGAGGATAGCTGCCCAGCATGATTATAGACAAAGAGCCAGAAGGACATGGGACAAATGGAGAGAGGTATTAAAAAGATCTTGTTTAGTGCTTGGTTCAACAGTAATTTAAGGTCATACATAGTGCATCTCATAAGGAGTGAATTCTAACTTTACAATATGTTTCACTCACAAAAGCTTAGTTTTTTTCTGTGTGTGATTAAGATGTCTTATTCAGGAAAAAATTATTACATCTTGGCCAGTTTTAAGTTTTGGGTGTATGAACATTTATTGTGTAAAATGATACATGTAAGTTAATCTGCAATAAAAAATAGTTAAACCAAAATATGTATTTTGCTATCTGGGGCAGGTTACTAATCGATCTTCATGAAGGTATGGCCAATTTAGATATTCAGTTTCCCTGAAAAAATAATTTATTATATTTCCAATGACTTCTTGCTTTCTTTTAGTTCCTTGCATACTGTTTGTGGTTTTTGACGCATATTCGCAACTATTCTTTGCATTTTTGTTGTGTTTTTCTCTTTTTCCTTCCCTTTATCAGTATGTTTCACATCGTAGATGCAAGGCAGTAAAGAAGAGCAGAGCTGACCTGTATCATCACAGAAAACAGATGAGAAAGGTCTTTACTGCGTGGAAGGTGAGGAACAAAGAGGGTCAAAGAGGGCCATAGGGATCACAAAGGGTCATGGGGGTCGCACATACAGTGAAGTCTCGTGGATCATAAAGGTGTATTATTTGTCATGATCACAAGGGCTACATAATGTGTCAGTACTGGTCATCTAGTTAGGAGCATTGAAATGAGCCCTATTGTTGTTTCTAGTTTGTTTCAAACATTGATACTACTGTATGTTTGGGGTCTGATATGATTATGATGCAATGATTGTATCATTACTCAACATTACATGTAGCTGCTGCATCAACTCCTACTTGTTTGTTCACACAACACTTTGAACTTGAAATATTGAAAACAAATACCAACTTCTTGAATCAGATTTAATACTGTGATAAAATATCATTGAAAATTGTATGTTTTTTTCTTCATAGAATCTATGAATACCAGCATGAAAACATTTCTCCTCCCTGCAATTATTTTTCAATGAATTGACAGCTATTGCACAGGATACTGTAAAAGTACAAATATTTACGGTACATTCATTTTCGCGGATTTCGCCCCAAGACCTGCAAGCGCAAATTTAAGAACTTGCAAAAATATAAGCATGACTTCTTATGCGTGTTTTGAACGAGCTGAATTGCGTGCAACGCGAATTTAAGAACCAGCGAATATGTTTTGGGGTCGCTCAACGCCAAAAAATTAATTTTGCGAAAATAAAAACGTTTACAGTTATACACTGTACAGCGTTTTGATCAGTTCCCTGATTCAAAAGGTGCAATATAAATGATAAGTATTATTATCATTACCTACTGGTAGTGCAAATGAATCTTATGCTGTCTTGTATTTCCCCTCTATTACAGCAACACTGTCAACAGATGCATGGTGTCTATAAAGTTGTAGCAGTCAAGGAGTCAGCTGTTAATCTTAGGAGGCTCAAGTAATGGAATGAAATGTTATTTGTACCTTCCACCATCTATGAATATAAAGTATAATAATACATAATGATGATGATGATAAAAATGATAATATACTATAAATGATAATATACTATAAATAATAATAATAATTTTTCTGTACAATGTTCTGCCTGCGGCGTGTGTTGGTGTACCTGTGAATAAATGAGGGTGGGTGTATGTTTGTTTTGATAAGTTTTACAATATTTGATATTATAATTTGCTTGTACATGTGTGTATGTTTATTTTTGTACAGGGCCCCATTCTCACAAGCTTTGCTTATCTTGTGGTCCTTCCAATTTTGCTGTTAATTAGTTATGTATTGTTTACCTTTAATTTTAATGGAAAATAAATGAATTGAATATAATGATTTAAAAAAAGGTGCTTATATAGAGCGCTTTCCAACAAAATCTCTAAGCACTATAAGTATTGATTAATCAGTGACTTTGCTTAATACCATCTCATTCAAGTTTACTCATGCACAGTTTATTGCTTGTAATGTAGATCCATTTCATTCATTATCATGTTCAATAAACATGTGCATTTACATGTAAAATATTGTAGAGTTAATATGGAGTGCTAATATGTGTTAGAGATATTATTGATTTTCGGATTGTCTTCTGTATCTGGATGATTGTAATTATTTAACACAGAATATCACCCTTTTTTAATGTTTGTCTGTACAGTAGCACTGTTAGGAGTTTTGTTTCATCACATCGCAGTACAGTATATTGAAAGAGTAGCTTGCGCTATATAATTTGATCTTATTATTACTCATTTTTTTATTATTTTATGTATACCATGTATTACAGAAAGAAAAAAGAAAGAATTGTGTACTTAATTCATTATCCATGCAACAATATACATTATATATACAAATATGTATGATATTCACTGTGTCATAAGTAACAACAAAGAAATCACAACCTTGGAAGAAGTTTCATTTTATGCCATCAGTTGCTTTGCACTTTTATGAGGAAGTATGTTTAGCTCTTGTTTCATTGAAGATTGTCATCATTTATTTCATGTTTATCTATGCAGGCATGCATTTTCTGACTGGAGGGTTTGTGTCGAGACAGCCAATGAGGAGAGATCATTGGAGAGGATAGCAGTCCATCATAGGAATACAATGATACTCAGCAAGGTTTGTAGGATTAATTTGAAAGATCATTCCGAGAAAAGGGCTGTAGGATTGTTAGAGACGGGTTATCTGAATGCTTGCAAATTTACAGTGTGTACATTTACAAGAAAACTAATTAGTTTTTAAATCTTGAAAATGATAATTTTCCTTTATATGTTGAAAATTGTTGTTTTTCCACATTTTACCAGCTCTATAAACTTCTCTTTTTATGCTGGACATATTCCTTCTGCTCTCAGCTTTCTTTTCCTTTTTCTAATTTTATTTTTCCCTTCAGAAATTCAGACATGTGTATAGTAGTCATGATATTATTAACTCATTCATGTGGTTTACATGATTATTCATGTGATAAACATGATTATTTTTGCAGGAAGAAATGCATGATCTTTCTTTGGAGTATTTGTTAAACATCAGAATATATTTGACAATTTTATTTCATCTATTTTCCTACTAGTTTTTTTTTTTGGCATGGACTTTCATGCTTAATCTCTTTCTGTTTTCTCACCTGTCTGTAATATTAATAATAATAATAATAGTAATAATAATAGCCTAATAGTCCACTCCAAATTTTATTAAACCGGAACGGAAATTCTTTTATGCGGGGCTCCTAACCCATTTCATGTATAATGTTCTTACAAATACCAGACAGTGTTTTTGTGGAACGTTCAATACATTTTCTTATTTTTACTTGTGAACTCAGTGTAGGTTTATTTTTCTTAAATGATATTTGCAGATTATAAGAGCTTGGCACACCAATGCTCAGCAGCATGCTGCTAATACTGCTGTGAAAGTCTGGAGGTTAGAACAACTTCAAGCTCAACTTAGCAGAGGTAAATCATGGTTATTGCAATGTTGTGAAGAAAAAATCATATCGGACATCATGCTTTCAAAAAGCACATTACACCCTAATGTACGACATGAATTATGTCTTGCAGGCCTTGATGTTTTCTTCAAGGTTTGTGTTTCCGCTGAAAAAATTAAAATGCAGCATTTTGTAATTGGAGATGTCAATTATCCATGCACGTTTTGGGGCAGATTCTCTTATTCATTCAAATAACCTTTCATCATTGATCTCAAAGAATTTTGTAATCAACAAATGTAGTGATTGAGGAATCAGAAAGTTTGCATGAATTTGTGTGATACTAAAGAAAATGTTATTTATGAAGTCCTTGTTTATCATGAATCCTCCATCCCACACCATGGGAGAAACACATTTTAAAGCCTGTCTACTAGTTTGGGCAGGGAGATTAGACCTGACCTCCCTGCAAGGTCACTGACAGATGGTTATCTCATCGAATCAGCACTCAATTAACGTAAGAAAAAGGGGATCCTGGGGTACCAACATGCACCGATGAGGCATTGTTTGCTATTTAGAGGGCGCAAGTAGCTATAAGTAGTGCAGTAGGGGTTTAAAAGATGATGATGTTTTTTTATGTACAGGTAAATTAGAGAGAGCATTCTTAGCATGGAAGCATTGTGCTAAGACGGAAGCAGAGGAGAGGAGGAGAGAGATGAAAGCAGATGTCTTCCATTGTAAGAAACTTAGACAGAGATGCTTCCAACAATGGCAAGCATACAGGCTGCTCTGCATCAAGAAAGCTGTAAGTTTCTCATTAAAGCTCAAACAAGTTTACCAACATAATCAAATTCATGGATATTTATTTCCTGGGGACATAGTGACGAGTTATTACATTAACCTGTAATTATTGAATGAAGAACAATACTTGGTATCCAGTCTGCATACATTACTTTTTGCTATGTCAGGCAAGCCTTGAGCAAACTTTCAGGTTGTCAAGAATAACCTTTGTTTAAGAAGTATGCATAATATTTGATTATGTTATTAAACTGGCCATACACCCCTTCATGGTTAAGGTCCCCATTTTAATTTGCAAGTAAACATTGCATCAATGTTTTCAGATGTGCACGTATTGTTGCATCACTGCCTGCGCTGTGTGCTCACATTATATTGACATGGGCACCATTTTAAACTACGAGTCAACAACTTTGTTTACTCCTAATTGAAAATGGCGCCAATGTCAGTGCATACCCACTCTTGTAACCGTGAAAGGGTGTATTGTTATATCGGTTAATGCAAATACAGCATATCTTTAAAGCAGTTTCTGTTTCTTTGACAAGTCTTTTAACTTTTTATCAAATAATGATATTTACCCTAAAACATCATACCATTAATGTGTATGTTTATTTCCAGATTCAAAATTACTTTCAAGTTCTTTGCCATTCCAGTTTATACTCATTTGTGTTTGCTTGTTGTTTTCTGTTGCAATGTTGCTTTTTTTGTTGTTTTTTGTTTTGCGTTTTTGATGTGTTTTGTTCATAACTGCTTGATGTATTCATTAACTACATATATATATATATATATATATATATATCAACTGCTCTTATGTAAAGAAATTGTAATGTAATGTGTAATTGTACATTTTGATTGATTGTATTTCCAATGTCCAGTCCCCTCTCTTACCTTATTCTGATTTCATTCACTTTCACTTTCCAGCTCATGGCTAGGCAGGCTTTGTGGTTGAACAAGATCAGGATGCAAGCAAAGTTTTACAGCAGGTGGAAACATCAGGTAAGTCATACAGTGATGTGTACAGTCCCTATATCAGCTACAGTCAAACCTGTCCACAGTGGCCACCTCTCTATAAAGGCCACCTGTCTATAGTGGCCATGCATCTTGTCTCTCGCTAGAAAGAAATGTGTGTTGTAGAATCTGTCTAGAAAGCCCACCTGTGTTCAGTGGCCACCTTTTCTGTTTCCTTGAGTGGCCACTTGTTCTGTTTCCTTGAGTGGCCTTTATAGACAGGTTTGACTGAAGTTACTTATGGACTGAACAATGGAATCATTGCAGTCACTCTGTCAGGGTCGCATCAAGGTTCTTCTCAGTGCCATACAGTCATGTACTTGTATGTAGGTTCTCTGTTTAATTGAAAGCAATGTGGTAAATGAATGTGTGGGTGTGTTGTTAAATTTCTATCTTTATGTAACATCCTCCCTTTCTGTCACATGGTGCATCCGCAAGCCTACTGTGTAAAGGTAATTGTCTTTAATGTTTAGAGGGGGGGGGGGGGGGGGAATGGTCTCCTTTTTATTAAATAAAAGCATCTCTGTTTTCCCAATTCATAAAGGTTCTTTTCAGTGCCAAACATGTACTTGTATGTAGGTTCTTTGTTAAATTAAAAGCATTGCGGGAAATATGCGTGGGTGTGTTGTTGTATTACTTACCTTGATGTATATAAAAGTAATTTTTGTGACTTTTTATCAAAAAATGTATGATGGATATTACTTACAAGAATAAATGTGAGCTGCACATTACTATAGTCAGATAAACTGTGTAACTTACATGGAAATACTTTGTTAAATGATTGAAATTTAGTTTCCTTTTCTTATAAATTAACTCATACCAACCTCCTCGTAACCTTTCTCCTGGCTGCAGCTTAGCGAAGCCCATGCAGAGAACGGGAAGACAGTGATGGTGCTGTGGTTATGGAGCATGAGACTCCAGCAGAAATTATGGAAATAATGTATGATGGAATTACTTGCAACAATTGTGCAGGATTTGATGCATGCTGTTGATGGTCTAGTACTTAATTTATACTGGGAATCTCGCTAAACATGCCTAGCTTTTCTGAGATTCCCTTTTTCCCTTCTCAGTTAAATCAAGCAATACAAAATATTTTGTCTCATTCTCTTGGCTGCAGCTTAGCGAAGGCCAGGAAGAGAATGGCAAGACGGTGATGGCGCTATGGTTATGGAGCATTAGACTCCAGCAGCGCACCCTCCATGCCTGGATCGGCTACATGAAGGAGCGGCGGAGGAAGAAAGACCGGATCACCCAGGCCCTGGAGTCAAGGAGGGTGGAGCTGCTGAGGGAGGGGGTCAGACAGTGGCTGATGGTGGCTGGTAGCCTAGGGGAGAGAAGAGCTGCAGTTGCTGCTAAGCATCATGCTCAGGTTGACATTTTGCTGGATTCACTCTCAATCTCTCTCTTTCTCTCTCTTTCCATTGTTATCATGTACCAATTATTGCGAATTGAACTTTTAAAAAGGTTTTCATCAATTTGCTAATTCAGATATGATTATGATAGAAGGCATCATGTTAATATCTAGCATATTTCCTGAACTTAAATGTGCAAAGAAAATACCGGTGATCATTTCTTTATTCTTGTCATCGTAAACAAAAAAGCAATACAGACTCTTTTGGAATGATTGGCATACAGGTTACTTCCAGTGGAAGGAATCGTGTACCCTATTTCATATATTTTTTTTGATGTTATATCTTTGAGTATCTCCTTTATAAGTTAAAGTGATGAGGGTGCGACTTAATGTTGACTGTGTCACTGATTTACCATAGACATCCTTGAAGTCCTACCGAGTGGTTCAACGCTGTGCTTCTCATTGGAGGCAGAAGACCATCGCTAACAGAGGAAAGAAGCGGCACCGCAACTCGACCCAGAGGAAGGTCAGATTTGAGGATGAGCCTCCCACAAGAGGTCAAGGGTCAGAGGTCACTCTGCCACTCATAACCCAAAGGTCAAGCATGCTCCTGGAGCCGTTAGGATCGAGGGGTATGCCAGTCATGAGTAGCTCTGTGGATGAAAGGATGTTGGAGCGAGATGTAGAGGAGAGAACGTTTTCTGTGACGTCCAAGTAAGATTTAGAGTCCATCTTAGAGTCCATCTTCCCATAGATATGTTTTAGTTTTTTTTTTTTTTCCTTTCCTTTCCTCCAGTCTACTGCATACATGATAGTATATATATTTTTTCTGCAACTTATATTTCACCCACTTTGTGCCTTCTATGAATTCTTATGAAAATCTTGAAGATAGGAACCTACTGTAAGAGAGCATGAATAGGTTTTGCTCCTAAGGCCTAAACAAAAACATATGTTGTATTGCCCTTTGCAACCGACCCACAAATCTTGAAATCTACGGGCGGCTTTTTTTTTTACCGTTTTTTAGAGAAGAAAAAATATTAAAGCATTCAAAACTGAGAAATATCAGCCCAAGGAGGGAGAGAAAAAAAAATTTCTGACCGACCTGTGTTTTTGCTCCTAAAGGGCAATACAACATCTTTTTTTTTGAGGCTTAATGAAAAAAATAAAGAGTTACTGTATACATTTATCTTTTTCCACACTGTTAGATCTGTGACTGGTAAGATGCGCCCTCAGCCCAGAAGGCCAGACTTCCTGAGAGATTCACTCCAGAGAGAGGGCCTATGGTCGCAGTCAAAGCCTCAAGTGAAATCGTAAGAAGATCAAGCTCTTTCACCACTGACCACCCAAAGATAAAACTTTATACAAAAAACAAATACAAAAATACAAAAAACAAAATACAAAAATACAAAAAACAAAATACTTTGGTGATAGGTCCTTTTCATGCTCTGCTCCACATTTGTGGAATTCTCTTCGAGCCTCTATTTGTTGCATCTCTGATATTACTTTGTTTATATCAAAATTAAGAACCTACCTAATGGAAAATGATATTCAACCTACATGTAGATCTTAAATTGTTACCTTACCTTGTTATCTTATGTTTGCTAATTTCACTTTAATTTTTGTTCTCTTGTCATTACTCTCTTTAGTTTTACTTGTATCAATATTGTAAAGCGCTTTGATATAAATGTCATATGAAAAGTGCTATATAAGTAAAAGTTATTATTATTATTATTATTATCATGGGTTCTAATTGAGTGAAAATTACATGTAACTGATTTTGGTGCTTTTGATTTTCATTTTTATTGCCGCTTTTATGGATTTGTTTTCATAAATATATTTCCATATCATATCTATGATTTAATTTTGATACAAAAGACTGATCTTAGAAAGGATACATGAACAATCCTCTCTTTTATATGCTGATGATCAACTTAGTCTTAATTTTTTTTTTATGGAACTCTATATGTGACATGAATGGATTCAGATAAGTAATATTTTGTTATTTGAAACTCGTATTTTATTGATTTCCCAACGTTTTATTTACAGAAATAATTCTGAAGAAGAACATGAAAGTACTCCTCTACAGAAAGTAAGAATACCATCATCCCTCCCATCATCAAGTAATGAAATACCCCTAGATAGCACATGGAATGTTCCATCGGATATGAGTAAGCCAATCAGAACAAGAGAATTCATCCCAGAGAGAGTGCCACTAGATACTGAAGGAAATACTAGATCCTCAGGATTTGAGGGACAGTCCACTATACAGGCAACTACTGACTTAAAATCAGAGAAACAGTCTAGAAGTGATGAAAGTGGAAATCAGAAGAAAATAGATGCAGAGTTTGCTTCCAGCACTTTGGATGAGAATAGACTACCTATGACTGGAGGCAGCGCTAGTATTGGTGGACTGGCAGAGGGTGGAGACAGTGTATCCAGAATAGATATGAAGCCTCCTGTTCTTATTCCACCATCTGCTTTCTCAGGCCTCCCGACTGCATCCAGGACATCTCAAGGTGAGTTAGGGTCATTTCTTTCTCAATCTCTCTTTCTTTCTTTCTTTCTCTCCCTTCTCTATGTTCTCTGTATTCCTCCCTCTGTCTCTGTCTCTCTATTTCTCAGTATCTGCTTCACTTTATCTCCCTCTCTCTCTCTCTCTCTCTCTTGTTTTCTTCTCCCTTCTCTCTATTCTCTATATTCCTCCATCTCTCTATTTCTCAGTATCTGATTCAATCTCTTTCTCTTGTGTTCGTTGAATCTCTCTCTCTCTCCCTCTTTCTCATTCAGTCAATAGAAAGCTAATTCAGATGCACTTTTCTGATTGTCTTCCTAGTCAAAGGTGCAAGAAAACCTCCATCTGACAAAGCAATCATGTTGCCTAGCAATGCATCACACATTCCCTCTGATGTTGAGAAGACCCAGAGGTTTGGTGATGAAGGGCAGGGAGGACAGGACAAGAGCAGAACAGAGTCCCCAGAGGCTCTCTACGCTGAGATACAGAGGTTGAAGAATACCCTCCAAGGGTACCAAGATTTGAAAAACAAACTCAAGTAAGTTTTCGCCAAGTTTATTTTGAGGTTGAAGAATACCCTCCTAGGGTACCAAGATATGAAAAACAAACTCAAGTAAGTGATTGCCAGGGTTAGTTTTAGGTTAAGAAAATACATCCCAAGGGTACCAAGATATGAAAAGGCATGGTAAGGCATTAATCCTGATAACCAAGTCCCTCGGAGAGGTTATAAAGCCTTCGTTCCCATGGTTGCTTCCAAACAAGCACATACATGCTATCTGAGCTGTGTGGTAAAACAAACAAACAAACCAACTACAGATATCGTATGCTTGGATTTCACTTAGTAAAATCAGTTTAATTTATAGCATTTTCCTTTTATCTCACCCCCCTCCCCCCACCTCCCCTCCCCCTCTCTTTGGAGCCATACCACTGACAAGAAAGTAAGATTAAAATACATTTCCTATGTTATAACATGTTACAGAAGGTTAAAGAGCCAAGAGGCTGAGCTGCAAGGTTGTGTGAAGGAGCTGAACCTACCTTCATCAACAGAGGACAGTGCAGCATTACTTATCGGGGATGAACTGACGCAGGTTAGTCTCATTACAAACTAGGCTCCTCCTTGGAAATTTGCCATGTCTGTTTCTGGTGCTGCTGGGTGGTTATCAGATAATATGGAATACTATTGGGATTTTCTTTTCTTCTTTTAATTGGCATTACAACACATTTGTATATAAATATCTTTAGAAAAAATGGTAGTGTCCATTTTGTGTCAGAGTTTTTAAAGAGAATTGGGAATGTTATGACTTTGGATGACTCATTTATATGTAATGCATTTGTTGGAGAAAGTGATATATAGCATGGGATGTTTTATGAAATAAATACATTTTTGTGCTTGATCAGAGATCATTTGTTTGATGTCATTTCGGGGTCACAAGAGTAAAGGGCCAAAGGCTATTAGTTTTAACTGAGATAAACATGTACATGGAAACATTTGAGATGAAGTGTAGAACTCAAGTGTTATTATTGACTTCAAATTCATGCCATGTTTCAATACATGTTTTGTCTCCCTCACTCTTTCACAATATGCCTATTTTTTTTTCTTTCTTTTTTGAGTCCCTCTTTTTATCTCTCTCCTCTCCCATTCTCTCCCCCCCCCCCCTTGCTCCTTCCCTCGCTCTCTTCCTTCCTTCCCTCATCTCGCTCCCTTGCTCACTCCTTTCCTCCCTCCTTCTCTTCTTCCTTTCTTTCTTCCTTCCCTCTCTATCCCTCTCTATCTCTCTCTTTCTCTCACTCTCTCTCTCACTATCAATCACTATTTTACAGGTTCAAGAGGAGACAGCCTTACTGTCATCTCAGCTACATCAGAGAAAACCTCACATCAAGAAAATCCTCTCACAAATAACTCGACTTACTCAACAAGCTACCGTATAAATAGAGATGGAATGTACATTCAGGATGGAAGTTAAACCATATTTCAGATAACAATCGATTCTGCATGTGCCTCAGAACAGTTTACTAGATCAATTGTGAATTATAAATAGTTTGAAATTGAATGGAAAACCAACTGGTTAGTGGATGATATGCTTTCCATGAAATACTTGAATAAATGAAGCTAAAAATGAAACCCTAAAATTTCATGGTTTTCACGATACACTTGGCTATTTCAATTGTTTATATTGATTATTATAACATACATTCTAGCATAATATTAGATAAAATTGATTTTGTCTGATCAACAAGTACAGCAAAGTAAGATGAAGCCCTGTCAAAAATAGAATTTAACTATTCCATTCTGTCAGTATTAAACTTTGGTATGCAAAATAGGAACTTGTATGGTTGTGAATATTAATGACAATATTATATTTTTAAAGTAAAAAAATATATTTCTTTATCAAGTTGAATATTGAATAAAGAGTATTAATTGACCAAAATAGTTTCAACAAAAAAAGTCTTTTAAAATTGTGTGGAGGTCAAATGAATGGCTTGAAATCGAGCATCTGAGTATTCATGATGTATGACAAACTGACATGCAATCGATTAACATCCTGGGGAAGGGGTCTAACAAAGTTCAACCAATCTTGGATTTTTTTTTTTTTTTTTTTTTTTGGGGGGGGGGGGCATGTGCTCTGATAATCGCCCTATTCAAATCTGAGAGGTACCCCTTTAACTTAGACAATTTCCTCTTTTCCTTTGTAAGAAGTGCCACTTCCCCTTTTAATAACTACCCCTTTTTAACTCGAATAAGCACACTTTTTTCACATGTAACCCTTCTCCTTATGATAACTGCTCCCATTAAAAAAGAGCCACTTCCCCCTTTTCATAAAGCCCCCTGTCACCTCCGATATTAAAATGCCCCTATTGAAATCTGATCTGTGCCCCTTTGCTTTCAACAAAGGCACATTTTCCTTTATCATAAGTGCCCCTTTTCCATTCTGGTAAAAGCCCCTTCTCATATCTGGTCATTGTACCTTTTCAGAAGCGATAAGTGCCCATTTTCACCTCTGATAATTTATCTTTTAACAAGGATACGTGCCCCTTTTCCTTTCTAATAAAGGACCTATCCCCTTTTCATAAATGCCCCTTTTTACCTCTTATAAATGACCCTATCAAAATCTGATCTGTGCCCCTTTGCTTTCAACAAAGGCACATTTTCCTTTATCATAAGTGCCCCTTTTCCATTCTGGTAAAAGCCCCTTCTCATATCTGGTCATTGTACCTTTTCAGAAGCGATAAGTGCCCATTTTCACCTCTGATAATTTATCTTTTAACAAGGATACGTGCCCCTTTTCCTTTCTAATAAAGGACCTATCCCCTTTTCATAAATGCCCCTTTTTACCTCTTATAAATGACCCTATCAAAATCTGATGGGTGCCCCTTTTCCATCGACAAGTTTGCATTTTCCTTTAGAATAACCTTTAAGTTGGCCTACTGTTTTTCTATCTCAAAATCTTCTGGCTCCATTCCCCGATACGTACTCAACACGCACCTTAGTCAGTCCAACATCTGAATCCATCCTAGTTCTAACTCTGATACGAATTTATTAGCTCTTGATGTCTATATCCGGCGCATAACTTGAGATTTTGCAAATGCATCTGTAGAATGTATCTCTCACTTAATTCACTGAATTTAGATTTCATTTTTTAATTTGATTTTCGATTATTATTTGTTTTATTTGATTTATTAACCAACAGCAGTGCAGTAATACATTTCATACAATTATATTGACTTATACAAGAAGATAAGCTATTGGTTGGTAACAGGGGCCAGCTAATAGCACATGTCATGTGCTAGTTGAGCTTAACCCTTTAAACAGCTAAACAAAGTATGTTGGTTCAAATCAGTTTAGAAACGTTACAAAACAACAAACAAATTAATTTAATATTACAATCGAAACTTTAAAAAATAAGAACATGTACTTAAAGCTGTCTCACAATATACGAAGTGATAATATAAAATCAGATTTGCGTGTGTACATATGCAGAATATTTACATTGATTTTTCATTCATGATTGAACAAATGACTTGCAACTGAAATCTGAAACCTGTATGAATGTTTTATATAACAATATCAGAGTACGCTGTCGCAATCTAAATAGCACTCTTCAATTTCGTCGCCAGCGATTTTCAGTTTACCATATACATTTTTATTTCCTCTTCTTATTAATATGAAATTATTTTCAAATGAATGAATTATAAATTTGTTTCAGTTTTGTATCTTCCGTTTGTTATTATTCACTTCATTCACATCGATTTCACCCTGTTCAGCTAGAACAGTATTAAATTGGTTGGAATCATCGTCGGCAAAAATAACTGATTTAGTAAAACAAAAAATCACTTTTAAACGCAAAACATTTATAAATACATACATGTTTATAAAAAGAAACAATCAAAGTTGCATAAAGTCACACTACAAATGACATTTGATTGGGGAATAAAATAGCCTAGTAACTATTCAGAAGAAAGCTTTTTAGTCTCCTTTTGAAAATTTGCATCGAATTACACTGTATAATATCATTTGAAAGAGAATTCCACAGTTTTGGACCTGTAAAAACAAATGTCTTTTGTGCAAAAGATGTTCTATTTAATGGTAGATGAAAAGAGCTCGCCTGGCGAGTGAGGTAACTATGAATCGAATCATTTCTTACGAACATATCATTAAAAGGCAAAGGTAATTGTTTATTGTTGAGCTTGTAAATTAACTGTTCAAGCTAAAAAAAAATATACAAGTCTTTAATTTTCAAAATGTTATTATTTAGAAAAAAATTATTCGTGTGTGCCCGGAAATCTGCATTATTAATAATTCGAATCGCTCTTTTTGTAATATAAAGAGTCTATTAATTTGGGAAGTTGCTGCACTGCCCCAGGCAATAAGTCCGTAATTCAAGTAAGGAAGAATAAGCGTAGAATACAAGGATAAAATAATATAATGGGGTAGGAAGTGTCTTAATTTGCTTTATTAGCCTTGTGATTGCCAAATCTCTAGAATCACTAGAGATGCCAGGCTTAAACTTGATGATTGTATGTATCAACATGGGAAGATGATCTGGTCAGATTTCGAGTTCAAACGTCAAGGTCACAGAGATCAATTTCTGAAATTACATGTTTTAGCCTTGCTGTCGCGATCCACAAACTAAAGGCTTTTTGTTTTGATTGTGATATGTCATGAATGATGTCATCCATTTCGTATACTGAACTTAAACGGGCGCTGTTGCATTTGTCTTGTTTTTCAAATCGAGCAATGCTTTGTACATAAAATGATAATTATCTTTAGATAAAACAAAGTACTTGCCCTGAAGATTTTTAAACCAACCAAAAGAAAAAGAAATAAAACACACACAAGACAAAACACACACAAAAAACAAAAGAAATCCCGTCTATCCATCCCTCATATGTACACACATAAAGTCACACAAACACACTCCACCTTTTTTCACTCCATTCCCATTCCCCTCCCTCTTTCTAACCCAGTCTCCAGACATGTGAGGAAAAGAGAAGTAATATAAGTAATGATAATAATAATACTTATATCAATGATACAGTAAGTTTAGTTTAATCTATGTTCTCTGTAAAATTATCCCATTTTCGGAAATGAAAGATTAAGGCGCCTTGGATTAATTCTCATGTGCGAGAAGCTGCGTGTTTTTAACCTGAGAGCGCATGCATGAAAGCCGTATTGAGTTAATCCCGGATGCACGATTTGCCCACGAGAAGACGCATTGTGTGTGTCCGAACACCGTGACGTCCTTTTCAAGCCAGAAAATGTTCAACCCATTGAAAGATTCGTCATACTTGTTTAGCTCCCTCTGCGGCTAAACTAAGTTATTTAGCTTAGCTTGAGTTCGTGTCTAATTAACACTGTACTCTGTATGTTTGGAATGGATCATTATGCACAATAAAAACACCGTTTAAAAGGGTTGTTTACAAGTAACAAGGCCTGTTTAAAAAATTCAACAAGGTGTTGTATTGTAATGAACTGTTAGCATTTTAAATAATTACGTTTTATCTGTGTATATATAACCGAATTAATTTTTAAAAAGGAGATTTTTTTTCGGGGAGGTAACTTGGAGGTGTCAATCTAGACACACGGGTTATGGGCGCCCCATTCAAATTTAATTCTCCAGCAATTAATGGAAATAAAGACTGGTGGGGTTTTTTCTATCTCGCCGGTAAAAACAATTACGTGCTGGCCATAAAGCCAATGTGTTGATTCATGAATTCTTGTTTGGAGACTATGCTATTCCATTGTCATTTAACTCATAGAGACAAAACACATTTTCCGGAAGGTTTTAAATATTATTTTTTTCTTTGAACTTGGTATAAAGCCCTCTCCAAAGAAAACATTTTCTCTTGCTCCTGTTCATCTCTTTTCCTCTCTCTCTTCTCTTTCTCTCTCTTTTCTCCCCACTCTCTCTTTTGTTTCTCATGGCCACCCATTATGGGTGCAGTCTGCCTCTATATCCGCATTCTGCACCGTGCCCCCCCCCCGTACGCTAGTGTTTCTCCAGCTTATTATTATCATTATAATCATCATCATCATATTATTATTATCATTATTTAGATGGGGAGGATGATGAATAATGAAAGGAAAGCAATGAATTATAAAAATTCGTTTATAATCGTTTAAAAATTTGGGTTGATTTTACTCTTCCGTTCAACAAATCTCATTAAAATGTGAAAACTGCACTCATTATACATTTGTTTGTCTTCCTCCCTCCCCCAAGTATACGAATGTGTCTCCGGCTTTTCTTTGTTTGTTGTTAGGTGCGGATTACCGGACGGCAGACCCTGTTGTTGTGCATATCAACCCGGGGCTCTTGAGGGGCCCGTGAGGGTGCCGTAGGGCACACGTACGGAACCCTTGAGCACCGCAAGGCGCCCGTAAATATTTTTTTATGAAAATTGAAGAAAAAATTCGTAAGGGGCCCGTCCGGGCACCGTCCGGAGCCCGCACGGGACCCGTAAGGTGCCTCACGGGCCCTTTACGGGTTTTCTACGGGCTAACGGTCAGTTAAAAACGCCGGGAGAATTGGGAGCAGCCAACTCAGCACCACGGGGCCCGTACGGCTTAGAAAACTGTCCCGGCGCCCGTAGGAACTTGACGGCAGCCGGCCGGAAATTCCCAAAATGTCTGTTTTTACTCGCCGTACGGGCCCCGGAGTGTATATGTGAAAGCCCCATTAAAAGGCAATCCACATTTTAATAAATCATTAAAGGCAGAACAAAATAAGAGAAACAGAAAGGCGAAAGTTAAAAAAATATGAAGCTATGAATGTTTGAAATATGAGATCACTAAATCTATGCAAATCTCAAATTGGAAATTTGGTCAGTAGATTGTGACGTATTTTTATTCAAAACTTCTCTCTTTGTCGTGTACGAAAATATGATTTCTGTTTTTCTGCTTCCCTCTCTACTCAAAATAAATATTATAGTTAGCATATTATTATAGGTCCTCTACAACTAAAAAAACATCGTGGGCCATACATATTGTAAAATTTTGGAAGGTAAAAGAGAAAAATTGATTATGGGGAAATTCATTGATAAGTTTGTGGCCAAGAAAACAAAAGTTATTATGTTGCCTGGATTTGATTTACTTAATCAAAATGGTGATATGTTTGCTCATCTAGCGATCTAATGCCCCAACCATGTTAGAACTAGATCACTTTTTTTTTAATCTCAAATCTTCTAGCTCCAACCCACACACCTCAGTCAGTCCCGCATCTGAATCCATCCTATTTCTAACTCTGATATGACTATATTAGCTCTTGTTGTCTATCCGGCGTATAACTCGAGATCCGGCAAATGCATTGGTTGAATGTATTTTTAACTTAATTCAATTTAATTCAATACACTGTATTTAGATTCCATCTTTGTATTTGATTTTTGATAATTATTTGTTTTATTTTATTTATTAACCAACAGCAGTGCAATAATACATTTCATACAATTATATTCACTTATACAAGAAGAGAAACTATTGGTTGGTAAAAGGGGCCAGCTAATTAACCCTTTTAAACAGCTAAACAAAGTATGTTGGTTCAAATCAGTTTTGAAAACGTAACAAAACAACAACATAAATGAATTCACTATTACAATCGAAACTTAAAAAAATAAGAATACGACCTGTACTTAAAAATGTCTTACAATATACGAAATGGTAATACAAAAATAAGATTTTTGTTATTGTACAAATGCAGACTATTTACATTGATTTTGTCATTCATGATTGAACAAATGACTGGTAACTGAATTACGAAACTTATATCTAGACCTTGTTAAACTGACATTAATAGGAAATCTATCCCAAAATTTACTGCCCACAAAAAACTCTGACAATATTATTGAACTTGTGTTTTGGAATTCCTTTTGTATTGTTGAATAGCTATGCTCTATAATTGTAATTAACTAGAACAAACATGAAAGTAGAAATGATAAATCTTCTAAATTCTACACATTTAGGATTCGCAATCTTTTAAACAGTGGAATTGTAGGAGATCTCCATGTACTACATGTTATAGCACGAACTGCCCTTTTCTGTGAGTACCGTATACTTAGGCTAGTCCTCTATAAGTGCCACACACCTCTATTCCATAAGAAATGTATGCTTGCATGAATGTTTTATATACCAATATCAATATCAATATCCTCTTCTTATTAATATGAAATTAGTTTCAAATGAATTAATTGTAAGTTTATTTAAGTTGTGTATCTTCCGTTTGTTGTTATTCACTTCATTCAAATCGATTTACGCTGTTCAGCTAGAACAGTATTAAATCGGTTATAATCATCGGCAAACAGGCGAAAACTGAAATAGAGATTGCTCTTTATTCCGCCTCATATAATCACCGTATTCTTTATCTTCATTCGGCAATTCATTTGCTAAATTCGGTCTAAATTTTACAAAATATTCATTAAATTCATTAGCAATATCAAATACAGATGTAATAGCATATTTTCTCCATGAACCTGTGAACATGTTTATCCACCTCAGCACTTTTAGGTGATCTGCTTTTCCCAGCTAACAATTCATTGATAATGGCCCATGTTTTATTTGTGTCCTTCGGATTATTTTGTAACAAATCGCAATAGTAGTTCCTTTTTGCATTTTTCTCTCGCCTGCGTAGCAAAAAGCAAGACATAATTATGCTTCGCTTTTCCGGTGACGGCGGTGACGGCGACGGCGGCGGCGTCAACATCAAAAACTTAACATAAGGTTAAGCTTTTGAATTGTTGATATAATTTTAAAAGGATAAGTTCTTAGTCAATGAAACTTAGACTATAGGGTTATCCAGTATTTCCAATCATGTGAGTACTGGGAGCCCCCCCCCCCCCCCCCTATGATCTCGGCCGTCGAATGTCTGATGAACACGAAAATTTTCATATTTGTAGATATTTACGTAAGGAACAAGATGGTATAATTAGTTTTTTCCTAATATGCAAATTTTGTCGTTATAGCCTAATTAATTATGCAAAATGCTAATTTTATGCATTTTACAGAGAACTCTACATATTTGTCCGTAGACTTGTGAAGAATCTTGAAAATGTATTGAATAAATGTTTCCTTCATCTCAAATTCATGAGGTTTCATTATTTTGTATGATATTTGAAAATGCATAGGTTAATTTGCATAAATTATGAATACGCAAATTACGCATTCATGAATATGAAATCTGGAACTATATTTAGGGAACTAGAATCATTACAAAAATTGTCAGACTCCACTTTTTGAATGTTGAAACTAATTATTCATATGAAACTTCCTTTCTAACACAAAATAGTTATTTGATGTAATTAATAATGATAATTAATGCAAATTTGATGCGATTTTCAACTATTTATTTTCTTATGTATTTTATTGTTTTTCATTTCTTATTATAGCTATTGTTTTATTTCTAATGTATTCTTTTGTTCTGGAATACATCAAGTTACTCTGAGAAACATATAAAAGCAATTTGATATCAATTCATATCTTCACATTTCTGCTTGTACATGAATATATGCAATCATAGCACTTTCTTATGACATGCGCATACTAATTGTTATGTTACACTTTACAGGTATATCCGATTTTGACGAAAATGGTATCAAAATGTGCGCAAGACGTGAGGAAAAAAAGTCATGAAACGACAATTCAAAATTCCAAGCGGTTGCGGCGCGATCTCCATAAATGTCGAGGGGGGGGGGCCTCCCACCCCCCCCCCCCCCCCAGTACAGTAAGGGTTAGGGTAAGCTGTGATTACCTCTTTTGAATTAAATACCGCTTCACAGTAATTAGTATATTTATTTCATATTCCTTGTCAAAAAGAGGGAAGCAAAGTTTAGTTAAGACAGCTTCCCTGATCAAATAGGATTTAGAAATCACAAATGGCGGGAAACAAATATCAAGTAAAGTATATAGTAGGACAGAAAAGCGGATCGTTAGGAAAGAATAAAGAATCAATAGGTAAAAAGGAAACAGGGGGGGGGGGAGTTAAAATTACAAATAAATTCAGTGATAGTCAGAACACGTATGAAAAGAAACTCTTACAATTTACTAAGCCTATATAGTACTCCACTCGTCACTACTCATTGTATTCTCAACACCTTTAGAGAGTTCGCTGTTCGACTTGACTTATCAAACCGTTTATTTCGTCTCGCATTTGGTCTCGCATTTGACACAGTTTCTGGAGAAGAGTTTGGTCTGGCCCACCATCGGGTTGGTCTTTATGACTGCACGATGACTTCTGCAAATGAATAGAAAAAATAATTTAATAGAACAGTACATGTACGTAAACGAAAGACCCCTAACGTAAGTAAAATGTCAAATTAAATTACTTTCAGCCTCACTATATGGTAGGCTAGATGCATCTTTTTTGGCCTAATTAGTGATAAATATTTGTGAACAATCGCTCTGCCGGACTTATCTCTTTAAATCCAACAAAAATATATGTATGGCCTCAGGCTCCCTACCCCTTATTCACTTCTTCTTAAATAACCATCGCCATAACCATCGCAATAACCATCGCAATCGCTTCCGAAATAGTTGCTGTGAAGTCCTCAACATTCTGTTTCTTTTCAATTAACCTTGGCAGTTCCGAATCCAGTTGCGAAGTCTCTGACGACCCAAAAAAGTTCTTCAGCCCTCTTCTTCCCTCCTCCCTCTCCTTTTTAGTAGCACGGGGGGGGGGGGGGGCACGTGACCCGGTTACCCCCCCCCCCCCATCCGCCAATGATAGATAGAATCATAATAAAACATAAATCTATATTTTACCTGGGCACGAAGTTCTTGCCTCTCTTGGTTCCTCTTACAGACCGCCCTCACGCTTTCTCGAAGCTTTTCAAAATCGACAACGGAGGTAAACCACATTCGAAACCGAGTTAATTTAGACCTGCGTGACAGTTGTATCTTTAGGTATTGAACCGTGATGGGGAGACATCTAATGATGTATTTAGTTAGGGGCGTACTGAAAGCTGTGTTCTCTGCGGTTATGATTCGATCCACCTGAGCAAGGGATGAACAGGATGTGTTATTTCTGTGTTAGAAACTGTACGTGCTACATTATTACTCTTTCATATACAAAACTCCAGAATACATTACAATGATAAACATGATTCTCGACTGCAGAAGGTACACATCAATGCAGCACATGTGATCACTGTTAAAGGCAATGAAGTACACTCGAATAAGTCCTATAGTTCGCCAATTGCATTGGCTACCCAAACAAAAGACAATCATATTACATATTTGTCAGACTACCTTCAATATTTTACACGGGCAGACCCCTGAGTAATTGTCTAAGATGGTGTCATCAGTAACTTGGCCAGTGAAATCACTGCGGCGGTTATCAGAGGCCATGGACGAGACTCGGCGTTGTGGCCTGCGCCTGTAATCCAGATAAACGTGGAAGTTACAAACTGATTCAGCCGAGGACGCAGGTTCGAAACTGACCGGGGAAACTGATCACGTCTTTCGGATGACGTTTAAGGTCGGTCCCCAGACGTAAATAATCATATCTGATTGATACACGTCTGTAAAAACCCAATACACACACACACACACACACGCACACGCAACGCACACCCACGCACACACATACGCACTGCATGGTTGCATGTGCCGATGACGAGAACCTACGGATACAGATCCTTCGCTAAAGCTGCACCCGTTCTCTGGAACTCACCTCCTTCTCATGTGAGGAATTCCGATTCCACAAAATAATTCAAATCACAAATGAAAGCGTATTTGTTTATCTAAGAATTTACTTTCACTACCTGTTGATTTTCTAGCTGTTGAGCTTTTTTTTAAAGTCTTACTTAATTGCATATTCATTTTTGTCGCGCCTTGATCGAAATTTTCGGGTAAGGGCACGTTATACATTCGTTTATTATTATAAAGAAAGTTTGTATAACAATGCGTATAGGCCTACGCATGGTTGTCATTAAAAGTGGAAAAAGAAAAAAAAAATTGACATTATCTGATCTGTAAGTTTTAAAGTCGCAAGGGGCATACCTTTTCCGATCTTATTTTGACAATACTTCGACAAATTCGCCAACAATCGTTTCTCGTAAATTAAGCTCATGAAATAGGATGACTGTAAACCAACCTTGAGTTTCATATAATAGAATGTTGCCTTCTGCCGTATGCGATGGATATCTTCAACAGCCACACCAACCTGTAGAGGACATTAAATTATTCCAATATATACAGTGCGTGCCAGAAAAAACGAAACCGAGAAGTATCGATGTTTTATCATAACTTAATCACAACCATGATTAATGAATGATACATATTTGGAAAGCTTAAGGTCTCCTCTTCCAGTTGATGCTACTCACGTGATGCATATTTCACGCATGAGTGATTAAAAGCAATTTGAAGGAAGGAAACCAAAAAGACATTTGGTGGGCGGTATCTGAATTTCGAAGAAAAATTCACATTTCTAGAAAGTTGAGTTTCTGCCCTTTTATATGACACCTCAATCAGGACATATGAGAGAGGAATGACAAAGTTCTGTTTGTTTAAAGTAGTGCTTGGATTTCCATAACTTTATTAAACGAATTCGTTTTAACTGGCTGCCTGCCGTATCAATAAACGAAACTAACAAAAGACTTAACTCCGTTTCGTTGACAATCAGCCGTACACGAGAGTCTTCATGCATGGCTGATTGTCAACCAGAGGCGGCCCTCCCGGGGGGGGGGGCACAGTGCCCCCCCCCCCCAACTTTTTCAGATACCCCCAAAATGCCCCTTTTTACATAGGAAAAGTGCCCCTTTTATTTTGTAAGAAGTGACCCTTTTACATAGGAAAGGTGCCCCTTTTACTTTGACAAGTGCCCCTATTACTTAGTAAAAGTGCCCCTTTCCCCTTTTCACCTCTGACGAGTGACCTTTTTATTTTTGACACGTGCCCCTTTTCCTTCGACATGTTCCCATTTTCCTTTGCAATAAATGTTCATTTTCCATTCTCATGAATCTTGAAATTATCTTGCATAAGTGCCCTTGTTAATCTCTAGTAAGTGCATCTTTTCAGGTACGAGAAGTGCCCCTTTTCACTTTTAATAAGTGCCTCCTTCACCTCTGATGATTGCCCTATTCAAAACTGAGAGGTGCTCTTTTTACTTTGACAACTTCCCCTTTTTTCCTTTGTAAGAAGTGCCCCTTCTCCTTTTAATAACTACCCCTTTTTTAAACTCGAATGAGCGCACCTTTCATTTTAACATGTGCCCCTCTTATTTTCTTATAAGTGCCCCTTTTCCTTATGATAAGTGCCCCCATTAAAAAGAGAGAGCTCCTTCCCCTTCTCATAACTTCCCCTTTCCCTTTCTAATAAGTGCCCAATTTCCTTATGATAAGTGCCCCCATTAAAAAGAGAGAGTTCCTTCCCCTTCTCATAACTTCCCCTTCCCCTTCTCATAACTACCCCTTTTAAACATCTGAACGGTGCCCCTTTTTCATTCAACAAATGCACATTTTCCTTTATTATAAGTGCCCCTTTTACATTTTCATAAGTGCCCCTTTTCATATCTGGTCAGTGCCCCTTTGCAACTCTGATAATTCCCCTTTTAGTAGTGATACGTGCCCCTTTTCCTTTCTAATGAGGGACCTATCCCCTTTTCACCTCTTATAAATGACCCTATTAAAATCTGATGGGTGCCCCTTTTCCGTTAACAAATGCCCATTTCCCATTTTCGTAAACGCCTCCTTTTCATCACTGGTGAGTGCCTCTTTTCAAGTGAAAAAATGCCTCATTTTCACCTCTTATAATTATTCTTTGTACTTATACACGTGCTCCTTTTCTTTTCTAATAAGTGTCTTATCCCTTTCGATAATTGTCCCCTTTTCGTGTAATCATTAAACGTGCCCCTTATTTAAAGCGACTAAGAGCAGTTTCCCCCAAAGTTCGCTCGCTGCGCTCGCTCGCATTTAAAGATTATATAATTATGTTACTTATCAAAGGTCTTTTCAGTTTTCCGTTATGAGAATGTGCTTATAACCCCATCACGATTGGCTTTTTTCCTCTTTATAAGATGTAATTTTTCGCACTGCGACCTCACAGATCTTTCAAAGTTTTCTCGCTCGCTTCGCTCGCTCGTAAATGCATATTCAGACATCACACCCAACTGTAAAGTTTGATGCTAAAGCGATATCTTGTATGATATATGAAGAGAAACAAATATTGAAATCATCCCTGATAATGTAATCACAATGTAGGGGTATATACCAATGTCTAAAAATTGTATATTTTCGCTTTGAGATTTCCCACTGTAAGTGCCCTTTTTCCAGAAAGTGCCCTTTTTTGTTGGTGCTCCCCCACTTTGAAAGTCGCTCGGCCGCCCCTGTTGTCAACGAAACGGAGTTAAGTCTTTTGTCAAATCTGCTTTTTGCTACGGCAGGCACCCAGTGAAAACGAATTCGTTTGTTAAAATTATGAAAATGTAAGGGCTACTTTAAAAAAACAGAACTTTGTTATTCCTGGCTCATTTTTCTTGATTGAGGTATCATATGAAAGAACAGAAAATGAACTTTCTAAAATATGAATTTTTCTTTGAAATTCAGATACCGCCCGCCAAATTACTTTTTGGTTTCCTTCCTTCAAATTGCTTTTAATCACTCATGCGTGAAATATGCATCACGTGAGTAGCATCAACTGAGAGAGGAGACTCTAAGCTTTCCAATTATGTATCATTGAATGATACATTAATTATGGTTGTGATTAAGTTATGATAAAACATCGATACTTCTCGGTTTCGTTTTTCCCGGGACGCACTGTATATATAAATATATATATATATATATATATATATATATATATATATATACATGTATATGCAAAGAGGGATGATAGAATAGTGGTCGCGTAGCTTCAATCAAATTCTTCATTGCTCTCCTCCTTTTTAGAAACTTTTGCAAAGATTAAATTCTAACTGAACGCCATAGGTAGATTTTTTCGACAGTATTTGCGACCGTGTAGTATACCGAACGTGATTCAAACCGTAAACCAAGAGATCCATAGTCATGTGACCTATCAACCAGATGCTTACCAAAAGGTTCATTGCGATAATGGGCATCGCGATGACGAAAACCACGAACATTATTCTTGTGATAACTTCTGAGAAGACAGCTTTCGTGAAGTCGTCCTCATGATGTGAAGTGGCATTCTTACTACGCAGATAGTTTTGAGCATGAAATACCAGATTAAAATCCAGTTCGCCTATCGTCATGGCGATCGTCCGAAGGAAGGAGTCCCAGAAAGAGTGAAAATCCGGCTAAGAAAGAGTACATGAAAACAAGTGGTGACCGAGAAAAACTGTCATTAATATTGTATAATCTTCAGCAGCCGGCAAGTGAAGAAGCCAGAATGTCGTAAAAGCCATGTATTGACAATGGTAGTAAATGCAGCCGACGCAGTGTCAATATTTTAGAATATATCTGTAAATCGCTTAGCGAATCGTTGTATCGATGTATTGGGCGCTATATAAAAGCCGAATATTATTATTATTATTATCAAAATTGCTTTTACGCTGTGCGACATTGAATTCATGATGAGTATTTAAACCAAAATATGGCTGAACCAACTTTTAAAGGTTTAGAACGCTGTGGGCAGCCTTCAGGTCTAACTCCTACAGCTACATAACAGACCAAATACAGGACAAACAAAAAATATCTAAATTTCAGTGAAAATTGATTCTCTATATATTTCTCTATCAACTCATGCCGACACTGCTTGGGTCCTAAGCCCCGGCCCGACCAGGCACCGCCCTTGCTCTTTCCTAGAGAGGAGGGAAGCTTTATCACATGGTCGCCTGGTTCAGAAGTAACGTGTTGAATACCAGAGCGAATGCAATCTTTTAAAGCAAGATGACGTTAAAAATATCATCTCTCAATCTCTTTAAAAGAATAGACTGACGCCGCCCCGGTTCTTCTGTTTTGAGGAGAGAACTTTTTTTTTAATTACATACCGCCTCCCCCCCCCCCCCAAAAGGAGGGAAAATACATACGCGTGTACCTGGCATATACCTAAATAACACTGGGGGGGGGGGGGGAGGTGTCTTATGCTCACCTGGTTCTGAAGTAACATGTGGAATGCCAGAGCAAACGCATTTACGAACAGCATTATAACGGCTAGGAATTGTAGTGTGCTGCAAAGAACGTCTGAACATAAATACAATATGTATAGTGTTATGAATCTTAATTATTATTTATCATATGCATAATCATGTTTTATGTTTTCCCATGGGCATTCGATGAGTTGGTGAATGAGAGAAACCACCACAGTCTTGGGTAACACTCAAAGTTGTTTTTCGTTAATATTTTGCTGTTTTAGTAATAATAATGATAATAATAGTGGGTTCTTGTATAGCGCTCATGTCAGTCAGATTTGACCCTCCTGGCGCTTCCAATTATTACCCTGGCTTAAGCACGGCTGCCATACGGCGCTTTAGCATTTCAAGGAATAAATTCCTACCAGGTACCCATTTACTTCACCTGTGAGGGATAATAAATCAAACAGGTAGAACTCTCTCGTTGAAATAAGAGTACATATTGTATTGTATAGGTCCTCTCAACAAAAAAGGATATATATATATAATGCATCGTCTGTTTAGAGCCAGAAGGTCATTAACCCTATGTTGACCATGATCAACAACTTCTTCGATAATGTTTATTAAAAGTGATGTGAAACAACTGTGTGTAAGAGCGCTATAGAAATGAATTTATTGTATTGTATTGTATTGTAAAATGATACATGTATTATAATATTCTAACTCCTGGCAAGCAGACCAGATTTTGAAACTTTGATCTTTCATTCGTTTTGTGTGATGAAACGAATTGGACAGTTGACCATCACTACATCACAGTGACATTATACCGATTCGAAAACCTACAGAAGACTCGGAGGTTGAATTTGAATGAAAATACTTTAAGTCTATTTATCTCACCTTATTTAATGCAAGACTAAGCAATGCATGCCATTGTCATAAACTAGTTCACTCAGCCGAAAATAATTCATTATGCGTCGTTGAAACATCACCGTTTTAGTGTGGTACGGTATGTCACTGAAACAGCTCCCGTAGGACTTTTGTGCCAAAATTGTTTTTTTTTTTTTGTTTTTTTTTTTTGTTGTTGCATTTTTGGATTCATTGAGGTCCAAGCTATGAGAAAATGATGGGGTTCAAATTTTCCCGAAGACACCAAATTTCCCTATTGCGCTCTATATAAGCCATTTTGGCGCCCAATATGGACCCCCCCCCCCCCCCCCCAGGACAGGAAGGAGGGGTCTGAAAATTTGAACCCCATCATTTTTGGCCAATTGGGACCCTTTTGAAGCCAAAACAGCAACAACAAAAAATCAACTTTGGCCATACCGCACTTTTTGTAAGAATTTGGGGCCATACCTTCAAACATGATGACGTAGATACCAAAAGTCAATGTCTGCCGAACGTAGAGGGCAAGGTTTATCCAGGCCAGGAAAATAGCCAGTGCTCCACAATTCCATTGCCATTTCTGTCAGATTTAGACCAAGATATACATTCATTGAAAGACTTTCGGCTAGTTCACTAGCCTTGTCCATCAACCATTATTGTGGGAATTATTGCCATGACGTTAAACGTAATCCGAACATGATTTCGACGTGTCATACTCATATTCAAATTTACCTTGAGTTAATTTTGTTGATTGTCTTTGCGAAGAGTAGCATCTGATTCACTTTCAAATGACAAGCTAAAAATGAACGTCTTAGCATCGTATTTAAGACATAGATTCCACTGATAATGCATGTGCAAGACTTGTCTATCGTCGGTCGAAATTCACTTCAACCGCATCTCTTCTGAGAGAACTCCACTGGTTACCAGTCCGTCAAAGAATCTCATTCAAAATATTGTTAATTGTCTATAAATCATTGAGTGGTCAAGCCCCTAATTACATCACAGAATTACTTCAACTCAAAGTCGTAGCCTGCGCACTTCCTCAGATAAGTTATTGTTTCATATTCCCCATGGCAAAACTAAAGTTACTCTTGGGGACCGTGCTTTTGCTATTGCTGCCCCCAAACTATGGAATAGCTTGCCAATAGAAATACGAAGCACTCCATCTCTCGATGTTTTCAAATCCAATTTAAAAACGTATTTGTCAACTGAGAGATCTTATTTTGTAGAATTTAGTAAAAAAAAAGGAGCTCTTAACCAGCGCAGCTGAATATATTTTGTATAAAAGCTGCGCTATATAAATGTATTATTATTATTATTATTATTATAATTAAAAATATAAAACTATATCATAATAAAGGTACAAACAATGAGAGTTGATTTTTCACTCCCCACTTTTCCAACGTGACTCCGATAGGCCTATTCCTTGCAATCTGCTACATTATACTTTTTTATAAGTTGATGTACGTGTGGGACATAGTTTTGGACCAATTTTGCCAAGTATATCTGCAGTTTCCTTTAAGGAAACTTACAGTCTAAGGTTTGAATATATAGGCCTAATATAGCCAGTGCTTATTCATAGGGTAAAATAATTGCTCAGAAGGGTTTTCTTACTTCTTATTCCATTTTAAAGGATACATACTCTCTGTAAATATAATATGCTAGAGGAGAATTGCCATGGTAGTCGTTCTAGCTTTCCAGACAAAACGACAACATTTCCAGAATGTTGGTATCAATCATGTGCTTCATTAGCCTAAGGAAATTTGGAACAATATTGTGAGTGAGGACAAGCTATGAATCTATAGAAGGAAGGAAAATTAAGAGGTTACGTAGAGAGTGTGCTTACCTCTCTTAATACGTATCCATCGTACGGTATGTTACTGTTGATCGGAATAATAAGGGCAACCGTCAGTACGTAGATGGACCACTCCAAAATGCGCTGATAATCAAGGTAGCTACGACCCTTGCTGAAAATCTGAAATATCTACAGCAGAAGATATGAAACCGTAAGATGCTAGCCAAGAAAACGCAAGATTTAGAAACGGATTTTGATTGCATTTCAGTAGCACTTAAAAAAGGGTCAGAATATATGTTTATCAGTCTAAGAAACGGTAGACCTTGACAGTGGTATTTGAAGAATGGTGTTGAAGAGAGAAGAGAAATATATTGATTTAACCTCTTGTCTTGCGCTCATCCGAGTAACCCGCAAGAATTAACAAAAAGCCAAAATCCGACATCGGCATACAGTACCCAAGATACTTAATGTAAAATACAGGGGTGTCGATTTGTATCCGTGGTTGGGGTGATAGGATGATAGGTGCCAAAATATTTTCGGCAATGGATCAAAGCAACCAATAGGTAGAAGCGTGTGGGTCACTTGTGCCATCTGGGCTAAATGGAACCTATTATGTATCCCATATGGGGCCAATATTTAGTAACCCATATGGGATCTATCTGGGCCAGCCCGTGTGGGTCCCAGATGGGAATAAGCTGGGCGTACACATATGGGTAGAATATGAATATGCCTATATGGGTAACATATGGGGAAAATCTGGGTTAACCCACATGGGATATATCTGGGTTAACCAATATCGGTACCAGATGGGATTAAGCTGGGCATACCCGTTTGGGCCCAGTTTGGTATGGGTCCCTTCTGGGTCCCATGATTTGTCTTATATTGGTCCCATATGCTTCTTGGGTGCAGATGCCTTAGGGCCCCCGATGGTTTTCCATACTGAGCCCATGTTTCAGAGAATATGGGACCCATGTCTCTCATTATCTCTAACTCCCACTCTCTACTTTTTTTTTGCACTTTGCGCTTCGAGCTTAACATTTAGCTCGTTGCTTTTTAACGCTGCGGCTTTGCATTTGTCGCACTGCAATTCTATGATGGTGTTGCTTGAATAAATTCATCAATTCCTGATGAAGCCGTTTGAGCGAGAATTCAATTTATTCTTGTCTCATATACGTTTGTCTCATTTACTTCGTTTTTCTATTTATATATGTATGTATTATGAAAATGAGATAGCAAAATGTGATGTTATTGATGGTCATCTTGCGAGTAATAACCATTGACTACTCTCATCGGGCTCTCATCATTAATTTTTCTCTTCATTTTTTTTATGGTGAATTATTGGGGGGATGATTGTACAGGCCATCCCCCACCTGAAATATTAGGGGGGATATACCCCCCCCCCCCGGATTGACACCCATGGTACAATAGCAATAGCTGCATTTTTGATGATGTAACTTGTTTGATCGCCCTTTTCCCCGTATTGAAATACACTACTTCTTTTACATGCTCATTTCTTATTAACGTTTAATGTTAACGTATATTTATTATAGTGATACAGTGCCCTTAGGTCGAGCAGTTATCTAAGTGAAATGGGTATCTTTTCAAAGTAAATCGACAAATAAACAAAAACCATTACATGATCACAAAGACTTTCTAAAAATCAACTTTCAATACTTTAAATTGTATTTCCTGTAGAAATCATGCTCGGATGATTAATGTTCATAATATCATTCATCGTGGTTGTGTTTTGTCATTGTTGTGTTCACACAAGCCTCGTGAAATTACCCCCGGTTATATGTTGAAAGTCGTTGCGATCGTGTTAACTCATGTCTAGGTCAATTTTGCTTTACGGCTAAAATACGCCGGCCGTACGCCCCCAAAATCGAGAGATAACATGCGACGGCCGCAGAGAATCTGCGGTGGCCTCAGGGTCACCCTAGGGCGTATCCCTTTCTTTACTGGGGGGTGTTTCATAAAGAGTTCGTAAAATTACGCATGACTTTACGAACGACTTGTATACGAAGTGCCAGATAGGATGCCCAAAGTTTTTCTGATATTTCCAATAACGTCAATTAAATTATGGCAAAAAATATACTTTGCATTAAAAATGGTCGTTATAATAAGAATGTTAATCTACATCTGCACAGTTCAACTTCATAAATAATAATAATGATTGAGTATCTCATTTGGCTTTTCATATGCAAGTCGTTCGTAAAGTCATGCGTAACTTTACGAACAGCTTTATGAAACACCCCACAGGACGTACAGGTCGCCGTGTGATTATAACGCGGAGTTATAACTGTTTTCATTTCTAGGTTTGCTGTAGCGATTAAACACGCCGTGTTCATGCCGTAGAGCGGTTCCACGGCGATCGTACGTCTGGCGTACGGTAGCCTTGCGTTTTTATATACTCCAAGGGTGAAGCGGTAGCATCAGTCTGCCCGCACGGTCGCCGTATGGTTCCCCTTCGGCCGCCTTGCGGGTACCTTGCGTCTGCGACCGTGCATCATCAATTCAAAGGCCGTACGGTAGTCGCAGATTTTCTGTCTCCACAAATTAAAAATACGCCATGTGACCACTTAAGTGACCACTACCGCATGTGACCGTGGGATTGCTGTGGCGGTCCTATAATTGCTATTGACCGTACGATATTTTTAGACCGCATAGGCATAAATCAATCTTTGTTCTTTTTCTTTCCTTCTTTTTAGGGGGTACTTTTTAAATAAAAAATGTTGTTTCCTCTCAAAACAAAGTTATTTCCCCAATAATACAATTTTATTTCTAATATCAAGCGATTGTAATGCACTTTTTTCACATAAATGTATTACTGAAGTGTTTTCATATTTTTTTTTGTATTTTAATACATGTAGTTATATTGTTTGATTTTTGGGGAAGAAAATTATTATGTAAGAAATTTGAAAATAAATGGTATATTCTGTTTTGAGTGGAAGAATAAACAGATCTAAAATATATACCTCTTTGATAATGTTGAAAATGACCAATACCATCAAGAATATCCAACTTTTTCCCCCGAAGAGGCACTCGGCAGAGTACGTGTCATCGGGCATGATCTTATCCGGCGGGTCGTAATACCAGAAAATGTTCGTTTTGTTTGCAAACTTGACGTAGAAGGAAGATGGGTTCACCAAGACATAGCCGGTGAGGAAAGCAAGAAAGAAGAGATAGACGAAGAGCGTCATCGAGTGCGCAGCCGATCCCAGGATGCGCCATTTGTGTTCGATGAGTTTGATGGAGAGAGGGTGGGTCAGGAGATTGGCGTGGCACTCCTGTTCTTGCTGTAGGTCAAAGGTCAAAGGTAATATCAATACTTCAGTTTTGAAAGGTGTGTTAAACTCCGATCTGCCCAAATATTTACCGACTTGATAGACAATATATGTTTTAACATGTTCTCTTTTACAACTTTGTGACTAAATATTATGATGTATAACGCACTTCCAGTTTAGTCGCGTTTAATCACCGAGATCTTTTTAAATATTTAAATAGAATATGTGGTAAATTGTCAACTTATTAAATTCTCTAATTTGCTTTTTTTCATGTTACATTATAATGTATGACGCTTCTTCCAATACAAGATCATAATGATTTCAACTGACATAATTCAAGATTTGGATAGACGAGTACATGAATATATCAGTGTTGTGATTACGAAATAAGTGTTCAGAATTTATTTTGGTTATACCGATGGATTTTAAAAATCTATCCCTTTCTGTTACTGAATTATTGAATATCAAGTCTCAAACTCTCGGTCGTAACCTTCGTATTACGCAAGACACATTTATGTTGCAATTACCTCCATATAAAATAATGATAATATTTAGCTTTTTAATAGCGCTTAATACATGTCTCTAAGCGCTGTACAAATATACTATTACCCCGGTCACTGGATGCAGTGCTTGCCCCAAAACCATAAAACCAAAGTAACCCTCGGAGACCTATCATTTCTTTGTGCTCCCCCTAGTTTATGGAAAAGATTACCACTAGAAATAAAGAAAGCCCCATCAATAGACAAATTTTGATCAAGACTGAAAATCATTTGTTAATGTAGTTTGTATAGCACGGCATTTACGAGCTCTTGCAGCGCAGTAGAATATATCCACATAATTATTCCGCTTAACAAATTATTATACAGTGCGTCCCAGAAAAAACGAAACCGAGAATTATTGATGTTTTATCATAACTTAATCGCAATTATAATAAATGACACATATTTGTAAAGCTTAGATCCACCTCTTTCATTTGATTCAACTTATATGATGCATATTTCATGCATGAGTGAGTAAAACAATTTGAAGAGAGGGTACCAAAAAGTCATTTGGCGGACAGTGTCTGAATTTCAAAGGGAAAATCACATTTCTAGAAAGTTCATTTTCTGCCCGTTTATATGACACCTCAATCAGAGAAAATGAGCCAGTAATAACAAAGTTCTGTTTGTCTAAAGCAATGCTTGCGTTTCCTTGATTTGATTAAAACGAATTCATTTACACTGGCTGCCTGCTGTAGCAACAAACAGAGTTGAAAAAAATTAACTCCATTTTATTGACGATCAGCAATGCACAAAAAAGACGAAATACTTCATGCATCAACTTTCATAAAAGGACCACACGGTTCCAGTAGGCTTAACACCTCAAACTCATCAGCTGTATTATTAGTAATTTTACCTCGTTGAAGCATCTCTTCCATCCACCCGTACCTACCTACCTCTTACTCTCTCTCTCTCTCTCTCTCTCTCTCTTTCTCTCTCTTTCTCTTTCTCTCTCTCTCTCTCTCTCTCTCTCTCCCTCTATCTCTCTTTCCTGGACCCCGTCCACTTTACAAAATAGTATATTGATTTTAAAAAGCTTAGGCTAACCATAAGTGCCAATGGATGTTGACCATTCTTGATTTCAGTATGCCTGGGTTCAACGTCCACGAGTAGATTACCATTATCACCAAAGGCCTCATTAGTGACATCATTGGGATCTATTTAATAATCATAAAGATTAAAAAAATCAATATATTATTGATGATAATGAATAACAACAAAAACAACAATAACGATAATAATGATGAAATAATAATTATGAGGATAATGATAATGAAACTAATACTATATTAATAATGATAACGATAATAATAATGACAACAACAATAATGTCAGTTGAGAAGGGTTTCTATACAGGTGTATTTTCTTTCTTTGGCAGAGAATCTAAGTATTCCCAATGTAATACCTTTGATTTTCTTTTACCGAAATGAAGAATACTGATATGAAACAAGCATTGTATGTGCAGAGTAGAGTCAAACCAGTCGATCTATCAGGGTCAATCTAGGGGATCCGAAAAAAAGTGACCACTGTAGACATTTTGCCTTTCTATAAAGATTTTACAACACATGTTTCATCCTTCAAGGAGGTGATACATGTGACCATAGCATACAAGTGACCAGCTGCAGTTTACAAAGAGGTGTCAACTAAGACAGGTTTGAATACTATATGTATATATATATATATATATATATATAATTCAATAACATAGTAATGAATAAATGCAATGACAGAAACTTAGGGATTCAGTAGATCAAATAAAGGAGGTCTCCTTGTTAAACTTGCTTCCCTCGAGCCATCTGTTTAAATTTTACTTTCGTTACCTATGTAATTGTGTTGAAGTTTCTTCCAAACAATTTGAATTTACAGGTGTCCAAGTAATTTTACACTGTTTAGTTTAAAACTGTTCTCGACTTCTGATATTTATGCCACGTGCACAACATAAAATGGAAAGTTTTTGTCTGTGTCTTTTCAAAGTTCTTTCCTAACTTTTTTGTTTTGAGGGGTATTTCAATCTAAATATCCTTATCTGTTTTCAGCTGTAAAAAACCACACCTCTTCAATAATAAATAAGATATAATGTAGTGAAAGGAATATGCACTATTTAAGCGTTTATTTACCCAAAGGCATGAATTAAAACAAGTTATGTTATATACTTTCTAGACTTCAGGTAAACTAGTACTGTGAATACAATCGCAAAGTTCAATTTCAGTACTAGCCTATTGTATATCCCATAGAAATCTAGTTCGGATTTACGTGATATGTCACTGAAATGTTCCCAAAATTCTAAAGATGAAGGACAATACTATTGAATTGCCTTAGGTTGATATCTCGAAAGTCTTTGCGGTCGGTTTTAAGTAACATACCTTTGTTTTGCCGAGCCCAAGGGGAGCAGAAGTCGTCCAAAAGTTCCAGATAGCAAGTAACCTCATCACGATTTGCATTCAGCGTGATGCATCTGTCCATTACAATCTCTGCTACATCTGTTGGTATTAAAATTGACGTTTATAGATTGGTATTAAAAAGAAACGGTAGGTCTACATCATTTTTGAATGCATGCCCTGTATCTCTCAAATATGGACGTTTTACATTGCGCCATCTTCTTTAAAAGAAACGTATCGTTTCTTCAGGCGACGTTACTATTTACACAGACTTGAAATGCAGATCGATGGACAAAAGAAGGTATTTCCACCATTCCCGTCGAGTGGACAGTACTCAAACTTACCTTTACAAATTCAGGCATGTGTACCTGTCTTCTGGAGAAGAAAAAACGCTCTCGTAGTAGAATTATAAGTTCAATTTGATTTAACTGTATCAAGAATTGCATGAGTATAAATCGAACCAAATAATGCTCCCTGAGTTACCAACATACGGGCCAATATGTTGTACTCGTCTCATGGTAATTCTTGTTATATCCCTTTTATGAATATTCATGACTTTTCGAAATACATGATTAAAATAGTTGGTGGTTATTAGTGATAAATATAATTTCACTATTGAATACAAATCTCTGCCAGAGCTCCGAATATTTTTCATTATATTTTTGATCAATTAAATCCTGTTCAGTGACTGATCAACATAGCATCATGTGACCAAACATAACATTGATATGATGTAACTGTGACGTCATCCATGGTATAGTGCACTATACTCCTCGGAAAAAATAGTACTGTGCCGGTCCCTCCTCAGATACATATTTTCACCTATTCTTTCTCACAGCTTGGTACATTTGTACAATATTCAGACATTGGCTCCAAATGTTTTGAATATGCACCTCGTACCACTCGACTCTCCTTCGATTTTTTTTTAAATTTCTTTTTGACATCATGTGACAATGACATTCCACCTACCGGGCATATACTGTATCAACTGTCTCATTGGCGTCGAGATTCTTTCAGACTGACGTCCCAAAGTCAGGTCACGTGACACTGTCTTCATCAAGAACAAGAGAGTTTCGTACGTCGTATGTGTCACAAGGAACCTGGCAGTTTCCCTTTAAAAGAGGATGGAAAGTGATAATAAACGCAATGGCGTCATTGAATAATATTGGACTAATTACAATTTCTATGAATGAAAATTTATCGTATTGATGATTTATTAGTGATAAGTGAGAGTAATGACTGGTAAAGTTTCGGTAATTACTGTAAGAGTTGATGTTAAGAATTTTAATGTCACTTATTACCAACTGTTTTTTTAGAGAACATATTTGGTAAATAAAAGACATTTTTTTAAAAATATGTTGATACAAAGTTGAAATACAAATGAGCTTAATTTTTATATTTCTTTATTTATTTCTTCTTACACTTTCTTTTCATTCTACGAGTTTCAAACTTCAAAACTCATTATGAGAACTACGAAGTTTTAACAAAGTTTGGTGCAAAGCTGTTGTATTCAATATAGGTTTTTGAACTACTGGCTGTTAAAATTGTGTATTATTGATAAAAGGAAGGAGAGAGAGGATTAAACAAAACACACGGTTAAGAAACTGTACTACCCCTTCCCACATCCTTCTACCCAATGACCTTGATAATTTTTATTTCATCCATCGACGCCGCCCTGCCCCCTTGCCTTTATGCCAGCGCCCCCTTAGAAGTCTGTACCTTTGTTACGCCACTGGCCATGATTATATATTTAAATCGTAATTACTTGTGTACCTGTATTTTGAAGATAATCGAACTGTGGATTCTATTATTCTAAAGATATGATTATATTTATGTTAATAATCGACTTACTCGCGACTATACATGATGGCTAAGGACAAGCAATTCAAGTCGTCTTCAGCACTGGTCTGACACACGTCTGCACCATTGTAGAACAAGAACTCGACTATGGACTGGTGACCGAGCCGACAGGCGAGAAGAAATGGCGACAAAGACCACTGTAGGGATAGAATGAACACGAAAATGCATTATGTTGCCGTTGTTATGATTTGTTTGTTTGATTGATTATTTGTGTTGTTGATGTTGTGTTTTGTTTATGATATTGATGAATAAAGGTACACATTAAAGATAAAGACCAGTTATGGTCATGCGATCGCATTGTGAAATAAACGTTGAGGAATCGATCGGAAAAGGTTGATCATCTAGCATATATATATATATATTGGTGTGTACTGCAAGGTTCTGGAATCATCAAAATCATAAGAAACTCGGCCCAGCCTTGGTAAAGTTACAAGCACTGTACAAAGAAAGATGTATATGGGACTACGCACACGAGCGCGACACGTGCGTTTATCTCTCACACACCAATAGATAAACTAATTTACCAAATGTATGAATTAGTAGGCGGTTTCCCTGCCAATTTTGTTATCATCATGTATTAGTCAAAACATATTCTTTCACATGATTGGTAATAAGAGCTTCCATTTCATTTTTTGAAATTGGGGCGTTTCCAATACTGGTCTTTACCTTTAATAAGTAAGGGTGCAATTGGGGTGCAGATTTTCACCCTCCTACGCGTATTTGCTGATAAATCTGCTCCTTTTAGGGTGCAGTACCTGACAAGCGGCGTAATTAAATGTGTATCATCAAGGGATAAGTAATGAGTAACAGCTTATTCATGATTCTTTTTTGAGACTGATAACCGATTAAGAGATTCAAACATATCTGGAATACTATCTGATCTACTACGATGAGTGACGAGCCGAGCTGCGTTATTCTGAACTCGTTGCAGACGGGCTATTTGAATTTGAGGAAGGCCAATAAACAAGAAATCATACATATCCAAATGACATGTAATACAAGAATGGTCAATCCGCTCAGTGGCTTTTTTGATTCAGATATTTTCTGATCCTCCAAATATTGTGAATAGAGACTAATGCTGAACTAACAAAATTTGAAATGTGAGACTTAGTGATCATTCCAGCATCAAAAAAACTTTCTGAATTGCCAATGATGATCTTTTGTGCAGAAAATCTACTCAACTGCATGGCAGATCCATTTAACATAAACTCAGTTTTATCTTCATTTAACTTCAGAATGCAATGCAGCAATGCTCTTAGAACAGAGATGCCCCGTGTCCTCTTCTGCTTACTAATGATTAAGAACTAGGTCTACATTTTCTCCTAGCACTAGAGTGACGTAAGCAACCAAGCAATCTACTAATGTATGCAGTCTTAACAATAACACACCACCTAAAACAAAACGAATTATCTTAATCAATGGCATATCCAAAATTTGATTCAAAATAACTTTAAACATGTTAAATCACACCAGCAGTATTTTTATCTTAAATCAGGAATATTCTTGTTTTCCCCTCATAATCCACCCAATTATCCTGTATATACTACTTACCTGGTAGTCTACCAGAGCCCATGATTCATCTAACTCCGTCGCACCGATTTGGGTCGACCTATCCTTCATATTCACGTCTGTTGAAACATTGAAACATTGCATCAAATATTATTAATACAGGGCAATCAATATACAATTTTTAAGGGGGAGGCATGACATAAGTGATTCAAAGAAGCGAAATGCATTCAACACGATCGCTACTATTTATTGAAAAATCAACCTTGCTCTTGAGATTTTATGTAATCCGAATAGGATTTATATGGGATAAAAAGCACGATAAACACTCAACCCAGGGGGGTGTTTCACAAAGATCCTAAGTTGAACTTATCTCTAGGTTGGACTTAAAATTTATGGAAAGCCATTAGCATCTGTGAAAATATATTGTAAAAGTTATTTTGGCATTAATTGTTAATTCAAATCATTCATATTTTCTATCATCAAGGAGATTTCATGTTCTGGATGTGGAATTTATAAAAAGTCTAAAATACTTGAATTTCTGCTTTTGAATATATTTCATTTTAAGACTCCAATGGCTGTCCATAATTTTTAAGTCCAACTTAGAGATAAGTTCAACTTAGGATCTTTGTGAAACACCTCCCAGGTGATGTAAATGGGTACCTGGCAGGGATTAATTCCTTGAAATGCTTGAGCGCTGTAGTGGCAGCTAGGCTAAACCGGGGTATTAATAAATGCGCCTCCTAAGAATTTCTAGATAGACGGCACTATAGAAATGCCTATCATTATTATTATTATTAAAGTTATGGATTTTTAAAAATCTATAACTGTTCATGAAATCCATCAAATCTGTGAGTCAAATTGGCAATGCGGTCTGTAAATATGATGTCACCCCCTCACACTTTATCCTTTGTTGAATGCAAGAAATGACATCAAATTCCACTTCGATGAAAAGATATATTTTCTTCATGCCTATCTAGATCATATATCACGGATATCATGTTCTTTCAAGCACCCCATATAAGATAGGTCTACTATTCCATTTACATGCAGAGAAATAGAGATTTTGGGTCATTCTCTGTCATTAGATCATAGATCAGTGGTGAATTGTGAGGGGATGCCATCACAATTTCTGACCGCATTGCCAATTTGTCTCAAAGATCCCATGATTTTTATGATTTTGAAAGATTCATAACTTTTTTATTTTGTGTCCGATTTTTCTCAAATTTTCACTGAATTGTTTTTCTAACGTTTCTGCTCTTTTAAAAACCAATTTAATATTAGGGTGCACTTCCCCTTTCAGTTGAATTTTCGAAAATTGTTGCGATCGCGTTAATTTATACAAAATAGGGACATTTCACTGATGCTACATGTTGTATTAAAACTGTGGGACGTGTATTTTCCACTTTTATTTTCTTCCTTTTTTTCATGAGGGGTGTTCAATTTGTTTCCTTTGTCCTCTTTTGCTTTTGTATTAATGTTTTACTCACCAGCTTGTTTCGAGACGAGAAGTTTCACACATGGTAGACTACCCTCCTTCACAGCTAAGAAGAGTGGTGACATTCCATTGCTATCAGGTGTGTCAACCTTACCAGGCTCCGCATCCAAAGCGCGTCGCAACGCCTCCACGTTCCCTGCTTTCGATGCCTATTTTATTTGTTTGTCATACAGAAAGAGGATATGTTATTTATAAACAGGGGTGCATATATTCGAGTCACCAAGATACGTGCCCACCACCGTCAAGTGACGGAAAACAAAACGAAAGAACGGGGGAAGAAAGACAATCTGAGAAAATGAGTTGGGGAAACCAACGTGGATAAAGATGATACGACCTCTTCTGCATCTTCCCGACACCCGATGGCCTTGCTTTCTCGTATTTCAATCGACAGTTAAGACCAGGGGGGTGTTTCACAAAGATCCTAAGTTGAACTTATCTCTAAGTTGGACTTAAAAGTTATGGAAAGCCATTAGCATCTTTGAAAATATTTTGTAAAAGTTATTTTGAAAGGCATTTATTGTTTATTCAAATCATTCATATTGTTTATCATCAAGGAGATTTCATGTTCTGGATGTGGAATTCATAAAAAGTCTAAAATACTTGCATTTCTGCTTTTGAATATATTTCATTTTAAGACTCCAATGGCTGTCCATAATTTTTAAGTCCAACTTAGAGTTAAGTTCTACTTAGGATCTTTGTGAAACACCCCCCTTGTCTATATATATCAATACCAAGTACTTGGGAGAAACACATTTCTAAAAAAAGGTTTATCAACATTTGAGCCCATGCCTTCAACCAATTAAATTAGTAGTAGTAGTAGGCCTATTATATAGTAGTAGTAGTAGTAGTAGTAGTAGGAGTAGTACATGTAGTAGTAGTAGTAGTAGTAGTAGTAGTAGTAGTAATAGTAGTAGTAGCAGTATTATTAGTATTAGTAGTAGTAGTTTTGTTATGTCCACATGCCCCACATTCCACAGACATTTATTTCCTTTGTGTATGTAGTAGGGTTTTTACAAACGTGTATCAATCAGATAGGATTATTTATGTCTGTTAACTCTATCACCCATTTACAAGAAATTCCCGTCCTTCCTCTTCTGTCACCTGACCACTCTTACCGACATAACAGTCACATGACACACCACACTCTCTCTTTTGATATGCCCACTTTTCTTTGAATATGCTTAGTATGTAGTCACGTGACTGACTTCCTTTTGAATATTGATGAGGATGTTATTAATTGTTATACTTAGTTGCTAAGTTGAACCATATGCATGCATGTTGAAAAGAGCAAACAATAAATTTAGAGCTTCTGAGCAGATGGGCATTCTGAACCAGAGCTACCAAACAGCAAACATCGTCTTCTTGCTTCCTTCTTTCTGTTGTGGAAAATGACCCATGCAGGCTGACACAAAACTGAGCCTCAAAGTAGTACTGCTAGTAGTAGTAGTAGTAGAAGTAGTAGTAGTAGTAGTAGTAGTAGTAGTAGTAGTAGTAGTAGTAGTAGTAGCAGAGGCGTAATGGGCAAAAACTTCTGGGGGTCAGAACAAAATCTGCATCACCACCAAGTAGCATAATACAGGGGCGGCGGAGCGTCTTCCAAAAAAAGGGCATCTACAAAGGGAAACATTAATACATCGCCTTGATTGTGATTAAACTACAATACCAGGGATGACACCAATGTTTCTTTCTTTCTTTACGTGGTAAAAGATACTGCTAAAGCCACACATTTACAGTGGGGTGTGATGGTCTGAATATTAATTTTCGAGCTAGCCAAGCGAGCGAGCAAAAAAAATTAAATTTAAGAGGTACTAGTGGAGGTGGGGTGGGCCTGTCAAGAATACCCCCCACGTATCCTCTGCGTGTCGTAAAAGGCGACTAAAAGGGGACCATCAGGGGGCTGGTGGTGGTACTGGGTGGCACTAGTAGGACCAATAAAATCTTGCATATCTCCTAAGACGTTGAATTGGGACGGCGAGTTTAGGCCGCCTTTAAATAAGCTTAGCTTGCTCTGCATTGGGCAGCAGCGATGCAGTAGGAGTGTTTCGGCGGAAGATCCTTTTAGGACAACAGTGAACCTATGATTAATGCTTGGCGTGCTGGACGATCCCAGATACGGCTACATACTGCGGTGAAGAAGGCAACGGAAAACCACTTCACTATTATTCCAAGAACAATCATGATGAACCACAACTCTAAAGCAAAAGCCAAAGGCGTAAAGGGGGCTCGTCTACCTCAAGGGACAAGCACCTCGCCCGGTAGGGTTCCCAATGGGCGACAGGTGGGCCCCGACCGTCAGCCAGCTACTGTTCGCAATAGGAATACCATCAGAGTTGGAACATGGAATGTGAGAACACTGTATCAGAGCGGCAAGCTGGAAAATGTTAAACAAGAGACGATGAGGCTAAATGTCAACATTTTAGGACTAAATGAAACAAGATGGCTGAATAACGGCGAGTTTGTGATAGATGATTACAGATTGATTTATGCAGGAGGTGAAAAGCATGAAAGAGGTGTGGGGTTACTGCTGGATCCAGATATCTCAAAGAGTGTGTTGGGACACTGGTGTGTAAGTGATAGGGTGCTCCTAGTGAAATTACAGGGACACCCTTTTAACATCTCAATCATAGTGATTTATGCACCAACGGCAGATAGTGCTGATGAAGTTATTGACACCTTTTATGATTCCTTAGTCTAGATAAAGCTAAATCTCAGTGCAAATCGAATGACATTGTCATTGTCCTGGGAGACCTGAACGCTAAAGTCGGTCATGGTACAGAGGGCAAAGCAGTAGGTCCGCATGGAATTGGTGAACGAAATGAACGAGGGGACAGATGGGTTCAGTGGTGTGAGGGGGAGAACATGGTCATCACTTATACTTGGTTCAAAGAACACCCTAGACGATTATGCACTTTGAAGAGTCCTGGCGACATCGTCAGAAACCAGATAGACTATATTGCCATAAATAGTAGATTTAAAAAAGCAGTGAAACGATCAAAAACATATCCAGGGGCTGACTGCGGAAGTGATCATGTGCCGGTGATATGTACACTTTAGTGCAAATTAAAGAAACTCAAGAGACCAAAAGTTGTGAAAATATTGGATTTTAAACAGTTGAGTAAACCGGACATACGTCAAGAATTTACTGTACAAGTAAAGAATAGGTTTGAGTTACTCATAGATGAAGGAGAATAAAAGACGTGGGAGACGATGAGAAATGTTCTGGTAGAAACAGCGGAAGAGTATGTGCCGAAAAAGAAGAGAAAAAGAAGGAACAAGTGGATGACAGAGGAGATTTTTTTAATGATGAAAGATAGACAGAAAATTGGAAATAGACAATGCAAGAAATATAGGGACCTAGACAAACAAATTAAGCAAAAGTGTAATGAGGCAAAAGAGAGCTGGCTAAACGAACAATGTGTAGAAATTGAAAATCAATTCGATAAGAATAGTAATGTTTACCAGAGAATAAATGAAATTTCAGGTAAAAAGCCTGGTTGTTCAAACCCTGGCTGTATCAAAGGAAAAGATGGGTCAATCCTGTTTGAAATGAAGGACAAAATGAGTAGGTGGACGGAATACATTGGCGAACTTTTTGAAGATAGTAGGGAAGCAATGCCAAGTTTTGCAGATGAAGTCAAAGGGGGAGAAAAATTTAAAATCTGAAGTCCGTTGGGCAATGTCAAAGATGAAGAAGAACAAAGCAGCTGGACCAGATGGTGTGGTCACTGAAATATTTGAAGCATTAGAGGAATATGGTGTTGATAGATTAACAGAAATTATTAACAAAATATATAATGACGGAACATTTCCAAATGAATTGGGCAGATCCATTTTAATTACTCTCCCAAAGAAACCGGGAGCCGTGGATTGTGAGCAATATAGGACAATCAGCCTTATTTGCCATATCACTAAGATTATTTTGAGGATTTTGCTTTTGAGAGCAAGAAGTAAAATATGTCCCATGGTCGGAAGGGAACAATTTGGTTTTGTAAAGGATGCGGGCACAGGAAATGCAATATTTGTGGTTAGAAATATAACGGAGAGAGCAGTCGAAATGCAAAATGATTTGTACATGTGTTTTATTGATTTTTCAAAGGCTTTTGATAAAGTAAAACATTCAGAACTTTTTGAAGAGATGAAAAAGCTTGATATATATAGGAAAGATCTAAGACCGCTACAAAGTCTATATTGGAATCAGTTTGCATGCATCAGGGTAGAAGGAGAGTGTAGTGAATATATTAACATTAGACGGGGAGTCAGACAGGGTTGTGTTATGTCGCCGGACCTGTTCAATATGTATAGAGAAATCATTCTAAGAGAATTGGAAGATGAAAATGGGATACAAGTGGGTGGCCATTCAATCACAAATATTAGATATGCTGATGACACTGTTTTATTTTCTGAATCAGAGAAAGATCTCCAGAGACTCCTGAATGTAGTTGTAAAAGAAAGTGAGAGAATGGGACTAGAGATCAACTATACCAAGACAAAGTGCCTGGTGGTCTCTAAGAAGAGCAGTCCAAAATGTAACTTGAAACTGAAAGAACAGATTATTAAACAAGTCTCCCCATTTAACTACCTCGGCAGCATGATCACCGAGGATGCCAGATGTGAGACAAAGATCAAGAGAAGGATAGCTCTCGCTAAATCTGCATTTTCAAAGCTAGGCAAAATTCTGACAAATCGAACAATGAGTATGAGGACCAGAATAAGAGTATTGAATTGTTACATATACCCAGTACGTATGTATGGTAGTGAAACATGGACTTTAGCCTCTGATACTAAAAAGCGTTTGGAAAGTTGCGAAATGTGGTTCTTAATAAGAATGATGAAAATCCCCTGGACTGACAAAGTTAGTAATGAGGAAGTTCTTACACGAGCTGGAGTGCAAAGGAAAATAATACGTGAGATGTTGATTAGGCAGTTGAAGTTCATGGGTCACATTACACGTAAAGAAGGCCTAGAGAATCTTGCTTTGACAGGGAAAATTGTGGGAAGAAGGAGTAGGGGAGGAAGGAGGATACTTTGGATGGACAGTCTGCAGAAATTGTTGGAAGAGAGAGAGGAGTGAAAGAACTGGGAGTGGTACTAATACAGAAGGCTAGGAACCGAGGGTTGTGGAACAGCATGATCGCCAAAGTCAATCGATATGGCACTTAGAGCGAGAGAGAGTGCGAAAATATAAAGAAGACGAAAAACAACACCTGATAAGTATTAAGCACAATATCATGAAGAAAGACTGAAAAGTTAATTTATTATTAACATAGTTATAACATTTATAAATGCGAGCGAGCTATAGCGACAATTAAAAAAAAGAGGCTTTAAGTCGCCTTGAATTAGGGGTGTATGTTATGGAGAAAAGAAAAGTAAGTACTTATCAGAAGGGAAAAGGACAGTTATTAAGAAAGAAAGGGTGTTTCTGTCGAGGTAATCAGGGCAATTATAAGAGGTGAAAATGGCACTTCTTGTACCTGAAAAGGGACTCTCAACATAGAAGGAAAAGGGCACTTGTGAGAATGGAAAGGGGGAATCTGTTGAAGGAAAAGGGCACCTTTCAGATTTAATTAGGGCATTCGTCAGATGTTAAAAGGGCATTTTGAAAAGGGGCACTTATCCGAAGGAAATATGATTCTTATTAGGAAGGAAAAGGGGCACGTGTCAAAATTAAAGGAGCACAGTGCACCCCAACCCTCCACCGAGAGTGCCGCCTCTGGCATAATGGGCAAAAGTGAGAAACAAAACGGAAAATCATGTAATTTTAGCAAAATGTGTAAGTTATTGGTATCGAATTCGAAATAATTAAACCACGTGTGAATTTTAGTTGGGGGTCAACTGCCCACTCCCCCCCCCCCACCCCATCAGTACGCCAATGAGTAGTAGTAGTTGATGTTATAGTAGTAGGAGTAGGTGTAGTATACCATACAACAACAACAACAACAGCAACAACAACAGCAACATCATAATCATTATCAGTAGTACTAGTAATTGTAATAGTGGTAGAAGAATGTGTAAGAGGAGGTGGAGGGGAGGAGAAGTGGGAGGAGGAGAGGAGGGGGGGTGAGTTTGAAAGGAGGAGTAGAAGAATAAAGAAGAGGAGGGGGGAGGATGAAGTGAAGGAGAAGGGGAGCATAATGGGGGGTGAGTTAAAAAGGAGGAGAGGAGGAGAAAGGGGAGGTCGAGGAGGGGAAGGGGAGGAGGAAGAGGAAGAGGAGGGGTTAAAAATAACGGCCTTACCCTGAGGATACGACTATAGAGCTCTTGTTCTTGGTCTATGCCGTGCGTTGCAGCAGGTTGATGCACCTCCATTTTCAAGTAAATACCTCGTATTACTCCAAATGAAATCGCCCCTTCTGCATAAGAATAGGTCAAAATAATTGAGAAATACACAGGTCAAGATCATTTATATTCAGCATGTTTAAAGTTTATTTTTCAAAGACGAATATGTCCACATTTTCTTAAAAACAATCAAACTCCATAACGTGACAACTTGAGCAAGGCTTGAGGTAGAACAATATTGTTTATAACATTTTTTTCGATAATTTGAAAATACTTTCCGTTACAAAATCAGACAATGAGGACCTCATACGACGCCGACGAATAATTACAAGTAAATGAAGTATATCGTACAACTACAATTTATCCGCTCACGTATACTAGCAAAGCAGAACAGGAAAGCACATGAAAGGTGATGGTGGTGGCGGTGATGGTGGTGATGATGCTGGTGATGGGGATGGTGGTATTGGCTGTGAGGGTAATGATGATAATGGTGGTGATCACGGGGGTAGTGGTGGTGGTGGTGGTGGTGACGGTGGTGGGGATAGTGGTCGAAGTAGCATTCATTACCCGCCTTGGTTACTTACATTCGCCTTGTACATACAATTTTACACATTCAAAACAAATCTTTGATTGTCAATTTTTCAGCAACGGTATAAGTAAAATACTGGTACTGGTGACTTCCATTCAAAGTATTTCACAATTGTTATGAATGCAAAAGCGGAAATCATACAGGAACTTAGGTCTTGGAAAGAATTGGAGGTCATATGCTTTTGGCAATTTCGACAGAGCATCGCAGCAGTGCTCTCATAGGGCGGTTTATTAAAAATGTGTGATCGAGTTGCCTGTTCCCCATGTGGTTGTACTTGCAGAAATCAGCTTCCGCGTATCGGAAGATCTGTTTCAATAGGAACAATTTTTATATGGTGTACCTTGTTTCAATCCAGAGTTAAGGTCTAACGGAATCGCTTTGGGTATAAAAGTCAATGTAGGTATGAATTATCTGCCTTTTCACCTCCACTTGTCATAAATCCACATACAATTTTTTTCTTCTAAAGAACGGTTGCATCATTTTGTCATGTAGATATTGCAAATAATATAATGAGCAAAGTACATGTAACCTCCCAAAGGAAGGGAAACCAAGTCATGCGGTATACCATGTTTGCTATAACACGACACTATTATGATATTGTTTTTTAGTTATTGTGGTAATGTGGTAATAATTATAAAACGAAACAGTCGGCTTTTTACAGGAAATGCAGTCGGAAGGGATTTCTACCTATCCTCTGATCTTTCTTTCTTTTTATTAATTGATTGATTTTATTTTATTTACCAACAGCAATAAGGTAATACATGTCATACAAGGTGTTACATATATACACGGAGAGAAACTACTGGTTAGTAAAAGGGGCCACATAATAGCACATGTGCTAGTCAATCCTAACCCCTTTAACAGCTTAACATAGTATTTTAGTACAAATCAGTTTAGAAAACATAACAAAACAAAACTATTTTAATTTACCATTACAATCGATACTTTAAAGAATAAGAATACTTAACAATGTCTTACAAATTACTAACTGATAATGTATGATTTATTTTTTGTACCTATGCAGACTATTTAACTTGATTTATTTATTTATTTATTTATTATAGTTTTATTTTAACAGGGTGGTCTCATTCAAGTTCATTTCTGAGCCTGCTCTCCCAGAGAGCCCTGTATTCACATAAAAAACATGTACAATAATAACATGAATTCAAAACATACATACAAAGGTAAAATATACATGGTATATACAATAATTAAACATAGGTAACGAAAAACACGCATTAACAATAAATTATAAGGAAAAAAAAATACAACTATCAAATTGAAAAAACTAGATGAATGAAATGTAATAAATAAAGGTCAAATTAACGTGAAAATATGTTTACAAGGGAAACTTGATATTTCATTCATAACTTTTTCAACATAATTCCGAAACCTATATATACCTTGTTAATCGGAAATTAATAGGTAATCTATTCCAAATCTACTGCCCCAAAAAGACAATAAAAATTGACTTTGTGTCGTTCTAAATTTTGGAAGACGTAATTGTCCACCTTCTTTTTGTCTTGTGAAATAGCTATGCCCTAAAATGTCACAGTACATCTAATAAATATAAGACAAATTGGCAATGACCTGCAGATCAGACATGAAAGTAGAAATTGATAAATCACGTAAATTATACACATTTAGGATTCGCAATCTTTTAAATAATGGATCTGAAGGAGTTCTCCATTCACTAAATGTTATAGCACGAACTGATATTTTCTGTGCACACAATATACTTCTTGGGCTAGTCTTATTAGTGCTTCCCCACACCTCTATTCCGTAAGAAATGTGTGCTTGTATGAATGCTTTTAATATTATCAGAGTACGGCTAGGAACAAAATGTCGCAATCTAAAGAGCACTCCAACTTTCTTTCTTATATATTGATTTACAAAAACGAATATGACTAAATTCCAAGACAAAAGTCTATCAAAGTGAACTCCAACAAAAGTGGCAACATCAACCTCTTTAACTTCCTCGCCAACGATTTTCAGTTTACCATTCATACCTATTTTGTTCCTCCTACTACTTATCAACAAGAGATTAGTTTTCATGAATAATAATACACAATATTTATTAGGCGCTTAATACTAGTGTCTCTAAGTGCACCATAGTCTGACTAAAAATTATTTACCAAAATAAACACACAACTTATACATCTGTTCTTTATTCAATAAATCATGCATATATAATAATAAAAATAAGAGTGAGATCAAACATACATGAGGTCAAACATATGATTAAACATAAGATTGAACAAACAAGGAATAGGGACTTTTAGATTGAGGGGACGAGAACACGACGAACGCCGACTGATCATGCGTGTCAACGTACTCAACTGCTCAAGTTGGCTACAATTAGAAATCTTTTAGATTGAACTCGACGATATACATGCATGCAGGAAGTAACACTATGAATATGACGGACAAAGAAAGAGGACAAAATATACACTGTACAGTTCCTCATTCTACCCTCAACAATTGCTGTGGTAGAACATCCCTTCACTGCTATTATGTAAAAATGTGTAGAACAGGTGAATATGCATGTGACACCTGTTCTACACATTTTTAAATTATAGCAGGGAAGGGATGTTCCTTTGTCTACCTGAGAAACTGTATATTTTATGCGCACGTGGCATATACTAGTACCGTGCTAGATTTAGGAAAATTAAGGTTGACGCCTTCTCGATCGCCGACTGAGACGACGTGACACATGCGCAGTGCCTTAAAATGACGTCATATGTTGCAGTCAAAGCTGTCGACGTGCAAATCTAAAAGTCCCTATAATAAGACGGTGTGCACCTCCTTTGGCCGACTCACAACTGTAGAATATCATTCATGAATTAAAAAGGTGCGTTGTCAGCAAGGACTTGAATTGGTCAAGAGAATGAATATTATGAAAGTGCGCTGGTAATTTATTCCAAAGGATCTGGGCATTTAACTTTTAGACCCCACGGCCGCGGCGGCAAATGTGCTTGAGACAGCGACTAGATGATTACGTATAATGTATTCCTAACATTACGCAATTTAACGACACGACATAATTATACATACCTTCAACAAATATATGTCTCTGCTCACTTCGCTTTCTATCAAAGAATGATTCTGTAGATAATGATATCCGTGTTTCACACTACATACATATACGACTGGGCATACGGAAATGAGCAATTGAAAGCAGGGGCGGCGCGCCGGGGGATGTAGTTGGGGGGCACAGTGCCCACCCCAAAGTACCCTGTTTTACATAAGAAAAGAGCTCGTATTACTTTGTGAAAGTCCCCTACCCCTTTTCACCTCTGATTATTGCCCCTTTTATTTTGACACGTGCTCCCATTTTCCTTTGCAATAAATGTCCATTTCCCATTCTCATAAGTTCCCTTTTTGATCGATAGTAAGTGCCCCCTTTCAAGTACGAGAAGTGTCCCTTTTCACTTTTGATGATCGCCCTATTCAAATCTGAGTGGTGCCCCTTTTACTTTGTTAAGCTCCCCTTTTCATTTTTAAGTGCCCCTTCCCAGTTATAACTACCCTTTTTTAATTCGGATGAGCGCACCTTTTCTTTTTCACATATGCCCCTTTTACTTTTTAATAAGTCCCCCTTTTCTACATAATAAGTGTCCATTTAAAAAAGAGCCCCTTCCCCTTCTCATAAATGCCCCTTTTCATTCTCATATGTACCCCTTTTCAACTGTGGTAAATGACCTTTTTTCAGGTACGAGAATTAGCTTCTTTAGTAAGTAAGTGCTCCTTTCCCTCTCGATAAGTGTTCTTTTCATCTCTGACGAGTGCCCCTTTTTACTTCTAATAACTGCCTCTTTTCTTTGTTTTTCTTTTCATGTTCACATACCCCAATGCTACAGACATTTGCTTCCTAGAAATCTTTCTACCTCCTCCTTTGTCACCTGACGACACTTTCCGCCATAACAGTCACATGACATACCACACTATCTCTTTCGATTGGCCCACTTTTCTTTTTGAATATTAAGTGTGTAGTCACATAACTGACTTCCTCTTGAATATTGATAAAGATGTTATTGTTATACGTAGTTGGTAATTTGATACATAATGCATGCATGTTGAAAAGAGCAGAGAACAAATTAAGAGTTTCTCAGCACAGGGCATTCTGAACCAGAGCTACGAATCAGCAAAAATCGCCTTCTCGTTTCCTCCTTTCTGTTGTGAAAAAGAACCCATGCAGGCTCACACAAAACTGAGCCCAAAGTAATACTGCTAGTAGTAGTAGAGGTATTAATAGTAGAAGTAGAAGTAGATGTAGTAGTAGTAGTAGAAGTAGAAGTAGTAGTAAAAATAGTAGTTGTATAAGTAGTAGTATAAGAAGTAGTAGTAGTAGTAGTAGTAGTAGTAGTAGAAGTAGTAGTAGTAGTAGTAGTAGTAGTAGTTGTAGAAATAGTAGCAGTAGTGGTAGAAGGTGTAGGAGAAAGGGGAGGGGAGGAGGAGGTGGGGACGGAGGAAGGGGAGAAGGAGGAGGGAAAGGAGTTAAGAAGGGGGAGGAGGAGGAGGGGAAGGAGAGGATGAAAAGGGGGAGGAGGAGGAGGGAGAGGAAGCGGAGGGGGTAAATAACGGCCTTTAATACCATGAGGATACGAGGAGCTCTTGGTCTTGGTATATGCCGTTTGTTGTAGCATGTTGACACATCTCCATTGTCAGGAAAATACCTCGTAATAGTATAAATATATAATATACCTCTCTTTAGTACGTTGAATAAATCTAGTCATCTGATTGGTCGCAATTGGAGTCGTGATTTTAACCATGCCTGTAAAGAAGCGAACAATTTCCCGTTACTCAAATGAAGGGAAATAGTTAATGAGAAATATGCCCATTACCCGGACGAAGGGTAATAGTTAATGAGAAAGACACCCGTATAAATACATTTTACTAAGACCCCCGTTGGTTTACGTGTAAAAAGTTTCTTTGCGCGAGCGCGGAAACAAAATACAGTGCAGTGTGTGTGCGGTTCCCGAATGATCGTAACATTCAGGCAACTTTCCAACGAAGATTTACAGACAGTGTCTCAGATTTTCTGTGATATTTTAACCAGTATTTACTCAAGGAAAGGATTAGGTAATAATTCTTTGGAGATTTGTTGGTGAATCCGGTATATAAAAGATATATGAACTGCTTCAAAGGGACTTGATAACATTGTTCAGATGACAGAAAATGGTGCTAAGGTAGTGACTACAATGCTAGATGTACAATTAAAGATAATCTGAAAGTTAGAGTGAAAACGGATCATTATTGATGATAACAACTAGGGAAGACTTATTCGATCGATTCCTTAATGATCACAACTATGTTATTACAATTTAAATACATTTTAGGTGAATGTAAATCGTCACAAAGCAATGAATTGTCTCTATATACCATTCCAGACATTTAATTGTTAAAAGATTTTTAAAAACATGTGTTATGTCTTATTTTCAAGGAAAAACGGTTAGGAGAATTTACTTTTACTCACTTTTATAGGGTGTTGCACAGTGACGCCTTCAAAGAAAACCATAAATATATTTGTGGTTTGAGAATTGTCTCAGGAATTTTTGCATGTCAGAGGCTAATTACACAGTTAAACAATGCTACCGAGTCACCTTAATACTCTAGTACTGTTATTAAACAAATACACAGAAAGAATTGTGTGGGCCATGCAGCCCCTCCTGATGAAGATGTCGACAAACTCAAACTGGACAAAATCAAACTGATTCCACAATCTTCCCCGCGAAACCCTAAACCTAAAATGTACAGTATTACTGACACACGGGGTATTACCCTGACAGTAACGGGTGTTGTTAAATAAGGTACGATATCAAATAAGAAAGACAAATTACGTATAACTATACAGGATCAAAAATGTATAGGATAATGACGTGTAACAAAATTGCATATCATTCAGTGTGACACGTTATCATGGGTATCGATCCCGGGGGGATGGGGGATATATCTCCCCCCCCCCCCAATATTTCAGGTTGGGGGGGAAGGGGGGATGGCCTGTACAATCATCCCCCGCCACCAATAATTCACCATAAAAAAAAAATTAAAAAAATGAAGAGAAAAATTAATGATGAGAGCCCGATGAGAGTAGTTAATGGTTATTACTCACAAGATGACCATCAATATACACATTTTGCTATATAATTTTCATTATACATACGTAAATGAGACAACCGTATATGAGACAAAAATAAATTGAATTCTCGCTCATATGGCTTCATCAAGAATTGATCAATTTATTCAATTTATTCAATCAACAGCATCATAGCAATGCAGTGCGCCAAATGCAAAGCCGCAGCGTTAAAAAACAACGAGCTACAAGTTAAGCGCGAAGCGCAAAAGTGCAAAAAAAGAAGTAGAGAGTGGGAGAGAGAGATAATGAGACACAGAGAGGATAAAGGCGCGAAGCCAGGTGGGGGGGGGGCGGTGCGGGCGGTCGCCCCCCCCCCCCCCCCAAAAAAAAAGACGACGGCTCAAAAAAAAGAGAGAGAGAGAGGGAAAGAAGAAAGGAAGATGACGTAGGAAGAAAAAAGATTAAGGGTCGAGAACGGTACAACGAATCATCATCTTTCCATCATAATGTAATGAAACGTCAAAGCTTCCGCGCTTCGTGCGGGAGGGAGGGGGGAACTGAAATCAGACAAGGATTAAGAGTCGAGAATGGTACAACAAATCGTCTTCTTTCTGTAATAATTTAATGAAATGTCAGAGCTTCCGCGCTTTGCGCGGGAAGGGTGGGAAACTGAATTCAGAAAAGGATTAAAAGTCGATAACGGTACAACGCATTCGTCTTCTTTCCCTAATAATTTAATGAAACGTCACAGCTTCCGCGCTTCGCGCGGGAGGGGGGGGGGGGACAGAATTCAGACAAGGATTAAGAGTCGAGAACGGTAAAACGAATCTTCTCTTTCTCTAATAATTTATTGAAACGTCAAAAGACACTGAGGTGTTAACCCCCCCCCCCCCCCCCCCGCTTATCCAGCGGCTGGCCGAGTCGTTGCGACATTTTTGGCCCGATTTCAAAATGTTAACCCCCCCCCCCCCCCCCCCCTTGAAAAAATCCTGCGTACGCCACTGCCCACATGGGTCCCATATTCTCTGAAATGTTATCTTTTATTGAGGGTGACTTGAAAAAGTTAATAACTTGTAAGGGAGGGGGGGGGCAACCTGCCACACGCTTCTACCTCTTGGTTGCTTTGATCCATTGCCGAAAATACTTTGGCACCTATCACCCCCCCCCCCCCCCCCAACCATGGATACATATCGACACCGTTGCACGTTATCCTAATGAGCCAATCACAAATTAACGGGTGTACCCTTTATATAAATGGTTAACCAATAACACAACAACAAATTTGCTACGAATTGAAATTCCCTATGAAAAGGGGAATACCAGAACCATCTATACACAGAGTTTGGCCAACTTAGTTTCGCTGGGTCACAACATGGCGTATATTATTTTGATTTGTGCTTGCCCAACAAAGCAGTAGTCGCCATATTGTGTCCAACTCGAACCGGGTTGGCCAAACTCTCCTAATCAATGGCACTGGCGAATACGCCTAAGCAGCGCCATCTCGCGTCCGGGTCGGCACACACTAACCCATGACTCCCGTAAGGTCTCTTTTTTATAATTGAATGTCACCTAAATGCGCAAAAATTAGCAAAATGTAATATTTCTCCCCAAATGGGAGACTCACATTATCATTACAACTAAAAATCTATTCATTGTCTCATAATTTTCCGGCACGTTCGATCAGTGGCCACACGTCGATCTGTGCATTGTATGACCGTTTTGGGTATTTTTACAGTTCTTTGCCCGTCACCTCTGCACTCAACGCTGTGTGTTGTGGTCAACTTCTTTCATGAGACAAATACAAGCAAACGTTTCCATATGAAATATAACGATTTCTAATATTTGTGGTGCCCACAAATATTCGAAAATTTAAACCAGCCGTTGAGAAAACGAGATAGCGCCTCAAACGTTTTATTCCAGCCAATGCCGATGTTGGCTTTTTGTTGGCTTTTTCGTGTTGGTTATAATACGCACAACCAGCCGGCCCGTGTATTGTTTCTATTAATCAATTAATTAATTAAAGGTCACCGTATATTTTTGAAAGTGAAGCTGAATTGGTATGATCTTATAGGCTAAATTTCACACATTTCGGGGTCTAAAAGTACCTTCATAGCAATTTTAAGTTCTAAAAGGGCACTAGAAATGTCATAAATATGATAAGAGCACTGATCACCATGCACTTTGAAGGAATTTGCGGTCTGAAGCAAGAACTCAGCTGTCCCTTGAAGAGAGAAAGATAGTTATTTCTAAATTGAACTGAGAGGGCTCTTGAAAGTCTCTTGAATAGCCCTTTTATTCCATAACAATGTTATGAGATGAAACATTCAATCTGAGGGCTGTTTGTGTTCTTTGAAAGTAGCACACACTGGGGGCAGTGTAGTTTAAATGTCAAGGGATTGACTAGAGTTTCTTTTGCTCTTGAAAGTCAAATAACCCTTTTCATTTAAAAATAAACTATAATCCATCCCTTGATATTTAAAATTGCACCGCCCCTATTGTGTGCTCTTTTAACGCGGACAAATAGGCCCTCAGCAGTAAGTAGCACAACACGCTCTTAACACCTTTTTAGTTGATATAATTTTCAATTTGAATTTGAAGTAATAACTGCGTTAAATATGAATTGGAAAGTTTGATATTTCACACATACGTCATACCCCACACAGAAAAGATCAGATAATGTGCTTGATAAGTCGTTCTATACCCAAATAAATTGATGTCTTTTTACTGGATGCGCATTTTGATCGGAAAGCACTCTGCACATGTACGTATACAGTGTTAATTTACCGCATATACGGTAGTCCAGAATCTGGCCTATTTTATGTTGATCTCCACCAGTACCAACGCTACCTCTCCCTACTTACTTGCTACCAGCCCATGGTGGCGTGATCATTAAATTAGGACGCCCGGCGAACAAATAGGCTGGTGTGCATAATTATAGTTTGTTGATAACGCCATCTTCGACGGCTTGAATCAAGTGCGTAGGGAATTATAAAGGACCGTGAAGATTCTGGACTACATATCCGGTAGCCTATAATCTAGGCGGAGTGCCGAGCTTTTTTCTTTGCTGCTAGACTAACCCTAAGCAGAACGTCTGATACGGCGAGACTATGAACCGTGAGTCGCGGAGCCGCTTCGCGACTCACGGTTCGTAGTCTCGCCGTATCAGACGTTCTGCTTAGGGTTAGTCTAGCAGCAAAGAAAAAAGCTCGGCACTCCGCCTAGATTATAGGCTACATATACGGTAATTCTCACAGGTATTAGCTGTATTTAGTCCATGGGCCAATAAATGAAAATGATAGGTCTGCGACGCTCTCAGGGAGGGAACAGTGTTCACATCGTTGAGGCTACCGCATGTAAACAAATTAATTATTCATCCTCTTTGTGTACATGACTGATACAAATATAAATGTTGGAAGTTTGTCATTTTTCATCATCCCTCTATGGTAAATCCAGAACTTCAAGAGATCATCCAATTAAAAAACATGGAAAACAGTAGCTACAACAAGTATTTACTTCATCATTCATTTTCATTTTGTTTTTTACTAGTAAAATCTACTGTCTGGAGTGACAAAAGATAACGTTCTAATTCAGTGACGTACAGTAGCGGGGAGGGGGGCACAGTCATTTGGCTAATCGTATTTCGATATTTAGAGAAATAGAGAGAGAGAGAGAGAGAGAGAGAGAGGGAGAGAGAGAAATAGAGAGAGAGAGAGAGAGAGAGAGAAATAGAGAGAGAGACCGAGAGAAAGAGCATGGTTCTTGGTTCAAATTCAATTAATGAATTTATCTTGAAATGTATTATCCAATAATAAACACATAATAATAGATAAACATACTTTTATACAATAACATGAAAGGATAAAAGGAACCCCAAAATAGCATTAATACTAATCAAGCCTGGTTCCTTCGATCATATGAAAAACACTGTTTGGGGTCATAGAAAATGATAGAATAAACAGACAACGTTGGTATATTACATGGATTAAAGCTAATTACAAAAAATATATATATATATGATACAATTGTATAAATGGATGGAAAAGTCAAATAGCTATATCAGTTTATTGTATTTTACTCACTTAAAAGATAATTGATTAGTGCTTTCCTAAAGCAAGATGTGGATGACTTTGTCCACACTGTAAGTTGAGATCATTCCATAAAGAAGTGCCTACATATGAAACTGAAAACTTTCCTTTTGTTATTCTGACCTTGGTTGGATTCAAGTTATTTTCTTCCTTTTGCCTTGTTCGATACTTTACTAATTCATACATGAAACTACAAATACTAAGTTTGTGCATTTGGTCCACATTCAAGATCTGTTTATAAAAAAAATGGTTTTGAAAGTACCATTATTTCACAAAAAGTGGTAGCGCGTAGAGACACTTTTTTAATATAACAAAATACATTTAAAGGTAATGCAAAGTTTTGGGAAATTTTGAAAATTGGATGAATAGTAATTCTTTACAATGTCGATATATTTGGATGCCCCTGTGGATATATTATAAGCCCCAACAAAAATTTAGCCCCTAAACACTTCTGCTTTCGAGAAATTGAATAATCAAAAATGTGTTTCCTAAGTGCTGAGCGTAGCGAGCAAAGCGTCCAGGGCGGAGCTCAGAGGGAATAGGCATTTGGTTACGATTCGAAGGGCATAATATGTTGATACCTTATTTGTGACACTGACGTAAATCCTAGTTTACGCGAGATTATTCCAAGATCCATTCAGACATGACGAGGAGAACCGTCTCGTAATTAACGGGGCTTTACTCAAACTGGTTTTGAGTTATTTGCTGAGTATGTATAGATTTAGAATTTAGAATTTAGAATTGTATTGACTCTTTGACCCCCTCTCGGGGTATGAGAGTGCAAACAAACATAAAAGTATAAATAGCAATGCTTGACTTATGAATACAATTATTATATATTATACATAGATAATGACACAAACAAAGAAACGATAATAGTTATATAGTGTATGGAAGTACAAACATGAACAATGAACCAACTAGTAAACACAAAGTATAAAATACATGTTCAATGTAGATAGTGACAATAAAAATGTACAAGTATAATGCAGTCTATTTACAAACTAAATGGTAAACAAAGTACGGTGTTTCCTACCGCTACGAGTACATGTAGGTTCAGCTCTAATTGAACTTCTTGAAATGCTTGAACTATCTTCTTTCTCTATATTTCAACATGATAAGGCGAGTAAATCTTCAACTGAGAAGTGCTTCTAGTATTAAAAAGTTCTGTCATGTGCTTGGGAGCTTAGACTTACAAAACTTTTTTGATAAATATAAACATCCCTCCCTTTGAAAATATGGACAAACAAAAATATAGTGAAATTCATCTCCTATATTAGTGGACAGGCAGAGTGTGCACTGCATATCACAATGTGGTGTGTTCGCATCAAATCGACCTTTGTTTACAGGTAATGTATGTGATCTACACCGAAACTTACAGAGAGTAAAAGCATCAGTTTTATTTAGGGTGAGTAAATAGCTTTCAAATATACGGTTGCCTTTAAATATTCTATAATTTGTGCAAATGCGAGTTGACCATACTGCATCTTTCCATTTCTGACCAAAAATATCGTTAAGTCTTAGTTTTAACAAAGAATTGGTATTTAAGCCAAACCCACCACTTTGGCCTAGCCAAATATTGGATAGACCAGCATGATTAAATGTGTCTTCAATAAATTTTAACCATGAGGAAGTAAATTCCAAATGTTCATCTCTATGAATGGCAGAAATGATTTTTAAAAGGACATATGAATATTTGCTATCTTTACCTCTCAAAGTTCTTGACCCTTCACATGATTCAAAATCAAATCTCGTCCAGTTTCTCCATAAACCATACAGTCTGGAGTATAATGATCATACAGATAATGAAGTTCTGAGGAATATCCTATGGCAAACTTCAATCTGCTTTATATCGTCATGTCCCCAACTTCACTACCATACAATAAGATAGGCAAAATCAAATGGTCAAATAAATTACATTGAATGTCAACTGACAACTGCATTTTCTTCGCTTTAGTCAACATTCTGTATAACGCTTTTCTAGCCTGCACTATCTGCTTTGCCATTGCCTTTTTGAAAGCACCATTATAATTAACTGTACTGCAAGATAAGCAAAATCGTAAAATTTGGTATCTTCTAACTTTCCCTCTGGAAAAAGAAATCATTATTTTAGTTTTACTCGCATTGACTGTTAGGTGCCGCTACTTGTAATTTGTAAGGGCTTTCTGCCAAAATGATTGTGTCATCAGCGTACAATAAACAAGACAACTTTGAAAAAAACTCTTAATTCGTCACCCTGAAATGTATTATGTATAGATAAAGAAGAGATAACAAAAAATATAAATAAACTGTTTAATATAGTATGGCAGTCATGGAACATAATTCAACTGAACCCCGTTGCATAAAACTTACCATTGATGGTAACTTATGGTAACTACCATGGTAACATGGCTCAACAGCCAGTCAAAATCAAGGTTTCCATGTAGGTTTCCATTGATGGCAAAGTTACCATCAATGGTAAAGTTGGTGCAACGGGGCCCAGGAGTTTAGTTGTTCTGGATTTCCAAATGAAAGCAGGAGCTGTTTTTATATTTACTCCACAAAAAGAAGGGGAAAAAAAAAATCAGATTTTATTTAAAAATAACTGCAGTTATGCGGGATGGGGTTGCAGCCTTCCCTTGTCCGAAAATTAAAAAATTACCAATATTCGGGCTGCGAAATAAATATCTTATCTCGTATATTTTGGTGATAAATAACACCTTCACAGCATACATATGCTCAAAATGTTCGCTCGATTGCTTTCCCCGCTTGTCAAATTAGTATGTCAGTAGTATATTTTGTGAAATATCTCATGCAATTGGGGTTACCCTTATGGAACAATCACAGTGTTGCCACACTATGTGTAAACTGTGTGGACATTATGTGTTCACATTGTTGTCACAGTGTGGAGTTTCATTCCATGTGGTTTACCACATAATATCCACATAAACTGACATACTTGACACAGAGTACCGCATATTACCACAGTGGTACATGTATTGAACTATGTGTTAACTATGTGGTCACAGTATTGTCACAATGTGGGGTTCAGATCATGTGGTTTACCCCATAGCCGTACGTATTTAACACAGAGTGACATACATGTACCACAGTGTGGTATTTACTGAACTATATGTAAACTGTGTGTTCACAGTATTGTCACAATATGTGGTCTAAATCATGTGGTTTACCACATAGTCCACATAGTCGTACATATTTAACACAGAGTGATACATATGTACCACAGTGTGGTATGTACTAAACTATGTGTAAACTCTGTGTTTAGAGTATTGTCACAGTGTGGTGTTCAAATCGTGTGTTTTACCACATAGTCGTACATATTTAACACAGAGTGACACTTATTTACCACAGTGTGGTATATACTGAACTATGTGTAAATTCTGTGTTCACAGTATTGTCACAGTGTGGTGTTCAAATCATGTGTTATACCACATAGTCGTACATATTTAACACAGAATGACACATATTTACCACAGTGTGGTATGTACTTAACTATGCGTAAACTCTGTGATCACAGTATTTTCACAATGTGGGTTTCAAATCATGTTGTTTACCACATAGTCGTACATATTTAATACAGAGTGACATATATTTACCACAGTGTGATATGTACTGAACTATGTGTAAACTCTGCGATCACAGTATTTTCACAGTGTGGGTTTCAAATCATGTGGTTTACCACATAGTCGTACATATTTAATACAGAGTGACCCATATTTACCACAATGTGGTATGTACTGAATTATGTGTAAACTCTGTGATCACAGTATGATCACAGTATTTTCACAGTGTGGGTTTCAAATCATGTTTTTCACCACATAGTCGTACATATTTAACACAGATTGACACATATCTACCACAGTGTGGGGTTTGATTTACCACATGATCGGTCATATTTCACACAATGACACATATTTGCAACAGTGTGGTATGTATTTAACTACGTGCAAACTCTGCGATCACATGTGGTCTTCCACATATTTCATTTCATTTATTTAACCAGTATAAAAACAATTTACAATGAAAATACAATATACAATATACAATATAATGGTTAAGAAGCAGAAATCTGCTTGTAATCGGGGCCCTGCAAACAACCAATAACAAGATAATGCACATAAATTAACAATAAAAAGTAAAGGACTTAAATAATACAAGTACGCACCCGTACATCAACACACACGCGCGTTCATAAAGAAGGTTACAGAGAAAGAATAGAAGGTAACGAAAATAGGACAGAAAGAGATAAAAGTAGAAAAAAGATGGGAAAGAGAAGTACTTACTCAACCATGGATTGAAAAATACTTTTTTTATACATTGATCTAAATCTGGTAATTGTAGAACTGGATCTTAAGTCATAATTCAAGGAATTCCACTCCCGTACCCCAACAAATGATATAGAATTATACAGTGAAGTTGAACGACAGAGTGGGTGATGTAAATTTAGACGTTGACGAGTGGGGTAATTGTGAATAGAAGAATTTGTTTGGAACATATTATTAAAAACAGATGGTAACAGGTTTTTATGAAATTTAAACAAAAATATACATGTATTAAGTTTGATCAAATCATATACAGGAATAATTTTCAGTTTAATGAATAATGGTAAACTTGGAGACATATAATGACTATTTGTTATTAACCGAGCTGCACGTTTCTGTAACATATAAATCTTGAACAGTTTTGTTTTGTAAGTATTACCCCAAATGATATTGCAATAATTTAAGTGGGGAAGAAGTGTTGCATTGTAAATATTCATTAATATGTTCCTTGGGAGAAAATTCTTTAGTCTAGATAAGACACCAATGCTTTTAGAAATTTTAGAACAAACATAATCAATATGACATTTCCAATCTAGAGTTTCTTCAATATTAGAACCTAAAAAAATAACACTTAATTCTCGTTCAATAGTTACATTCGCTTTTTTAACAGGATTGGTGACATTTGGAACTTTCTTTTTCTTTGTGTGAAAAATTACATTTTTTTTTTTCATAATTCAAAAATAATTTATTACATTTAAACCAATCATTCAATTTTATTAACTCTTCATTTAAAATAGAAACTAAGCGTGCTACATTAGAATGAGAATAATATACAACCGTATCATCAGCAAATAATGAAAACATAAGTAATTTGGATGAACTGATTATATCGTTAATATATATGATAAATAAAAGTGGTCCGAGAACCGATCCTTGCCGAACTCCAATATTTACATCCATATAATCAGATTCGACACCATCGACCACCACATATTGTTTTCTATTATACAAATAATAAGAAAACCACTGATGAGGTATACCGCGTATACCGTAATGGTACAGTTTTTTAAGTAAAATATGGTGGTCGATGGTGTCAAATGCCTTAGATAGATCCATAAACAATCCATAACAAAACATTTCATTATTAATTTCATGTAGAATATTTTTAGTAAAATTCACAATACTCAGATCAGTGCTATGGTTTTTACAAAAACCAAACTGTTCTGAAATAAGAACATTATATTTCAGTAAATAATCATAAACAATTTTTAACAACTTTAGGTGAAATGCAGTCAGGTCCACTTGACTTATCTATTTTTAACAAAGAAGACAGTTTGATTATTTCATGAATACTTGTTGATTTAACATAAAATGAATTTAAATTTGGGTTAACATGGTATTTATCATAAGAGTAATTAGGTGTTTGAATCGATTTTGATAGTTGTTTACCTATGTCAATAAAAAATGTATTAAACTCTTTTGCAATATCTTTCCTACTACTCATTTTTATATTTCCGTAATACATTTTTTGAGGTAGTTTATTCTGTTTCTTTTTACCAAGTATCATATTGATCTGCGACCATGTTTTTTCATATCATTCTTTAAGTTATAAAACAAAGACTCGTAATATTTCCTCTTTGACGCTCTTATGATATTTGTTAATTTATTTTTTAATCTAAATATTTTCTTTTATGATTGACACTAGGTCTTTTTAAGCTATTTTCATATAATCTATAGTTTACGTTTCACTGAATTCAATATTACTTGCGTAATCCAAGGTTTCCGTAAATTACCATTGAGTTGTTTGACTAATTGAATAGGAAAACAGTTATTATAATTGGAATAGAATTGTGTAAAGAAGATATCATAAGAGTCGTTTGCACTTTTACAATATATGGACTTTTGACCAGTCAATGGATGATAAACTTTCTTTAAACATTGACATTGATGAATCATTAATAATGCGTCTTTGTATGTATTTGTTACCATTCTTTACAATTCTTTCACTTGCAATTAAAAATACTGGAAAATGATCAGATAGATCACTATAAATGAGGCCTGTATATTTTTCTTCCTGTATGGTATTTGTAAATATGTTATCTATCAAGGATGCTTTATTTTCAGTAATGCGAGTTGGCTTTGTTATTAAGGGAAGTAAATTAAAAGAAAGCATCATATCTAAAAAGTCATTTGTTTTATTATGGATACCATAATTAAGCAAGTTTACGTTAAAGTCCCCTAAAATATATAAGTCTTTCTTCTCACTTTCCAGTATTTCAAGATCACTTTGTATTTTCTCATTAATACAAGATATGTCAGAATCTGGTGGACGATAAACGCAACCAACAACTATAGGTTTAGGTTTCTTACTGATTTCAACAAATATAGTTTCATAATTGCATTCAGAATAAGTAAATTCGGGTAGTAATTTGTAATTGAGATTATTTTTCAAATAAAGTGCAACTCCGCCACCAGATTTTGAGGGTCTACACTTAGAAACAAGAAAATATCCGTCTAGGTTATACATATTAATATTTGTAGAAGAATTGAACCAAGTTTCAGTTATGGCAATGACATCAAATTCAAATTGAAGAGATGACAGAACAATCTGTAATTCATCAAAATGTTTCTTTAGGCTTCTAGCATTCAAATGGAAAAGTGACAGTTTAGAATTCAATTTACTAAATTTTAGACTAAATTCTTCACAAAATGTGTATTGACAGGCATTTTAAAGTTCAAGATCTAAATCAAAAATGCTATGCACATCATATTTATTCATAAAAAATGGGTTTAATTTCAATTGTAATAACTTGTCAATATCAATTCTTCTATTTAAATGGAAAAAGTCGTACATAGTCCAATAAAATTCATTATCATCATCTATAATAATAATAATAATAATATAATACATGAGATTTATATAGCGCCATTATCCATTTTAATCAAATGCTCAAGGCGCTTCAAAATATTAGGGAACACATTACATCATGACAAAGAATCGTGTACATTTACATAAGAAAGAAAATGCAAAAATGAAAGAATGAATGTCTGTCTTCAAAACGCAAAATTAAACAAATGGGATTTAAGGTTGCTCTTAAAAGATGTTGAAGAGTCAGAGTTCTTCAGCTCCTGTGGAAGTGAATTCCACAGGGCTGGTCCGGCATGAGCAAAAGCTCGTTCCCCCCAAGATTTCTTTGAAAGTGGTATGTGTAGAAGACCAGGTTGACATCGTTTTCTAGCTTGAGTATATTTCCCTCAGCCTTCTCCAGCTTGTCCCGAAGCTCCGTCATCTGATTCATGATTGCATCAGTTAGCGATGCCTGGAACAGGTCCCGAAACTCGAGACTTCTGAAGTAGTCCTTAACTTCCTCGCCGATCTGGTCACAATGATCAGTAGGGTATACATCAGAAGAAGCAGCAGCCATGATTCTCTCAGATTTCTTCCCTTTAGGTGGCATGGCTCTTGATACTTCAGCTTATGGAATAAAGCTAGAAGTCGATGGACGGGACACTTACTTTCAATAGGGTTATTCAACCCAAGCACCTTAGCTTGAATAGAGCTCAGAGTCTTTGGTGTCTGTATAAGCTGATATCAATTGGTGATTAGTCACAAAATAAGCTCTCAAAAGGTTGTTAAAGAAGATTTTCCAGGCGCATATATTGTACTGGTTGGCAGATAAGCAAACTTAACAACCATACAAGTGAATATATGGGACCAGTTGTGAAGATAGGAGTCCAATACCAAGTTGAGTCCTCCAGGAGAAACAGTTAATTTTACAGTAAATGCTACAATTACTGCATGTTTTTTGCCCTATAAATTAATCCACAAGGCTAGGTACACATGTCCATCAGCATTAAAAAGTTCATAATGCTCAAAAAGTCACAAAAACGCATCAAATTACTTGCCATACAAGATCAGTAAGGTCTCCTCAGCTGTAGATGTACATAGTCTGAATTTAAAGCATATTTCTTAATTACTGATGATTTAGTAATATGCACTTCATTTCAAAAGTACTACAAAATATAAATTGCCAATTATTAGGACATTTTACTACTTTGTATAAATTACATTTAATTAAACATGAATTAGGGAAATATTAACTATGACTAAAATATATTCAATAAAATACAAGTATGTGGAAAGTTGTGGGACACATTAACAATCCTACTTATTACCAATGCCTTTACATTGGAAATTGTAGATAAACCAGTGATGCTGTGTTATTTGTTGCCACTTGCAAAATTAATTAGTACAATTGCTACTTATAGCGTAAAGTACTAATTAATTATATCTTATGGTATTGATGCCACAATTTACCAGACTACGTGGTGCGTACCACAGTGTGGTAACGCTGTGGTATACTATGTGGTTGATACCACAGTGTGGGCCACATGTGATTTTGGGACATGTGGTAACGCTGTGGTGTACTATGTGGTTGGTACCACAGTGTGGGCCACATGTGATTTTGGAAAATGTGGTAACGCTGTGGTGTACTATGTGGTTGATACCACAGTGTGGGCCACATGTGATTTTGGAAAATGTGGTAACGCTGTGGTGTACTATGTGGTTGATACCGCAGTTTGGGCCACATGTGATTTTGGGACATGTGGTAACGCTGTGGTGTACTATATGGTTGGTACCACAGTGTGGGCCACATGTGATTTTGGGACATGTGGTAACACTGTTGTGTACTATGTGGTTGGTACCACAGTGTGGGCCACATGTGGTATTTGGAGAGGGAGCTATACACCATAAAGAGTTTATTATTTACTATTTCATCACTTTAGACTCGATTTCAACCGCGACAACGATCAATAAATATTGTAGGATCGCATATGCTTCCAATATGTTCATTTAAACCAAATTCATGATCCCACACCAAAACTTTGTATTACCTTTAATTAACTCGCAAAACAATTACCAGTCTTTATTTATCACTAATCTTGCCACACATTGATTATTGATGGTTTGCTGTTATACAACCTGTATAACAAACTCTCACTTTCAGCTATGCACATCATTACAGCTTTTCGAAAATGAATGTGTTTCTTTGCATTTACTGTGACTCTTAAACCTTTTTGTAAACTTTCAAAAGTGCATTTTTTAAAAATATTATAGGCCTACTCTATTCTATTCCTCCTGTAACTTTTTTTAGTATTTCTATTTAATTTATTTTGTTTTTGTTTTTGTTTTAGGCGTGGTTTTGTTATTGTAATAATTATTTTTTTTTTTTTAAATAATTGATAATAAATATTGTTTAATTCAAATAGTGTTATTTTTAAAAGATACATGTTTGATTCGATATTTCATATGTATTTATTTTTTTTTAATTATTGCATTATTATACTAAAGTTTTTATACTGTTATTGTATTATGCAGGGCTTTATTGAAAAGCAGGTCCAACTGACTTCCAGTGGAACTGATTGAACCTACCCTGTTGAAAGAAATCATGAATAAATACATGGGATGATGCCCGCGTTGTCGAGTTGGTCAAGACTGGTAGAATAAACATTTTGATAAAAAGGATCGATCCTTCACTGAATAGGGAAACTTGCTATACATTGTTTCATTCGCTCCAGCTATCCCGAGGCAGCAAACAGCAAGAAATTGTGTAAATAATGCACAAAAGTCCACGGGAGAGGTTCATGGAAGCTTAAAGTAAATAACGCTTACACTCCCTCCCTATTTTATACAACAAAGAGTTGTCTTGGGAACCACTTCTATCTTTACGGATGGGGTGCCAATCCTTAGCTGGGAGTCTAAGGGGCGGAATCCCAGGAAGTTCCTGAATTTACGAAGAAAAGTCACATAGCCCCTTTCATTTATGTTTAGAAATGACTTCTCTTTCTCTATTAAAGACAAAATTATAGAACTTATTTGTTCAGAAGGTTGTAGCGTTTACGCGCGATTGCAGTGTACTTCGCACTTGCTTTGGCTTAGACCCCCCCCCCCCCCTCCTCCTCCTCCTCATGATCCTGGACCCGCCGCTGATAAATGTGTTTTTACCCCTTTCCTCGATTCAATTGATGCTCTGCCACGCTCCGCGGCAGAACACCCCAAAAGAAAGATGCTAACAAAATCAATATTTGTTCTGCTTCGGCTTCGCGGCAAAATGTGGACAAGGATGCCGGGGGGGGGGGGGGGGTGCTCGAGCCCGTTCCGCGGAACCTGGGACAATAGCGTTGGGTATCGTGTTGACAGGAAAAGTTTCAAGGCTGATGTTACGTATAAAACGCCAACTATGTTCCCTTGATCTCAGTCTGTTATGTATGCTGATCAATAGTGCCCGCCCAGAGTGAAAAAGTTCGGTTGCTTCGACTTTCAGTGTCCACTTCTCAAACTTCGTAAGTTTTTAAAGATTACATTTATTAAATTATCAATTTGATGCGCTTTCAGATTATTACAGACTTCGTACAGTAAGTGATTAACGTTTGTAATAGAATTACAAAGTATTTATATCATTAGGCCTATATCATGATTTAGATTTGTATAGACTTTGTAATTTTTTTCAAAGCTTGTGAATGAGTTATTAATTAGCTAGATTAATGTACAATATTAAAGGGGAAGTCCACCCTGAAATTAAGTTAGTTTTAATAGGAGTAGAAAAATGAGAGAAACAAGTCAGTGAAAGTTTGAGCAAATTCCGATTAAAAATAAGGAAGTTAGGATTTTTGAAGTTGTGATCAATCAAACACAAATTGGCAACTCTATGACGTATCATGCGAGCTCAACTTCCATTTGCTCAGTACTAAAAAAATCTAAAATTTTTATTTTCCCTCAAGAAAAATTTCAACCATACATGCACCCTAAATATAATAATTGCAAATATGTTTCTATACTCCCCCTGCAAGGAACAAATATATATTCCGTCATCAATAACGAAGAAAACATGATTTTATGGAATATTATGCACAAAGCAAATGAAGGAGAGCTCGTATAATAAGTCACAGAGTTGCCAATTTGTATTTGATTGATCACAACTTCAATAATTCATAACTTTCTTATTTTCATTCAGAATTTGCTCAAACTTTCACTCACCTGATTTTCTTATTATTCTGCCTCTATCGAAACAAACTTATTTTGGGGGTGGACTTTCCCTTTAAATTGGATCATTATAATATACAGATGAAAAGAGGATTTTCATTATAAATCGTACTCTGAGATTTAATTTAAATCATTGTATAATGGAAATGAAAATTCTCACTAAAGCCCTTTCACACCGGGCCATGCGTAGAAATGCGCAGTGTTGCGTACCGACTACGCCGAGCGTACGCTGACCCACGCTGGCCTACGTGTTTGGGATCGGTGTCGTAAGTTATGCTAAGTTCACACCGACGCCGAATTGATGGCGCATTAAATCGGCGAGCAAAGCGGCGGCAAAGCGTAACAAAGTTTAATTAAAGCGTAAAGACCGTAATAGAGCGTGAGAAAGCTTTCAGCAATTCGGGACATTCGGCAAGAACGCCAAAACTTTTTAAACTGTTTAAAAATTTGAGGCGATCTGTCAGGGATTGCGTTAAGCGGGGAGAGCGTATTAAAGCTTATCAAAGCGTCACAAAGTTTATCAAAGTTTTGCTCAAAGCGTAGGAAAGCTTAACAGAGTTTAAATTTTTGGCGCTCTTGCCGAATATCCCGAATTGCTCAATAGCAATAACATATCTCAGGAGATCGTGAGATTTTTTGAAAAAAATGACGCCGAATTGATCGCCGATTTAAAGCGCGACATTCGGCGTCGGTGTGAACTAGGCATTATTGGAATATTGAGAGGTTATAACTCTAAAACGATGAGTCACATAATTCAGATTCACAAGTATATTTACAAGATAAAGAGCAGAAAAAGTATAGGTACTAGCTTGGTGATGGTCTGAACTCTTTTTCCTCCCAGAAAGCCAGAACCTCTCATAATTATACAGGAGGACACAAGGAATATGAGGGTAGGTGACATTGTGTCAAAGGGACAAAGACAAGTCAATTCTCACAGTCATCTACACTGTAAAAAAGAATTTGTTAATTGGTAATTTTTACATATTTTTTCCATGTAGAATTTACTTGAAAACATTAGTTTTGCCACTTACGCACTAAATTTAAGTCTTGCTAACTCAAACTTTCAATTCAGTAGAACATACGTGGAATATTTAAGTAAAATCAAATACATAAGAACTAATTTAGTAATTTTAACTCAAAATCAGAAATTATACGTATTACTCAAACAATTTATGTTGATTATTCTTATCTTTTTAATGTAAAGACCGATGCAGTGCGTAATGAAAATATTTACATAATTTATGAATATTCATTAAGACCAAATGAAACTCTTTTTTAAATAAAACAATTTTTTTTTGTGGTTGAATGAAAATTTAAGGACTTTAAAACATTTACTAATTCATTTAACATGGCTAAGCAAAGACAAGACAATTTGTAATTGTTACCCAGTTCAAAACAAATCAAAACTTGATATTTCAGGAAATTGTCAACCAATTTTCTTTTTAAGATGCTACGATCAAGTATAAATAAAATTTGGAGCCTTTCAGTATGTGTCGAATTGAAGCGTATGGAATAGTTTGTGATGGTGGTAGATATATATATACGGTTAAATCTTAAATAGAAGTAGTGTTAGTGATTAGTGATTAATCTTAAATAGAAGTAGTAAATGATTAGTGGATGTTACTTGTTAGATTAGATGGGTACCAAATCGTGCAATATGTAATCATATCATAGCTTTTTTTTAATTATCTAAAATGATTACAATACTTAAATTATTTACGTTAATATAACTCGATTTAACTGAGTAAAAATTTATTCAGCAAAATAAGTGAATTCTACTTAAGATGCCGTAGGTAATATTTACTTAATAAAAATAAGGCAATTCTTTTCCTCAATTTTATTGAGTTATTTCGACTATTATTTTTTTACAGTGTAGCTAACACTGTTCTGGGAAAGGGTTATCAAACAAAGGGGGCTTTGGTTATTGGGAGAAAGACAAGAAGTCTTTTGTTTTGGAGGTTTGGGAGCACTTTAAAGATGTATACAATTTGGGGTTTATTTGGCTGGAATAAGTTATTAAACAAATGTCTTGGAAGGAGGTCTGGTATTTCGCAGGGTGGGTCTTATCCGTATTGGGGCATACTGAGTGATATTAAATATTATTACTGAGGGGGTGTAGATTTGTAATACCTTTACATAACACTATACTCTGAGGGACGCAAAGGGGTACGCGAGATGGACGCGTACTTTCGGCGTAGACACTAGACGCAGAAAGAACACATTTTGTACGCAAGTCTACGCAACACTACGCAATATTAAGCTACAATACACCAAGCTTACGCAATAGTACGCTACCCTACACCAGTCCAACGAAGCAGTAAAAGCTTGCGCACACATCAAACAACCGTACGCATCCGTAATCAAACCTGTACACCAGGCCTACGTAAGCGTACGCAACCCTACGCTTTTTATATGGAAGGCCATATGTCGCACGCAAGCTTGCGTTACTGATCAGAGGGGGCCGTTAGGGCTAAATAGGGGTTGTTTGGTGCAGATTCTTCTAAAAGCACCAAATTTGGCCCAGAGGTAGATTATACCATACTTTACGATTTCTTCCGGACGCCAATAAGGGCACCCTCTGGGTATGCCATATTGGGCAAATCCAAAATGGCCGCCATCTGAGTTAAAGGTCAAGCGTAGTTCCAAAAGAAAAAGCGCTTGTATGAATATAGTTTATATATTTATGGGGTTTTGGGGGTCAGAGAATCTGAGTATGATGTTCTTTCATCGATTTGAGGTCTCCTAGGGGCTGCCATACTGGTCATATTGGTCAAATCCAAAATGGCCGCCATCTGATAGTTACACATCAAGTGTAGTTACGAAAGGAAATGGGCTAGTATGATAAAAGTTTATATATCTATGGGGTTTTCGGGGTCAGAGAATCTGATTTTGATGTTCTTTCATTGATTTGAGGTCTCCTTGGGGCTGCCTTACTGGTCATATTGGTCAAATCCAAAATGGCCGCCATCTGAGTTACAGGTCAAGTATAGTTATGAAAGGAAATGGGCTATAACCATACAAGCGCTTTTCCTTTTGGAACTACGCTTGACCTTTAACTCAGATGGCGGCCATTTTGGATTTGCCCAATATGGCAGTCCCAGAGAGCGCCCTTCTTGGCGTCCGGCAGAAATCGTAATAGTATGGTATAATCTACTTCTGGGGCAAATTTGGTGCTTTTAGAAGAATCTGCACCAAAATATCCCTAACAGCCCCTACTAATACAAGTATAATTAAACTTAATGAATGAAACGACTGGATAACCCATATTCAGCTTTACCAGCTAGCTAGGGACCACACTACAGGTCTTCCCGGCGCGGGTCCAGGGGGGAGGGGGGGGACGGGGCGAGAGGGTCTTGACCCCAAACCGCCAACAAAAAATGAAGAAAGAGAGATAGAGAGAGAGAGAGAGAGAGAGTCAGAGAGAGAAAGAAGGTAAAGCAGAGAGTAAGGGGAAGGAAGAAGAGGAAGAAGAAAAGAAAAGGGGGCGAAAGGCCTTCGCCACCCCCTCCCCCCTCCCATCAGCAAAAGAGAGATAGAGAGAAAGAGAGAGAAAGAAGGAAGGAAAAATATAGGAAAAGAAAGAAGAGACAAAGGGAAAGGAAGAAGAAAAGAAAAGGGGAAAGAAGGAGATCGGGGGCCGCAGAAAGGGCTTTGCCTCCCAGGCTGTTGCCCCCCCCCCCCCCCCCAAGCAAAAAGAAAGAAAGAAGGAAGAGAAGGGAAAGAAAAAAGGGAAAAGAGGAGATAAAGGGAAAGAAAGAAAAGAAGGGGGATATCAGTTGCAGTTTTCCCGCCAACAAGTTCGGGATCGGGGGGGGGGGTTAATGGCCCTTGCCCCCCCCCCCCTTCTACAGCAAACTTAAAAGAGAAAGAAAGGAAGAGAACGGAAAGGGAAAGAAAAGACAGGTACAGGAGATCAATTGTGATTTTTCCCACCAGCGCGGTGTGGATCGGGGGCGAAAGGCCTTCGCCTGCCCTCCCCTGGCAAACAAAAAGAGAGAGAAAGAGAGAGAGAGAGAGAAGGAAAAGAAGGGAAAGGGAAAGAAGAGAGAAGAGGAAAGGAAGAAGAAAATAAAAAGGGGAAAAGAAGGAGATCGGGGGGCCGGAAGGGCCTTGACGCCCATGCTGTTGCCCCCCCCCCCCCTTCCCCCGCAAAACAAGAGAGAAGGAAAGAAAGGGTAAGAAACAAAAGAAGAAAAGAAAAGAAGGGATATCAGTTGCAATTTTCTGCAAACAAGATGTGGATCACGGAGAAAGGCCTTTGTCTCTGTCCCCCCCCCCCCGACCACCCCACCCCCTTCCCGCCAAAAAAAGAGAGAAAGAAGGGAAAGGGAAAGAGGAGAGCTAAAATGGAACACAAAAGAGGAAGAAAAAAGAAAAGGGTGAAAAGGTTACTCAACTATAAATAGCTGGCCCGGATACTTGAGCCTCTCACAAAACGCAAGTATAGGCCTGATGTGTCGTCAGTGGCGTCGCTAGACCTTTTTCAGTGGGGGGGGGGGGGTATAGAGGCCAACGATTCCCGACAAAACAAGCCACCAATTAATTACCGACAAAATTAAATGTTCCAATATCTACAAATTTGACCCTATAAACCCGGGCCAAAAGACTAAATTGTTATGCGCAAATGGTCATTTTCGTCGACGACATAAATATACAAATTATTTCGTCAACTTAGTAAGCATCATAGCTATATATTTTAATGCAGGCGCGTAGCTAGGATCTTATTTTAGGGAGGGGCGGTATTGAGCAAGCGAATCACTTAAAGAGCGCGCAAAGCGCTCCCTAGGTGGGGGAGGGGATGGGTGAAAGGCATCCCGCGCGAAGCGCAGTAGCTTAGACGTTCCATTAAATTATTATGAAAAGAAGACGATTTGTTGTGCCGTTCTCGACTCTTAATCCTTGTCTGAATTCAGTTTCCCCATCCCACACGAAGCGCGGAAGCTTAGACGTTTCATTAAATTATTATAGAAAGAAGACGATTTGTTGTATACTGTTCTCTACTCTTAACCCTAATTGTCTGAATTCAGTTTCTCACCCTCTCGCGCGAAGGGCGGGAGCTTCGACGTTTCTTTAAATTATTAGAAAAAGAAGACGATTCATTGAACCGACTCTAAATCATTGTCTGAACTTTCAAAAATGTTTCTTTGTCCGGTAAAAAGTCACAGTTCTAAGGGGAAAAAATTGCTGGCCGACCGACATAAAAAAAAATACCACCGACTTCAACCCCACACCCACCCCCCCCCCCTCCTTTAGCGACGCCCCTGAATGTAGAGTGGCCTGAGCGGGTAGGCACAGGGCGTGGTTCTAAACTTACAGAGACACTTCGATGAAGACACCCTTATTTCATGATTGCGTGTGTTGAACTGCCATGGGCTTTACAACTTTAAACCTCCAGGGTTTATTTTGCATATATATGGATTTACATGATCATTTATATAATAAAAGGAAATAATGAATATTCAAATATCATAGGTAGCAAATAAAGGATGACTAACAGAGGAATGAAGAAAAAAACAGATAGGAGAGGATGATCAAGCATAATGATGTGCACCAATCTATAAATGTGAATTACTAAGTAGCCTGTTACACTACAGCTCTACAATAACAAAGCATTTGTAACCTTGCTTTTAAGCAGTTGAAGAAATTAATAAAAGTAGGCCTACTTGAAGAAATCGTTGAATTATAAGATATTCAGTTTATTTTATTAAGTATGACAAAACACACATTTAACACCTCTGGAAAAAATAATACCCCAGGAACGTGAAAAACAAAACTTTTATTGTCACACATGCCTATAATCGAAATCAAAATATAATTCTGAGATCCTTCTTTGTCTTTAATTTGCACCTGAAAATAAATTCTCTGTTCCTCGTCTATGTCATCGCGGCGAAAATTTCAGACTTTTCTTCTTTTCATGCAGCCTCAGACAAATGTGCCAAAGAAGTTTTGTCTTCTTGTGTTCCTGGAAACAAAATTTGGGCAAAAGTTTACAAGTTCAGTTTATCTTTACGAGATTTATATATATATATAATATTAAGCTTTGGTTGAGCTTTCTTTGGGTCATTGTACTTATCAGAGAAGTTTTGATCCGTTTCAAGACAGAGAATGTTCTCTCGCAAGTTGCCGTTGTAACCGGGATTGTAAGGTAAATGAGAAGAAGGATGTGCACCTCTGAGAATGATATCTTATAGATTGGACTGTTGTTGAAAATCTCACAGATTGTTTTAATGTATATTTGATAGGTTTACTCTCATCGTCACACACGTCTTGGAGGCTTGTTAGCTGCAGAGTTAATGCTAAAAAGTCAATATCTCCGGCATACACTTCCCTCAACTCATCAGCACGAACAAAATATTGGGGAGGGGGCTCATGATAACCGAGCCCGGCCGAAATATTGGGGGGGGGTGTGGCTCAATGATATCCGGGCCCCTCAAAAATATCGGGGGGCTCCATGATGTTATCCGAGCCCCAAACAAATATCGGGGGCTCCGTGATGTTATCCGAGCCCCACCAAAAACACTTGAGGGGGGGGGGGGGCTTATGATATCTGAGCCCCACCAAAATATTTAGGGGTTTAAATGATATCCGAGATCCACCAAATATATTTTTGGGGTCAATGATATGCGAGATCCGATGTCTGAGCCCCCCTTCCTCCTCCCTAAATAAATATTTATAAAATGTTTATATTTGAATGGTACGTCTGTAGATTATAGGTATACATGAGTTTCATGCCTAGAATATAATCATTGGGGAGGAGGGGGGTTCATGATATCCGAGCCCCGCAATAAGTCTCGGGGGCGGCTCAATGATATCTGAGCCCTACTTAAAATATTGGGGGCTCAATGATATCTTAGCCCCTAAGGACTCAATGATATCTAAGCCCCACCAAAAGATTGGGGGGCTAAATTAATGATATCTATAAGCCCCGCCAAAAATATTGGGGGGGGGGGGCTCAATGATCCCATATTTTTTTTGGGGGGGGGAGGGGCTGTGCCCCCCAAACCCCCTCCCCCGGTTCCTAAGCCTAATTACAGTTCAATGAAGTCTACTTTTTGAAACTTAAAGGGATTGGGTAACTTTGTCTTAGGTTCTGAAACAAAAAATCCTGGAATGATAGTTAGGGCTAGTTCTGATCGGAAAACGACCCAAATATCGGAGTATGGCTACCTGCCCCAGGGCCTTGTCCTATATACGGATCAGAGAAAAAGTACTTTTATGACTTTCGGGGGCTCTTTTTGGCATTTCGGGGGCTAATTCATCCCGAGCCCCCGTGTATTTTCCTCCTGATACGGATAAGTTAGTGCCCTGATGGGTCTACTTCTAACTCGTGTTTTTAGCCATTCTTTACTTTTTCCTTTCCTTTCTTTTTTCTTTCCTTTCCTTTCTTATTTTTTCAAAGAGGGGGGGGGGGGGGCTTTCCATCGCCCCCCGTATATCCGCGCCTGAGTGACACACAAACTAACCTTATTTATTACCGAACAAAAAAATGAAGAAAAAGTCCCTCGACACCACAGGTGTAAGTATTCAGCCTGTTCCTACCCCCCCCCCCCCCCCAAAAAAAAAAAAAAAACTTTATAAGTGATTTTTTTTTTTTCTAATTTGATACCAGTGATATACAGATGTTGCTGAAATGGCCTATTTTTCCGGGATTTTTCCTTGCTTTTTAGTCAATTATACTTTTTATGCGTTTGTTGGAGAATGACATATATCACAATTTACAGTCAGGCAAGAAATGTGCTTATTTACTATTTAGAGGCCGACATGTCAGGTCCCGCGGAACGGCGGGCTTGGGGGCTCAAGCCCCTCCCCCATCCCACCCCCACACTTTTGAAAAAGTATATTAAAGAGAATTAAATAGAAAGAAATAGAAAAGAAAGTATGCTCATGTAACCGTAATTAAATGCCCATACCCCTGAGCTAATTCCGGGGGCTCTACCCCCTGGACCCCATCTTGGGCCCTAAGGCTGGCCCTGGATGCTAATCTGGCCTTAAATGTAATGCCTAAAACCCCTGCGCTTCCGGGGGCTCCGTCCCTTGGACCATACGCCAATTAGTGACGTGCCAGTGTTATGAATATGGTATTAAACTATGCTCATCTGACCGTAAGTACGAAGCCACGTACAATCGATTACAACAGTAAGTGTGGGGCCAATATCACGAGTATGCCTTTATAGAATAAATGTTTTAAAGAAAATATTCACTTCTACTTTCAAAAGGACTGGCCCAATTGCTTTAAAAAATTGTAGAGAGTTATTATTATGTAATTTCTAGAAAAAATGCCAACCACATGATTTACAATGAGTCTAAATACATTGATTTGCCGAGTTTCTTCCTTTTATCAAATATACACGTAAAACAATGGGGGACAGACTGCGCGGATAGCAAACCGCACGGATCGTCCGAGCCGAAAACCCGCATATTATGTCCGACGGACAAACGAAACTTGTAGGACAAACGGCGCGATCACAACGGCGCTATATAAATGTGAATGTTGTGAGCACCGAAATCGTATTGAGCGGAGTCTCGGGGTACTATTGGAGCGCCTTGCGTTCTGGATTATGCGCTATAAAACATCCGATGATATTATTTATAAAAGAAAACAAATACGACAGTTTACTTGTCACACCGCATTTGGATGTATATTGAAAATATTCATTTACTAGATATAGTCGATTTACTTTTCCTTCTTTTGTGTGTTATTAAAAAAAAACGTTAGTTAAAACAATTCAGTTTGAAATGGGTAGAGTATAATACCGTTTTCAAAAATATTTTAGCCTGCTTCCTGTCCGCGTAAGTGTTTTAATCTACAAGTCTGATAACTCTATCTCAACTTTCGCTTTAATGAGCACACTTGGGCCTACTGTAATTTAGTGTTGCATACAATCCCTTGACAAGTAGAAACCCTCCCCTCATTAGAATGTTCTCATACCCTCATGTAGAGTGGCCATGCATGATTTTGTCTTGAAGAGTGAATCGTTTCTGGTCCTCAGAATCCAAACTCCGAAAATATTGTTTTATAAGATAAACACTGTAGAACAACCAAACTTAATGAAATGTTTTTTTTTTTAATGTGTATTGTATTGTATTTATTAAACTTCATTGATGAACATCAATAATCTATTGATAAACATATAACTCATATAAATCAATTTACAATGCAGCGTAGCAAAACAGAAGGGAAATTATAAACAGCAGGAAAAAAACATTTTTTCTTCTTGTAATAACATAGCACATAATGCATGAAGTAAATATGATGTACATACATCCGAAGATTTAGACATATAAAAACCTAACAGCATAGCACTGATTTTCTAAATAGATTATAACTCCTACTAAACAAAATAGGTATATGAGGTACATGGAATGCAATAGGCCTAGATGACCGTTTCGCCTAAAATAAATTACATAATAGTACCTATACATATGGGACCTACAAACTAAACCCAAAACATAAAATGGTAATTGTTTGCCTTTAAGTTCTATATAGGTTTGACATTGCCAAAAACAGTTCCGTTCATGCGCTGGCGTGCCACGCTCACGTAATCGGGACTCTGGTCGCTTGCCATGCACATACACCTTTTCGTGCATAAGTACACACGCTAATTGTTTATGCCTATTGTGCGATGCGATTTGCGTGCACACTTGAAAGCTTATTGTATTCGTATAGAGCGCCAAGAGCGTTGTTTCGATTTCGCGCTACATTGCATGTCCCTGAGAAAATTGCGATATTTTATCATCAACTTTGTCAGTTTTGATCATGGCTCCTCACTGTAAGAAAGTATGGAACTTAGGTCGAGATTTTTTGCGGGAAATGAGACGATGGATTGGTTTGACAACTCACTAATAGTGCTTATTTACACCAACAAAATTACAAATTCATGAAATGATATTGGTATCGACGGAAAGAGGGTGGAATTTCCTACAACTTTCATGTACATTTTTTCTTATATAACATATAGATTAGAAGTTATAGTGGATCAAACATAGTAAATATTTAAACTACACGCACTTGAACCAACCCTAAAATAAACTTGGCACAGGTGGGATTAGGCACTGGGTGCGCATTGCATGGTACATTGGGTCGAATGCATAAATGAAATATAGAGAAAATAATAGGGTTGCATACTTATCTTTTATCAAATTTTTAAAAACTTTGTCATTACATAGTATCTAGAAGTTACTCCTAACTGCAATTATGTTTTTGGTGATCGAAGAGAAAATATATATCATATCTTTATTGTCTAATCTCATCATATATATAAGTTTTTCTTGACATTCCAAGTTATTAACATTTTCTTCGTAATTGCTAATCTTTTCAAGAAAAATCTACTCATAAATTTGTATATTTATCATATTTCATAATTACAATGGAATTCATCTCCTATTAGATTCAGATTGCAGTCTTCACAGAATTGTAGATTAGGGGGCGTTTTTCTGGTCTTTTACATCTTCCTGTTGTGTGCGCTAAGTCGTAGTTTGTTGATATTTTTTCTTACATTTATATTAGGTATATGAGATGAATACTTTTCTTGCTGGATTATATTTTTGAATTGTCAGAAGGGTCTGAGTTTATTTCCTTTACGGGTATCCCTATCATCAAATAAATCCAGCTTTAATTGTTCATTAATTCTTCTTGCCAAACATGTATGTATATATAGGCCTATGTTGTATAAATGCATGTACTTGTAATGAAATAAATGTATATATGTATATAAATTTGACATTTTGTTCCGTTGGGGGGGGGGGGTAAGGTCACTTTTTTAGGTCTGCCATTGGCATAAAAAATTTTTAATAAAAAAAATAAAAATAAAATAAAAACAAAATAAAAAAATAAGGGGGTCTCCCCAAAAACATACCCATAAAAAAACTCAAGGGGGGATTTAACCCCCCCCCCTGCGTACGCGCCTGCTCATTACTCATACTGTCTTATTACACTGACTCATTACTCACACTGACTTACATCTACTTTCCTAAAGTTGGCAACACTGTGACGTATCTTGCGAACCCCTCTCCAATTTGGTCTGTACAGAAAATTTCATGGACTTTCATTTTCTCAGTTATTGATGACAGAATAGATTGGTTTCATACATTTCTGGATGTATAATACATATTTGCAACGATTATATTCAGGGTGAATGTATTATTGAACATTTTTTGATGGAATTTATAAGCTTTTAAAGTTTTTTAGTACAGGGAAAATGGCTGATGACATCACAACAAATGTCACAGAGTTGTCAATTTGCACCGTGTTTGATTGATTGAATCTTCAAAAACTCAATACTCTCTATTTTTTAATCGGTTTTTGCTCGAACTTTCACTGACCCGTTCCTCTCATTCTTGTGTTTTCATTTAAAACGAAACCCAACTCAATATCAGGGTGGACTTCCCCTTTCAGAAAATTGGGTAAATTGGTAAAAATAGGAGATTAAAAAAACACAATTGTTTATTTGGAATACTTTATACCAACACTAGCTAATGTATGTTTACCCAATTTCGGGTACATTTTTACCAAACATGCTCAAATTATAATTATACTTCCCGGGGCTCCGCCCCATGGATGCTCATCTTACCTTAATTTAATGCCTAAAACCCCTAAACTTCCGGGGGGCTCCGCCCCCTGGATGCTCATTTGACCTTAATTAAATGCCTAAAACCCCTGAGTTTCAGGGGGGTCCGCCCCTCACCCCCCCCCCCCCGCCGGGGCTTTGCCCCTCGACCACACGCCAATTTACGCTCCACTTGCTTCGCTCGCTTTGCTCTACCTGATCGTTAATACTTTAGCCCCCCTCCACACTTTGAAAAACGTTGGCAGGGCCTGCGGAACATGTAAGAGTGGTGGTGATGCCAAGTTTTTTCTGCATCCCCCCCCCCCCAACGTTTTTGCTCATTACGCCACTGCTCCCTAGTCCCTCGCATTTCGTCCCCCCGGTCATGAAAAGAAACCGCCGCCCCTGGATGCAAGAATGATGACATTGAACATGATTACAATTTTGGATAAAAAATAATCAAACAATATGTTCCGAGGTCATATTTATTACAATTTTTGAAAGTTTTATCCACCAGCATGTTGTTGAATACTATATCCAATTATTCGGTGATTATGTTGGTTACCAGAAGATGATCATGGCAGGATGTGATATTCTATAATAAAACTAGATGCTATCTAGATAGTACTTCAACAGAAAGCTGGATAGAGACACTCCGTCACATCAAGCTACGAGAAAGTATATCATCATCTCACAGAATTCTGCTCGAATACCGCATCGAAATCAGGTAGGCCCTACAGCCCTTACGTTATGCCTGTTGCACATGAGTCGTCTTTCTGATTGCGTCAGTTTGTGATTGTATAGATAATGATATCGATTATTTAGGAGCGCTAAAACAAAAACGACTTTTTCGCTTACCAAGTAACAGAATGTGAAGAGAGAAACCTAAAACTCATAAATAGGTCAATCATACTTTATTACTGAGGAAAGAGGTATTTTTTAAGGGATCTTTTGAAAATGGTAAGACAGGTTAATTATCTGATGGAAAGGGGGATATTTTCGAAGCAGCCACTGTAAAACGTTTTTTCGGTATAGTTGAGGGTCTGGATATGGGAATAATTAGAGTAAATTCAGTTGTAGAGCGTAGGTCTGCATTTCTCCAGACATTTCTTCGCCTCTTGCGCAGCGGGCTTTTAGTGCAAATTAATCAGGAGCTTTGCTTTTGCTACTCTGATGAGTGAGATGGCCCCAGTATTAAAATTCGTAACCGGGAGGTCCCGTGTTCGTAATACTAAAGGGTACTAGGTGTCCTTTTGTAAGGCATTAAATCCTCATTACCAGTGGCGTACGCAGGATTTTTTTCAAGGTTTTTTTTTTTTTTAAATCAGGCCAAAAATTTCGCAACGACTCAGCCAGCCGCTTAATAAGCGGGGGGGGGGGGGGGGGGGGGGGTGGGGGGAAGAGGACACCTTTTTTTGGGGGGCTCGAAATTTGAAAATTTGACATTTTGTTCCGTTGGGGGGAGGGTAAGGTCACTTAATTTTATTTTTTTTCTTAATCTTTTTTTGTTTATAAAAAAAAAACGAAAATCAAAAATTTAAAGGGGGGGGGGGTTCCCCAAAAACATACACGAAACATACACATAAACAAAACTCAAGGGGGTTTAACCCCCCCCCCCCTGCGTACGCGCCTGTATATATGCAGTCAAATATTTCATCACTATACTCTTCACCTATATCTTGCCATTATGCTGTTTATGCATGCCATACACTCCATTGCTACTATGTTGCAGTCCTCTTCTTTTCCTCTTTTCCTCTCTTCTTTTCTCTTTCTCCAAGCTCTCTATCCTCCTCTTCTCTTTGCCTATCACTTTCTTCCTTTCTTCCTTTCTCCCATTTATAATTTATAATTATATTTGTGTATTCGGGCGTACCCATTACAAGCTATGCTTATCGGGTTTCGCGCCTTCGTCCTTGTAATACAAGTTCTTTTATTATATTTATGTTCCTACTTATAAATTGTATTGTATGAACAGATGTCAAATACATGTATGTTGTCAAATTGAATGGAAGAAAATAAACGTTCATTTGAATTGAATTGAATTGAATAGCTCGACAAAATATTTTTGAGAAATTCGTGTATAGGTTCCAACACGGTCTCATCTCCATTATTACAAATATTTAGTGAACTAAAGATATCCCGAATTGACATTAACCAACAGCTTTGTTCGTTATTTACTAATTTTTTGTTTTCTTCAAAGGATTTACAAAGTCGTCATTTTCATCCAAACTTCGTATTCGTATCCAATATTATTGAGATTTGAATAAGTTGAGGATGCCTTCCAATTTCGGCTGATTCTGCTAAATTGCTTGCGGTTTACCCCTAAGATATTTTTACAACACTCCCTCTCGGTCTCCCTCTCGGTCTAGTTCCTTCCACTCTTCCCTCCAAGAGGCTCTGGTGCCTTTTAACATGACCAAAGTATTTGATATTTCTCTCCTTAACTAATCCTACTAGTGCAATTTGTGTGCAGTATCTCTTTGTTGGTTTTCATTAGTTTCCAGGGTATTTTCATCATTCTTCTGTAAATCCACCTTTCAAAAGATAATATTCTATTTTCCATGACCTTGCTTGTTGTCCATGTTTCTGCTCCATACACTAGTCTCAACCAAAGCGCAAATTTTACCTTTCAATCTGTGAATAAGTCTTTTATTGTCAGAAATATATTCCGAGCAATTTCGATTCTTTTTTTTAATTTCTGCTTCGCATCTGGCATCATCTGTGATACTTTGTCCTATGTAGATGTAATTACTGACTTGCTCAATGATATGTCCATCGAGTTTCAAACAGATTCTAGGCTTGTTCTCTGTTCTACTAAAAATAATTGACTTAGTTTTCTTGACATTCATGCTGAGACCAAACTTTTTACTTTTAAATTTTACAATTTCCAATACATGTTGTAAATCTGCTTCAATCTCTGCAAAGTATACAGTGTCATCAGCATAACGTAAAGTATTAATATTTACACCCCCAATACTTACACCTTTCATATTTGAAATTTCCCTGAATACCAACAAAGATGGGGGAATTACGCATCCCTGACGTGCTCCTCTTTTTATTTTTGTGTAACCTGTAATTTCATTGTTAATTTTGGTGGCACCTGTCTGCTCAATCCCAGTAAAGTTTAGATATGAGACGTATGTTTTTACCATCCAGATTAAGTTTTTGTAAGCTTTCAATCAATTTTTCGTAGTGAATTTTGCCGAATGCTTTAGAGACGTTAATAAAGCACACATATATTTCTTTGTTTACTGCAATATACCAACTTCATTACCTTACCTACTTTATTGTCAATTAGAATTTTTAATTTGATTTGATTGATTGATTTGAGTTTATTCGTCCACAATGTGGAAATATGCTTTCCACCAGCATTACAATGATACGAGAAACATAGTACAATAATATGAACATATGAACAATTAAGCAAGCAATTTCAGAACAGAAAAGATCTCGTCATTTCACATAAATAATACAAAATTGTTTAAGCCATCCAAAACTGTTAAACTTGATTAGATGATTAGAAATATCTTTGAAATAGCTTTATGATAACAGTTTATAAATTCAAATAATTATGATCATTATTGTTATTGTTATTATTATTAATATTATTATTATTATTATTATTATTATTATTATTATTATTATTATTATTATTATTATTATTATTATTATTATTATTATTATTATCTCTTAACGAATTGGTTGAACATGTGGGTAGAGTTTGGTACGAAGGATTGGCGGAAGCGTGCTCGGTTTGTGCGTGGGACATTTAATCGAATTCCAGAACGGTTGAAAGAATACTGGGTGTTGAGAGGGTGACTTTGATCTTTCATGATTTTGTTTGTTTTGGACATGAGTCTCTGTTCGAACAAACAGTTTATATCAGCCAAATCATGCCCTATCACTCTCTGTGCCGCTCGCCGCACTCGGTCTAAGCGAGTCCGGTTTTTCTGGGTCCCATTTCCGTAAAAGCAAATCACGTTGTATGTTAAAATGCTTTGTATTAATGACTGATAGAACAAAACCAGAATTGTTCTGTCAACGTGAATATTTTTCATCATTCCCAGACAGTAGAGTCTTTGGTTTCCCTTCTTACACAATGTTTGTGTGTTTTTAGTCCAGTCTAAAGTGTTGGTAACTATGCTTCCCAGGTACTTGTACTCCTTCACCTGTTCAACCTCCTTAATATGAAGAAATAAGGGATCGTGTTTATTTGATTTTTTTCGAAAGTCAAACATCATTTCCTTTGTTTTAGATACGTTTAAGTGGAGGTAGTGCGCATCACACCACTCAATGAAAGCCTTCACCGTTGTGACATAGTCATTTACATTCTCATCAGTAAGATGTACAGTGATTACCATATCATCAGCATATTTTATGATATTACAATTTTCATTGTCACTGATAATTTTACTAGTAAACAGGGAGAAAAGGGCGGGGGATAAAACACATCCCTGCGGGGCACCTGTACTAATTACCTTAGTACAAGATGTAATCATTCCCAATCTTACTGCCTGAGGTCTTGATAGCAAGAAATTGTGAATCCATAGAACAAGTTGGGGAGAAGCATTCATTTCCAAAAGCTTGGCAGCAAGAAGGTGAGGCATAATTGTGTAAAAATCTACAAAGAGTGCCCTTACAAAACTCCCACCGATATCTAGGTGTTTATAAGCCCCATGAAGGAAACATAACACTGCATCGTCGACACCTCTGTTTTTGCGGTATGCAAACTGCAGTGGGTCGAGATGCTTACCGACCTGACTCATTAGCTTTTTCAAAACAAGCTTTTCTAAGCACTTCATGGCATTGCAAGTTAGGGATACAGGCCTAAAGTCTTTGTACATTTATTGCCTTTTGGTACAGGTATTATTGTTGAGGTTTTCCACAAAGTTGGTACGATGCCTAGATTTAACGAGTTCTGGAATAATTTAGTGTACACACATGCAAGTTGATCTTTGCAAACACTCAGAACTTTATTGCTCATGTTATCCGGGCCTGCAGATTTATTCACTGCGAAGTGGGCAAACATCCTTCTCACATCGTGCTCTGTTAATACACATATGTTATTCTCCCTATTATCATCGTTAGCGTTACTTTGTAAGGCAGCCACAATATCTTCATTCAATACTCCTAAAATGTTCGTCATCAAACCTGCAATAGTATTCGTTAAGCTCTTCAACAAACTCTCTTGACTGCACATTTAGTTGGCTTTTCTTCTGCCTATACCCTGTCAGGTTTTGCATAGTTTTCCAATCAGATCTAGTATCATTATCTTGAAAGCTCTTTTCAATTCTGTCTCTCTGAACCTTCTTACAATGTACAATTAGTCGATTGATCTCTTTCTGTAGCTCTTTCTTAAGTACATCGTTACCTTGATATACTGCAATTCTTTTTTGTTTGATCATTTCCCTTTGTAGGTGATCTTTTTTCTCTCCAGAAAGTGCCCTTTTTTCTTGGTGCCCCCCCCCCCCCCACTTTGGGCTGCCAAGTGAAAATGTGATATTAAAGCGGGGGGGGGATGCTGGAGAGGAGGACTACTAATCTATTTTATTTTTTTCAGGGGGCGGGGGGAAGCGCCGTTTTAGCATGACTTTCTTTTTAACTCTTACTTTCACCTATCTCAGATAACCCTAAGTTTTTGGTTGCTGCTTTATATGTAGTTGATAATACATGTACATGATTAAAATAAAGAGAGAGAAAGAGAGAGAACCACCATCATTTTGCAATGGTTCAGGGTTCGTGTAATGTACATTTGAAACCATTTCTTAGCGTCTCAACCCTAAAAAAATAGCAAAACTATTTTTTAAGGAAAAACATTATACTGAATTAAATAAAGAATAATAGCTTTATATTGGATCATACTTATACTGATACCGGCTAAAGGCAATGTGGTATTTGTATAGAGGTATTCCAAAATGACATTCTGATAATCAACATTTGTTCTGGTATCATATGTATTAACGCATAATACAACTGATCTTTATGATTTCTTAACGTGACATAGCTTCTTCTCCCTCTGTAAACAAAACAGAAAACAAGGTTATTTAATAAAAGGACCATGCGACAAATAATCATTGTGATACAAATTGATGCAAAGATTTTTTTTGAATAAGCAATGCTTTTCACCAGAATCTTCTTTGTAAAAACGACTTTTATAAATCTCAGCCATGCAATTCTGCCACTGTGCTGTAAGATCACTTTGAGATTAGGAGAAGTGTATTATGTGATGGGTATTTTAAATTGAATGGAACGTCTAGACTCAGTAAGCATGGCTGAGATTTGTAAAAGTTGTTTTTACAAAGAAGATTCGGGTGAATAGCAGTGCTTATTCAAAAAAATCCTTTCATCAATTTGTATCACAATGATTATTTGTCGCATGGTCCTTTTATTAAATAACCTTATTTCTTTTACATTTGCAAGGGGAGAAGAAGATATGTCACGTTAAATACATCATAAAGATCAGTGTTGTATGCGTATATATTATATACACAGGCCAGTAACAGCTATGTAGCTTGTAAATTTGTAAGAGGGAAAAGGCTGATTGAAATGATAATGAAAAAATAGCAAATAATTGAGGAGTATCATAGGTACCAATTCAATGGATATTTGTATAAAAAAAGAGCCCCCGTCAGTAATAAAAGATGTATGCCTCTCCCAATCTTTCATGCGTTCACCGGGTGTTCAGAGGAAAAACTTAGAAGTCTTTCCCAGAGGTGAATGATTCCTTCAGTGAACTCCTGTACATGTCTAGGGCGGTCAGTGAAGGATCAATGTTACTGCCAGAGCGATTTGTGGTGCTGATACGACCGAACCAGTGAGAGCATACATGTACCTAGTGAATGATGCCAGGAAACAGCTCTTCGCACAGAAGTCTAGAAACCTGGAGAACATTCCTCCAACCCAGGCAGCACTCAAGCAGCACTTCAAGCGCACTTGCTACCAGGCCAACTGTTGGAACCAGATATTGGCCAAGAATCCAGAGATGCCAGAGCCATCTGACTTAGGCTGGACAAACGAAACTGGGTGGCAGCCTCTTTGGACCAGTCTCCCGGAAGCATCAAAATTGTGCCATGAGTAATCCACTGTCGCTGCAAGAAAGGATGCACTGAATATTGTGCTCTTGTTCTGGAGACTGTTAGATTTTGATCGTTACCATTAGGATATTCATAAGTTGTGGACAGTGCTAAATACATGTGGATATCTATAGCTGTGGTAATGAACAGGTTTTTTGGATTTGACCTCTCAGGGTCATCAGAGGTCACATCAAACTGTGAAATAAACTAACTGAAAAGGATTAAGGTGGAGGACTCGGCAGGGGAACCATTCCTTAATAAATTTAAGAACATAGGGGAGAACAAATGACATATAATGGGGATTTAACCTTTTGTAACCATTCAAAACTTGCTATTTTTAGTCAATTTTGACCTTGACCTTGACCTAAATGCAAAACCCTGAGTTCAGGTGATCTCAAAAGTATTACCAAATGAATTGGCATCCCCAAGTTAGTTGGAAATGACACCTTAAACGTTTTTCTGGTGTATTTGGTTCAAAAGTTAAGCGTGTTTGTACATTAGACCATGCGGACTAGCGGCCATTTTGGATTTGACCTCTCAGGGTCATCAGAGGTCAAATCTGACTTCCCTCCACATCTGAAAATAAATCTTATGGTGAAAGCAAACTATGCTGGAAGTTTCATGCTTTTCTCAAAAAGTGCACAATTTTCTTGCTAAGCCGCTGCACTAAAGGGAAATATCTTTAGTACATGGCAAATGGGAGGGGAGCTCGAAAGATACGCCACAGACTTGCTATATTGTGTTTGATTGATTGCACATTCAACAATTCATAACTTTGTTATTTTTAGTCTGTTTTTGCTCTAACTTTCACTGAACTCATTTATCTGCTTCTATTTAAATAAACTTACTAAACTAAACTAAACTAATATCTGGGTAGACTTCCCTTTTACGGAGACATTGGCTTATCTTCATAAGCCAGGGACCCAGTTTCGATTCCCGGCGGAGACATTTTCCAACCTTTTGCAAGAATATCAAAAAGGTAGGACAGCAATGAGGAACTTTAAGCTACGCAACTATTATTCTCCCATTTCCTTCCGCACTACGTTTCCCTGAGAGTTTCCAACCTGTTGTATATAGTATTTCCTAACAATAAAATTAATACTAACAATCCGTTTAATATTTCCATTTGTTTTCCTTTTTTGAAAATGACAGAAGCTTTAATCACCGATTCTCTCAACATAACATCGCAAAGATGGCGGTCCACTGGGGCGGCGTTGTCGGCATGGTCGTATTCTATCTCGTCATCCTGGTCATTGGGCTATGGGCCTCACGGAAGACCAAGGGAGGGGACAAGGCAGAGAATGTGATGGTGGCCAATCGGGACATTGGCTGGTTTGTCGGTTTCTTCACGCTGGTTGGTAAGTTTGAGACGACCCCTGGTCGGACCCTCAGTGTGAGATGGATACGGCTGGAGGGAGAAGGGGGAGGTGCTCCTACTAGGAAAATAAATATTGGCAGATCTTGGATAGATGCGTCATCTATTGTGAGATCTTAAGCAACTTGCTATTCGATATACGAATTAAAATGAAATGTATTGTTTGTTTCATAGTGATGGCGTGTCGCACATTTGAAACAAATCCGCAGGAGGCTCACGTACCCCACCGTAATTCCAATAACAAAAAGAAGAAGAAAACGAGGACGAAGAAGAAGAAGATAAAGAAGGAGATGATGATGATGATGAAGAAGAAGAAGAAGAAGAAGAAGAAGAAGAAGAAGAAGAAGAAGAAGAAGAAGAAATAGACAACAGGAGGGGACGGTGCTCCATCCCCCTTACCCCCTCCCCCTCCGATTCTTATAACATTTATTTAAACGCCATCAAAATGATACTTTATTTTTCAGCAACCTGGATAGGAGGTGGTTTCATCAATGGAACAGCTGAAGTAGTCTTTACACCAGGCAGAGGTGTTCTGTGGGCACAAGCTCCCCTTGGATACAGTCTGAGCTTTGTCGTCAGTGAGTTTAAACTTTACAATCAATTTCTTCTTCGATATATTGTATATTCAATGAACGATCTATCTGCTCACCGAATTTACGCATGTCTCAACACGCTTTCCTCTTTAATAGGAAAATTAATGCCTGGTTGTTGTTGTTTTTTCTTCATTTTCATGTTTTTTTTCTTTCTTTTTTGTTCGTATATGTGACTTTATTGATGGTGACGTTCCAACCTGCACTTCTATCTTGGGCATAGCGATGAATAGTCTAGCTTCTGTCCGTTTTTAATTTGTATTGTTCTATCACACGCATCGAGGTGTCTCCTCTGGCCAGCTAACCAAATAGCTTGCCAATATACTTTTTGACAGAACATCCATTCATTTGAATGCATTACAAACAAACAAAGATTGTATGATTATAAAACTATTGTCATGCATTTCACAGGTAAATGTCCTGTACATAAAACAGGTCAGTAATTATCTCACAACTTTATACTACTCTGTCATTATTTTTGCAATCAAAATGGGGACTCCCATGGGAGAATGGCTTGCAAGGAACTGAAAACTTTTTAATGATTTTCTTCCTTGCTAAGTAACCAAATAACAGCTTCAATTTCAACTGGCTCACAATTTATAATAAGATTGTGAGCTAGTATTTTGTCGGGCTTAATTCTCCTTTAATACATGCTTTCAATGTTTATATATTTATTGATCTTGATAGACGGTCTCTTCTTTGCAAAGAAGATGAGAGCAGCAGAATACGTCACAATGATTGACCCCTTCCAGATAAAATATGGACCTCGTTTTGGAGGAATATTGTTCCTAGTCGCGCTCCTTGGGGAGGTACTTTGGTGTGCCACCGTACTCGCAGCACTGGGTAGGTACTGGATATTATAATAAAAAATATTTACTATTATTGTTCATTCCTTGAGGACATTTGCTTTATGCATTTCTCCTCATTTGCGAAGTGGATGTTTTGAAATAGAGGGATACCCACAATACCTAAGATAAACATGCATGCTACGGTACTGCCAACAACAACAAAACAAAAAGCAAAAAAAGAGACGAGGAACAAAACCTCTCATACAATAATGCAAATTTAACAACGATTCTAAATGGTGAAAGTTCAGCCTTTTGATCAATGTGTGCATGCAACGATGATCTTGATTGGCCATTGTCATTTCGCGATTGATTGCAACTTCTGTGTTAGGGAACCAGGACCCCGTCGCACAAAACTTACCATTAGGGACTTTTAGATTTGCGTGGACTGATACATGTGACGTCCATTCAAGGCAGTGCATTAAAAGGACGTCGACCGTAGCAATCCACATTGTTTTCGTGCAAATCTAAAAGTCCCTATTGATGGTAACTTTGCCATCAATGGTAACTACCATGGATACCTTGATTTTGATTAGCTGTTGAGCCCAGTTACCATGGTAGTTGTGTCAGTGTGTCAGTGTGTGGCTGCCGAAAGATGAAGTAGACGGGGGGGGGGGACACCCCACTCTTAAATCCACACTGCTTGCATTGTTCTATATATATATATATAGAATAATATTTATATAACAGTATGATGTGAGAAATCAGAGGTTTTGATTTTGATATTCCAATTATGTTGGTTGGTTTGGTTATTTGTTGGTTTTACCTCACTGCTAAATAAGCAACCATGGGACTTGGTATGGAGAAATATTGCCTTACCAAAGGGCACTGACACGTCGACTTGGTTTTGATTCCGTGACCTTCCATTTACGAGACCACTGCTCTATACCACTGAACAATCGCGCGTCCTTATTTATCATCTACCTCATTCTCATATTTATTTATCTCATCTGACATCTGTAAGGTTCAACAATCGCTGTTATCCTGGAACTCGACCAGAATTTAGCTGTTATCATATCAGCCTGTATCGCCGCGGTCTATACCTTCATTGGAGGTCTCTACTCGGTAGCTTACACTGACATCGTACAACTCGTGCTCATGTTCATCGGTCTTGTAAGAAGTATTTTTTAAATTTCGTTTATTTCCATTTCCAACAAAATAAAATAAAGTACACGGGATTGCATTGTACATAGTAAAACAATGAAACTTAACAATATATTTGTAATATGTCCACAGTGTACAACAGGCATATAAAACAGGTTGGTCGTGGAGGTGAAAAGCTGAGCTTGTAGATTGCCGCCCCCGTATTAGGTGATCTAGCTATTTAACTTTATGAACGTGTTATTCTGTTGTTTGTTCTCCTAATCTTGTAATTAATTTCATGGCAACAGGGTTATACCAAACAATAGTCAGCACACTCATTTATACATCCTTGATTACTAAATGAGCTTGTACATAGGCTCGTTATATGAGTGGAGGTTGGAATTCGTTTTTTAAGGACCAAATCTCCCTTTGTGTTTTTACATATCTTATGTATCGATCAAAGCGGCAGATCACCTAATTCGTCGAGGTGACGAATTTAATGTCTAGTTCAATTTGAAACATTTCTATACTGTGAGTAAAGCTGCTCGAATGTAATACGACAAGTCGGAAAAATTCCTTTTTCTGAATGCATCGTGGACCATTATGTAAGATTATTCGTCTTCATTGCACGAAGCCACTATGATCTGCTGCCGTTACATCTTCATGATCTTTACTATCAGAGTTTCAAAAGGAAGTTGATCCCATATCAGGAAAAATGAGTTTGTTACATGACGTGTGGACATAATAACATGTGAAGAAGTTATCCAGCTGTAGCTTCTGTTCCTCTTCCGATTCATCTCGAATTTTACAGATTTATTTCTCTTACTTAGTTTTTACGACCACTATCGCTATAGTCAGTGGCTTATAGTCAGCGTGCACACGAGTCGCGTGCCCCAACGATTTAGGTAAGGGGGGGGGGGGACACAAGATTATTTTGAGAAGAAATTTTAAAAGGGAACGTGAACAGAAGAGTACGGATCCCTCCTATACACCCTACCTCAATTATTGAATAACCTAAAATCAGATGGCCATTCAATAGCTGGACGCACGCTTAGCCTACAACTAAGGTCTGCAAATATTATATTCATGAATGTTTGATATAATTCGCATAGACCGCATATTATGATTTATCTTTATCTTCTTTATTCATTACAGTGGTTATCAATACCGTTTGCTATGACCAATGAAGCTGTGGCGCCCCTGTCTGAAACCAAATTTGAGTGGCTCGGAGAATGGGATACCGACATGCTTGGAGTATGGCTAGATAAGTGGATGCTACTGGTATGTAAACCCAAGGGTGGATCCAGCTGGCGGCAAGAAGGGGGGGGGGGCAAATCTTGAGAAAAATTGTTGCGCCAACTCAGCCGGCCGGTGAATAAGCGGGTGGGGGGGGGGGGGTGTAAGAGCACGTATATATATATATATATATATATATATATTTATATATATATATATATATTAGCCCAGTTTTTGAGGAATCATTATGCGCCGACTCAGCTGGCCAGGGGAATAAGCGGAGGATGCTGGAGAGGAGGACCACTATTTTTTTTTATTTTTTTTTTTTGGGGGGGGGGCAAAAATTTTCAGATACATATATAATTATTATTATTATTATTTTTTTTTAAACCTGCAGGGAGGGTATAGCGGCACTCGATTTCCTGAAGTTTTCTTTCTTCGTTTTAGTAATAAATATTCCGAACGTTCGTAATTATCTGAATAATACTCTGATGGTTTGTTTATCTGAAGATATTCGTTATTACGAAAATGAAATAGCATTCACCATTACATTTTGTTGTTGTTGTATTACTCTTCAGGTGCATTTATCAGAAAGTTCATGGTTCCGAATACGAAGCAGAGTTCATTATTCCGATGGTTCGTAGTTCAAAAAAATAATAATAATACCTAGGGTTCATAATTACACATAGATGTTATGGTTCTGTTGCATTTTCGGAATTGTGAACCTATGGAAATATCAAGTCTAATTCGTTTTTTTTTCTCGGAAGTATACGAATAGTATACGATGTATTTGTATAGTTGTTCATTCACTTGACACTTCGAATTCCTTTATATTAATAAATGTCAAGGCATTCAATGGCCCTACCAACAGTTGAAGGGCCATGTAGCTGATATTCAATGAAGATGAATTTTCATCTGCCCCTCTCCTCTTCTCTCTCTGCCTCTCTCTGTCTCTCTCCCCCCCCCCCCTCCCCCCTCTCTCTCTCTTCTCTCTCTCTCTCTCTCTCTCTCTCTCTCTCCTCTCCTCTCCTCTTCTCTATCTATCTCACTCTCTCTCTCTCTCTCTGTATATCACTCTTCCCCCTCTCTCTATCTTTCAATCATCCAGATATTTGGCGGCGTGCCATGGCAGGCCTACTACCAGCGAGCCCTTGCAGCCAAGACCCCGAGACTTGCCGCCAACTTGTCGTTCGCTGCTTTCTTTGGATGCATCGTGATGTCCGTCCCTGCCTATATCTTGGGTGCAGTCGGTGCAAGCACTGGTGAGTAATGATAATAATTGTCATAAGAATAATAATGCTGCTTCAACTAATACTAAAGTATTTATTTTGTTGAACTAAAAGCCGACCGTAGATTTTAGATTTTAGGATACGTATAGATTCGTTTCTTCTATTTCTTCTTTTTCTTCTTCTTTTCTCTTTCTTCTTTTGTTTTCTTCGTCCTTTTCCTTCTCCTCTCATTCTTTTTTCTTCTTCCTCTTCTTCTCCTTCGTCTCCCCCCCCCCCCCCTCCTCATCGTCCCTTTCTTCTTTTTCTTCTTCTTCTTCTTCTTCTTCTTCTTCTTCCCTTCTTCTTCTTCTTCTTCTTCTTCTTCTTCTTCTTCTTCTTCTTCTTCCAGAGGCGGCGGGCCCGGGGGGGGGGGGGGGAGGGGCACAGTGCCCCCACTTTTTCAAGTACCCAAAAAGTGCCCCTTTTCCATAGGAAAAGTGCCCCTTTAACTTTGTAAGAAACGCCCCTTTTTACATAAAAAGTGCCCCTATTACTTTGATATGTGCCCCTATTAAGTTTTTAAAGTGCCCCCTCCCCTTTCCACCTCTGATATGTGCCCATTTTATTTTGACACGTACCTCTTTTCCCTGACAAGTTCCCAGTTTCCTTTGCAATAAGTGTCTATTTCCATTCTCATAAGTGCCCTTTTTAATCTCTAGTAGGTGCCCCTTTTCCGGTACGAGAAGCGCCCCTTTTCACTTTTGTTAAGCGCCTCCGTCACCTCTTATAATTGCCCTATTCAAATCTTAGTGGTGCCCCTTTTACTTTGACAATTGCCCTTTTTCCTTTGTAAGAAGTGCCCCTTTCCCTTTTAATAACTACCTCTTTTAACTCGGATAAGCACACCTTATATGTTCACATGTGTCCCCTTTCCTTTCTAATAAGTGCCCCTTTTCCTTATGATAAGTGCCCCCATTTAACAAAGAGCCCTTCGCCTTTTCATAAATGCCCCTTTTCACCTATGAAAATAGTCCTTTTCATTCTCCTACTAGTGCCCCTTTTCATGTTTGGTAAATGACCCTATTCAGTTATGAGAGATACTCGTTTTATTTTGACAAGTGCCCCCCTTTTCTCCTGATAAGTGCTCTTTTCATCTCTAAGAACACCCCCTTTTATTTTGACACGTGCCCCTTTTCCTTCCTAATAAATGCTCTTATTCCTTCATAATATCCGCTTTTCATAAAAGCCCCCTTTCACCTCCAATAAATGCCCCTATCAAAATCTGATCGGTGCTCCTTTTCTTTCAACAAATGCACATTTCCCCTTATTATTAGTTCCCCTTTTTGATTATCATAAGTGCCTCTTTCATATATGGTGTGTGCCCCTTTTCAGATGCAATAAGTGCCTCTGATAAAGTTAACCTTTTTAACAATGATACGTGCCCCTTTTCCTTTCTTATGAGGAACCTATCCCTTTTTCAAAAATGCCCCTATCAAAATCTGATGGTTGCCTCTTTTCCGTCGACAAATGCCCAATTTCCAATCTCATAAGTGCCTTTTCATCCCTAGTGAGTGCCCCATTTTCACCTCTGATAATTACCCTTTGTACTTTGACACGTGTTCCTTTTATTTTCTAATAAGTGTCTTATTCCTTCGATAAGTGTCTCCTTTTCCTCTCATCATTAAACGTGTCCCTAACTTCAAGCGACTAAGAACAATATCTCCTAAAGATCGCTCGCTATGCTCGCTCACATTTATAGATGTTATAATTATGTTAATTATCAAGGGTCTTTTCAGTTTTACTGTTATGAGAATGTGCTTATTTATAACCCGATGAGGATTGGTTTTTTCCTCTTTATAAGATGTAGTTTCGCACTGCCACCTCACAAATCTTATATTTTTCCTCGCTCGCTTTGCTCGCTCGCAAATGATTTTTTCGACCATCACACCCAACTGCAAGGTATGATGCTTAAGCAATATTTTATACAATGTATAAAGAGAAACAAATATTGACATCCTCCCTGATAATGTAATCAAATTATAGGGGTATATACCAATGTCTAAAAATTGTATATTTTCGCTTTGAGATTTCCCTTTGTAGGTGCCCTTTTTTCTCCAGAAAGTGCCCTTTTTTGTTGGTGCCCCCCCCCCCCACTTTGGAAGTCGCTCCGCCGCCTCTGTCTTCTTCCCTTTGTGGGGTTCTTCCCTTATAAGAATGTTATACACATTAATGTATGTTAGTGTTCACTCTGGGCATATATACGCAGAGGAGTGAATTGTTAAAGGGTTGATTTTTTTAATCAAAAGCCTATAACCGTGTGTACGGGTATTTCATTATTTTTGTTTTAAATACATCCTGTTGTTACTGTTGTGCTGTTATGATTTGATGGTATCATTTTATAATCTAATGTCACCCTGTTGTGCAGGGGCGGCGATTTCTTTTCATGACCCGGGGGGGGGGGGGGGCGAAATGCGAGGGACACCTCCACTCTGACACGTTACGCAGGCCCTGGGAACGTTTTTCAAAGTGGGGGGGGGGGGAGGGGGCTAAAGTATTTACGATCAGGTAGAGCAAAGCAAAGCGGAGCGGAGCGTACATTGGCGTGGGGTCCAGGGGCAAAGCCCCGGCGGGTGTCAAGGGGCGGAGCCTAATGAAGCTCAGGGGTTTTAGGCATTTATTAAGGTCAGACGAGCATCCTCGGGGCGGAGCCTCAGGGGTCTTAGGCATTTAATTACGGTCAGATGAGCATATTTTTATACCTTATTTGTGACACTGGCATGCAGGTCACTTATTGGGGTGGAGTCCAGGGGGCGGAGCCCCCAGAAGCTCAGGGGTTTTAGGCATTAAATTACGATCAGATGAGCATCAAGGGGCCGCTTTAAGGCCCTTGGTGGGGTCCAGGGGGCAGGGCACCCGGAAGGTCAGGGAAAAATCATGTCATTTCTACAACATTTGTAAATCACTGGTATCGAATTAGAAATAAACCACGTTTGAATTTCTTTTTGGGGGAATTGCCACCACCCCCCCCCCCCCCGCCCCGCCCCCATCAGTACGCAAATGCGAGGGAGCATAGTGAATGAGAGGGGTGAATGTGACGGAAGTGACTACCCCCTCACAGGTTTTTGTCGTTTTGTTGTATTACAAAATTACATTCCTTAGCAAAACTATAGTATAAACGTTAGCAATATACCATTTTTCACTCTTCAATTTTCTCGGTATTTACTTGTTCATTTTGAAGGATATTATGCGAGGGAGCGTAGCTACTGAGTGAGAAGATTTTTGCATTTTTATTTGTTTAAACACTGCCCTCTTGGGCCCTCCAGAGCCTAAAAGTGTGTTGCAGTCTTTAGTCAGTATTTGCTATACATTTTTTTGTGTGCACTTTTTCAAATTTTGAGGGGGGACGATCCCCTCCTACTAAATCGAGGGGGGGACGTGTCCCCCGTCCCCCGGGATCGCCGCCCCTGCTGTTGTTACTCTCTATTGACAGTAAATTCTTATTTCCTTATAATGTGAACAAGATTCGATCTGAAATAATAACCTAATTGAAATTAGCAACGTCATAACTATCATTTTGTTATCATGAGGTAGTGTTATATGCATGTTTCAGTTTCAGTTTTATTTTTCATTTTTCCTACAGAACCGTAATTTTGACAAGAAATTAAAAATATACAATTCAACATTCAATAATATAATACATTTTACATGGTTTAAAATTATGAAATAGAAAGTATACATAAATATCCAGTATGGGTTTTAAAGAAGTTTTTTAAGATAAACCTGTGGAAATGGAAGGATCCACTGAAAAGCAAAGCTTGTAAAATGTGGATCCTCAAAATTATGACAAACATAATTTTTGTAACATATAAATTTCTTGACTTGAAAAAAAATATGTTTCAATCTATAAACAATCTTTAAATTTACAAACAAAAATAGATAATTAAAAAAAAAGAACTCGTGCATCCAGCTAAGAAAATCTTTTCTATTTTTATCTTATTCTTTTACATTTTTTTACAATCTTTTAAAATGTGAAATAAAGACAAATAATTGTTTCTCCATGTTTAGACTGGGAGATGACGGGCCTCAACTTAAACAAGACCGACCCGTACGAGACGCCCAGCATGGTCCTTCCTCTCATTATTCAGTACCTGACCCCTCCCGTGGTCGCTTTCATGGGACTGGGCGCTGTTTCAGCAGCGGTCATGTCATCGACCGATTCGTCGGTCCTTTCCTCCAGCTCCATGTTCGTAAGGAATATCTATTCCAACATCTTCCGACCAAAGGTAAAAGTGTAGGATGATAGCTTCGTGGAAATCCTGAAGAGAAAATACATCGGCAGGAGGCAGACTCTTGTGTGACACTTAAACACACAAGTCCTAAAACCTTGAGCCGAGCCTAGCTCTGTCAGTGTATGGTTGTATCATCTAATAGTTGTGAGTTTATCCCTGGGTATCGTATCGTTCAGATAATGCACAACGACTGGCAATGGTTTGTGCCTGCAAACTAGCAAATTAAAGTTTAAGGAAACGTGCATATTAAACTATTTGACTACTCGGTCTTCATCATAATAAAAGAAAAAAACTATAAGTTCTTCATTGCTAGATAAGAGAGTGTGAGAGAGAGAGAGAGAGAGAGAGAGCGAGGAGGGGGGGGGGGGGGGGGTCCACGCTGGCGTATCCAAAGGCATGGAGATTGAGGGGACAAGCAGTGAGGGCAATTATAAATTTTGCCTTCACAATGAGCAAATAATAAGCCTACTATGCATGACCAATTCGTCGACACGTTCGCTTGGGGTGCCCCTGGTAAAGGCTGCCGACGCTTTTGGGCAGCAATAGATATTCCAAAGCAAATCGGTTTTATCAAACCTTTATTTATTTATTTATTATAGTTTTATTTTAACAGGGTGGTCTCATTCAAGTTCATTTCTGAGCCTGCTCTCCCAGAGAGCCCTGTATTCACATAAAAAACATGTACAATAATAACATGAATTCAAAACATACATACAAAGGTAAAATATACATGGTATATACAATAATTAAACATAGGTAACGAAAAACACGCATTAACAATAAATTATAAGGAAAAAAAATACAACTATCAAATTGAAAAAACTAGATGAATGAAATGTAATAAATAAAGGTCAAATTAACGTGAAAATATGTTTACAAGGGAAACTGAAAGGTTTTGACATTCTTTTTAAAACTTTGCAGCGACTTACAATTTTTAATATGATAGGGTAATTTATTGTATATTTTAGCTCCTGAAACCGCTAAGGTTTTCGTTTTAAAATTTGTTTTACACTTTGGAATGAATAATGGACTGTTTAAAGCATAACGAGTAGAATATAATATCGGTCTTTTACTTATACATGGATTAAGATATGGTGGTGATAGGTCGTTTATGATTTTAAAAATCAAGATGCATTTCTGATATGTAATTCTTTCCTCTAATGACCGCCATTTCAATTTACTCATTAAAACATTTTGGGGTGTAAAATATTCGGCACGAAGAACTAATCGTGCATATCTATTTTGTAATTTTTGCAACTTTGTTAGATTTTGTTTCGAAGTATTTCCCCATACTGAATTACAGTAGTTTAAATGCGGTAGGATAAGAGAAAAGTATAATGTAATAAGATTCTTACGGGAAATATAATTGCGTATACGTCTAATGCAGGCAATCGTACCCGATACTTTCTTAACAACTTCGTTTACATGTAACGACCATGTTAAGCTTTTGTCTAGTGTTACACCTAGATATTTCATACTTTCGACTGAGTCGAGTACATTGTCACTGTAACGAATACAAATATTATTATTTTGAATTTTTCTTTTGGAACCAAATAGTATTGTTTTGGTTTTATTTGCATTTAAAAACAGTCCATTGTATTTTAGCCATTTCAAGATACGGGTAAAATCTTTTTGGAGATTGTATTCACAAACTTTATAATCCTTTCCATGATGAAATACTGCCGTGTCATCGGCATATAAGGAAATCTTTGTCTTAGAATGGAGTTGCAGGTTACAAATATCATTCACATAGAGGCAGAAAATTAATGGCCCCAGTATTGATCCTTGTGGAATTCCTGATTTCACAGTTAGAAAATTACTCTTAGTCCCTTGCAAGAATACACATTGTTGCCTATTAGATAGATAGGATTCGGACCACTCAAGTTCAACTCCCCCAATACCATACAATAACATTTTCTTAATAATCAATGGATGTGGTATAACGTCGAACGCCTTTTTCAGGTCAAGAAAAATGGCTCCAGTGACCAGACCTTTGTCCATATTGTCAAGTATACCTTCGACTATTTCAGTCAAGCATGTTAGAGTTGAATGCCCTGGTCTAAAACCTGATTGCCGTTCACTTAACAAAGAATGTTTGTTTAAGTAAGAGTATATCTGATTGTGCACTGCTTTTTCAAATATCTTTGACATTGTGGGGAGAATGGAAATAGGTCGGTAGTTAGTTAATTCCATTTTGTTTCCACCTTTATGAATAGGGGTTATTTTAGCAACTTTGAAGTCATGAGGAACGTACCCTTTTGACAATGAACAATTGAACAATACTGTTAAGACTCTAACAATATGTGGGGCAGCTATTTTAAGTAGCTTTGGAGGAAGATCATCAATACCAACTGCTTTTGAAACATCAAGCTTGAGTAGTTCTTTTAATACAAAACATTCCTCGATCTCTGTAAATTTGAATTCATGTGCTGTTTGCGGTAATGTTTGCAATGCATTTATATTGAGATGAGAATCATTCGCTCCTGTTAGTTGGCTTTGAATATTATTGAAACTTTCATTAAACAATTCTGCTACTTTTTCTTTGTCTACTACAATTTGGTCATTTACAAGAATTTTATGATCAGAATTGGCATCTTTCTTTGGGAGTAAGTCTTTGAGTACTTTCAAGGATTTTTTCATATCATTACCATTTTCAATGCAAAGATTCTTATAATATTGTTTCTTTAACTTCTTGTTCAGTACATTTGCCTTATTTCTGAATTCTTTAAACTTTTCCCAGTAGTCTGTAGTTCTGTGTTTATCAAATTTGCATTTAAAATAATTCCTATCTCTTGCGATACATAAATATTCGTTGGTAATCCAAGGTGACCCCCTAGAACGTTTTCTTACTGTGACATACGGTGCATGAAGATCACAAATGTCTTTGAATTTACATTTGAAAATATTCCACATATTCTCAACATTGTGATTGTTTAAGTACAAATTATCCCAGTTTATATCTTTAACATCATTTTTGAAAAAAATTTCATTAAAGTTTCTAAATGAACGGTAGGTACTCACAGAACATATAGAAGGCGGTGGTTTTTCTTTCAATACAAGGTATATCAATAAATGATCACTTAGACCGATAGACCGTGTGCCACTCTCCAGTGATTTCAAATTATTTGACACAAGAATTAGATCAATAAGGGTTGTACTATTAACGGTTATACGTGTCGGGGTCCTTATCAGCTGAGACAAATGCATATTGTCACTCAGATCATGTATCTGCTTTGAAAGATTATTCTGAGTTAACATATTACAATTTAAATCACCTAATATTACAATATCATTTGATAACATACATATATTTTCTAAATTAATTTCTAGGTTATTGAAAAAAGCACTTCTACTGTTAGGTGGACGATATACAACTCCAAGATACTTTGGTTTGTGATTGTGTAGTCTTATCTCTAGCCACATAATTTCTAACTCACGGTCTTCAAGATCAGGTCGTCTAATATATGATATATTTTTTTGTATAAAACATCCAACTCCTCCTCCCTTTTCGTCTCTATCTAGTCTTTCAAAATGATACCCATCAATTTGTAACAATGAATTACAAATGTTTTCACTTAGCCATGTTTCTGACAAGGTCAGAATTTCGTACGGATTTTCTTTCAAATATAATTGCAGATCATCCACCTTATTTCTAAGACTACGAATATTTAAATGTGCAATTTTCAATCCTTTACCCTTTGGAAAGTCATTTATAGAGGTACAGGTATTCGTACTTAAGTCAATGTCTATATCAACAGAATTTGTATGGTTCAAGCTCACATTTCTATCTTTTACTATATCCTCAACATTCCAAAGCGGCATTTCTAGGAAAATACATTTGGTACATTGCCAATTGTGAAACTGTTCAGTTTTATCATCATATTGTTTGGAAGATACATCTCCACATGAAATATGTATCCATTGGTTACATTTAGTACAAAGTAGCGCTTTTTGATTACACTTTACGGGTTTCTCACATATATTACAAGGAAAGACATTGACCATGGTTAAAATGATGAAATAGGACACACAAAAAAACTTGAAATATAATTACAATTAATTTGAAATAACGTTCGTCTCCTTCTCAATTAAATTGAATATAACGCTTGAAATTCTCAACATGAGCCAAGCTGGCATTAATTTGGGATAATTTTGATCTCTAATAATACCTCCATTTTGTTACAAAGAGTAAATTGTTTCGAAATGGCAAACAGGTACATACAAGTTCATGAATAATTTCTCCAGCACCACCATCTGTGGGTGGAGGCTCAAACACTCAGTTCAAATTATATAGCAGAATTTCTCATATATACGCTCAGTTTGTCTAAGTCTCTCTCTCTTGTGACATTCACTCTTCCTTTTCCTTCTTTCAGTTTAATGCAGATACGTCCATCTTGTGTCCATGTCTTATCAATGATTTTCTTGAATTTGTTTCTAACCTTCCAGAGTAGTTCTTTCCGCTTCTTAGTGAGGCTTTCATTGATGTAGACATGGTGATTATTCTCATCGCTAAGATTCTTTAGCTTGAATCGTGCACTGTAGACTTGCTCTCGGGTGCGATAGCTATTGAATTTAACGATGATATTCCTGGGTGTGTGGCTATAGTTGGTCGTCCCGATGCGCGGTTTCGTCGATCCGTCGCTTTGGGGTTTCTGCTGCCCAAGTCGATGACTACGTTCGACGTCATCCATCTTGATATCGACACCGAGGTCCTCCTTGCAGAGTTGTATGATTCTGGAATCGGTATTCTCATTCATCCTCTCAGGTACACCACTTATCACAAGGCATGTACGTCTGGAGTACTGCTCAGCATCATCATTAACTTCCTTTAATTCGTCTATTTCCTTTCTCATCGCCGCCATCACATCCCCTTGATTTGCAGAATTAAATTCCAACGAGTCCAAAACTTCTTGACAAATTGACTCCTTTAAATCATTCAGAAGCTTTCCTTGAATTGTTCGAGTGAGCTGATTCACAAATTCGTCGTCTTTGAGAAGACTTTCTAATACTTGCCGAATGGCTAAATTGAGTTCAGCATCGGGCTCTACGGAAGTAGATTCTGGCGCCGCGGGGCTTCGTAGCTTGGTCACGTGATCTCCCGATGCGTGAATTGGCGCCGGTTTACCGGGTTCCTTTGTACCGCCCGATACATCAGCGGGAGCTGGTGGGCTCTCCACGGCACCTTGGGTAGGGACAATGGTTGGGTGTGTCCCGTTGTTTGCTGCAGCTTCTCGTCTTGGCTTTCCTGATCTTGTAGGCATTTTTACTGATGTTTTGCTGGTAAATCAAGGGTTTTGGGTCCAATTTCTACAAGCGGTAGTCCATGTAACGATAAACAGTTCTTGTTTTCGAGGTTTTCGAGGTAATATTTCCAGTATAGCTCAGTTTAGCTCATTGTTGGAGAGAGCTAGGTCATAACACGTCCGCTCATCACGCCGATCAGATTAAGACGGGCTTCTCATCAAACCAATTAAAATAGCACTTAATGAGACCATCATTTCGTAGATTTACATCTAAACATTTTCTCGAAGTCGCATACATTAACACATTGACGACTGAATATCACATCATAACGACTAAAAAATGTCATTATTCCATTTTTGTTTGTGTTGCTTTTTTAACAGGCTTCTGATAAGGAACTGATTTGGGTGTTGCGAGTGACCATCTTAGTTGTTACTGGACTCGCGACACTTCTAGCCCTGACACTCAGCTCCATCTACACTCTCTTCGTTCTCTGTTCCGACCTCGTATTCGTCCTCCTCTTCCCTCAGCTGATCTGCGTCATTCACGTGCCCAAGGCGAACACCTACGGCCTCATCCCCGGGCTCATCATCGGCCTCATTCTCCGCCTCGGCGGTGGTGAGAAGGCAATCAGCCTCCCGCCTTTCATTTATTACCCTTTCTACGACGAGGAAAAAGGTCAGCTCTTCCCTTTCCGAACACTGGCCATGATGTGTTCGCTGATCACGACCATCGCCGTATCCTATGGCGTCTGGCTGGTCTTCAAGAGGGGCTACCTCAGCAAGAAGTGGGATGTACTGAACCGCTTTCATGACGAAAACCACAATACTGAGGAGGCAAAGAAGCTCAATACCAAATACGAATTGCAGGAAAACTTATAATTGATATTAGACTAGCGGTTTTTAACCTTTTCTTTGTCACAGCACCATAGTTTCGCGTCACCCCAATCAAAAATTCATCACATAATATTCATTTTGCATCACTCTATAGCACTCATCAAGTGTCATGTACATAAGTATGGGCACTAGAATGGAGAAAAATGTTGATATCAGCACACTAGAAAAGATAAAAGTATGCGGGCACCTCGCCCCCGAAAGTACTTGAGTATAAAATCACATATTGATCATGACCTCGATACATGAATATGAGAATATGGGTTCTCGGGCACCTACCCCCTGGACATCCATCCCCGAATAACCACCCCAGTCAATTACTTCCTATAACTACTACCCCCTAGGACAACTACCCCCAAGGGCAACCACCCTCTAAGAACCCCCCCCCCCCCCCGGGACAACTATCCCCCAGAAAACTACCCCCAGGACAACTATCCCCCGGACAACTACCCCTTGTCTGGCTTGTCAGGGGGTAGTTGTCCGGGGGTAGGTGTCCGGATACGGAGAATATGAATTTAAGTATTGTATACGCTTCCCCCGTTCGGCATTATTCAGTTTAGTTTAGTTCCATACGTTTCACCGTTTTACTTTTTATATTGATATCTTGCAATGTTCATTTTATGATGGTGATGGTGGTTATTTTACCTGACTGCTAAGGAAGCATAAATGCTTGTAAGTAAGCAACCACATGGCCGACGGCTTTAGGTCGTCTCCGAGGGACCTGGTAATGAGGATAACTGCCTTACCAAAGGGCACTAGCGCATAGCCTTGGTTTCGAACCCTGGTCACCGGATTACGAGACCACTGCTCTACCGACTGAGCTATCGCGCCTCCTCCTTATATACTGGGAATTAATAAATAAGCGATACTGATTTATGTCCACCATGTTCATTATCACTTTGTATCACGGGCGTCAATCATGGGACGGACAGGGGGACATGTCTCCCCTCCCCCCCCCCCCAAAAAAAAAATAAAAAAAATAATAATAATAATGATAAATAAATAAATAAAACAATTCAAGGGTGGGGGACACAATATCGAATGTCCTCCCACCCCCCCCCCCCCCCCATGTTTTTGACCTTATCATAAAGCTCAAGTATTGCATTGTGAAGATCAAACCCTGTGTCCCGTTGTCCGTGGCACACACTTGTTTTATATAATGCGAGGGCAAGTCTTATTACTTGTTGGATTTTAAATATAGCGTATAATAATTTTGAACTCCAACTGCAGGACCAGACGGTCTGAGAGGCTAAAAATGCAATTTGTGCAATTTGGTATTATTTTCTTTTTGTTCTCATTCTACTGAAAATCGATCATATTCAACTAGTATATTTTTATAATTCAGTCGTGGTAGTGACGTATGCGATGCCCGTTCGCTGAAGTGAACTTCTTTTTCAGAAATGTAGGCGTCGGGTTTCGCTTTAACGTTTTTTAATATATTTTGTTTACCTTAGCAGCTAAAGTGTAACGTTTCGCTATACCGTAAACTATTAAACGCCTAAGTAACTGAAAAAAAAGTTCACTTCAGCGGATAAGTTATTATACAAAATATGCATGCGCATGAGTTCATTATAATGATCTATCCGCACTCGAGTTGAGGGTGTGTGTATCTATCACACGAAGCCGCTACCCAAATCGCAAGAAACGAACCAAAAATCTCAGGAAATGGGCAGCCCCCCCCCCCCTCCTCCTCCTCCCTCGCGAACGGCTGGATCCGCCACTGGCTAACGTGTAAACTGTTGCTAAAGCGTAACCTGATGTTTGAGTGGAGCCTGCTGTTAAAGGTACTATGTCCCATTTGCAGGCCAACAAAAAATGAAAAGATTAAATTTCAACGTCATTTGAAAGACAATACTAATTTAGCACTTCCCTCAAAACGAAAGGGCTTAAAAATTGGTTTTAGTGGGAAAATAACGACCATTAGTTGTCGAATCGACTTACGTAATTGCAATCTTGCTTGATTACCAAAGAAAAAGATGTCAGTAAGTCACTCAATAGTGTCTGACAGTGAAGTCTAGAAGGTTAACGGGTTTCCTTGCATTATTTGAGTACTAGGACACTGCTAATGTTTAAATTTTACAGATAAGAATTATGACATATTCATAATTCCTGCAAAGTTCTACAGAATTTGGTGTTGGCTGCAAAAGGGACACTGAGTACCTTTAAAGTGTACCCTCCTGCTAACGTGTAACCTGCTGTTATAGAGTAACCTGCTGATAAAGTGTAACCTGCTGCTATAGTAACCTGCTTCCATAGAGTAACCTGCCTAAACCTAAACCTAAAATATTACATCTTCCTTTACTTTTCATGTTTAAGGATAGGAATCACGGGTATTCGTTTGACTTAATAGTTATAATTTATCGTTAGTCTATATAGGTACCATCTAGAAGTGAAAACTTCCTTCTAAAGCCTCAGGTATTTGAAATATATTACTAGCCAGTCAATTTGATCACTTACGTGTCAAGCATATACATGTCTTGATCGCATATGAATTGATAATCCTTATTCTTGGTGTCAATGTATCCTTTTGCAGGCATTTTATTCTTTCCCTCTCTCGTATGGAAATAATTATGAAAGATATATGGAAACAATACAAAGTCATATAATTGTACAAGTATGTGATTATACATTACTTCAAATAATATTAAATGTTTAGAAAATGACAAACGGTGATGTATATAAAATCTTTTATGTTGATAATCTACCTGCTTGTGTTTTGCATAAATAATGGCAAATGATATATGAGTAAATCTGATAGCGATAATCATAAACGATTTTTTTTATTTTATTTATTTATTTATTTTTTTTTTTTTTTTTTTTTTTATTTATTTATTTATTTATTTATTTTTTTTTTTTGGGGGGGGGGGGGTAAGTTATAACACGTACATATTTTTGTAAAATTAAGCATTCTTATACCTTTCTTGTTTCAGTCAAGAGATTGTTACAATTGATTAAAGACATTCATATCAAATCTTTTAACTTTCCTCTGTACCTTTTTAAGAACGTAAACCATGTTTAATATAGTCATAGGCTTCTCGATTTTATTCATACTCCTGCAGTAGAAGTTTGACTTTGTGCGGTTTGAGATGGCTTAAATTGTCTTTGACAGATAGAATATATAATTCATCATTATTCTCCATGCCAACTATGCATATATTCTACTCATATTGAGAAAAAAACTACATTGTACTATATTTTTTCAATAAGCTGCATATTATATTCCTTTCCCTTTCCCTTGTATTTTGTAGTTAATTGTGAGTATCAGTTCATGGATCCCTGTAATCTCCCTTACCCTGTTTTAGCGTGTATTTGTATTTTATAAACCTAACTTTTGTCATTTGTAGTTTAAGGAGCCTATATCCACAACAAGCTCTGCTTTTCCATATAGGCTCCGCCACTATATCTCTTAAGTTCAACTGAAGGACAAATTACTGTATATGAACAGTGTGTATCGGTTTTCTATAATTATGTACATCTACATTATACTCTTTGTACTCTTTGTAAAATGAGATATTGCGGAAGCTAATAAACTATCTATCTTGATTTTTCCCTACTTTATCCGTGAATGAATGGAAGCCTGAGTTAGTTTTGTGGGCCCTGTATAATAAGCAAATCGTAAAGAAAATAGACCATTTTTGTAATAGATAGATAGATAGAAATGGTTTTTATTAAAAAGATCATCGCAGCCAATGGCTGAATTGCGATCCATTTCACAAGGTTATATACAATACAATTGCAATTCAAATTGAAATAACACAAAATATGACATAAATCAATAATCAAACATATAGACATTTCATAAAAATTTATTGATCAGATTCAAATTTTTGTTAAAAAAAGAAAGAGATAGGGAGAGGTGTAGGAGAGGGAGAGTTGGAGTGATGACAAAGAGAGAGAAGGAGAGAAAGAGGGAGAAGGGGGACGGGAGAGAAAGACGGAAAGAGATAGAGAGGGAGATAAAGAGAGAGAGAGAGTTGAAGAGAGGAAGAGACAGACAAAGGGTACCTTATCATGACAGATGAGGGGAGATGGCAAGAAGCATTCAGTAATGCAGAAAACTATCAAAATTCATTCACATAGTTCAATCATGGACTGTGAAATTCTAAAAATATTGGTATTACGTTTTATTCAAAAGATTTATAAAGTAAGGAAGAGAGCTGCACTGGAAGCGTTTTGTTTTACATTGGTATTGTTTAAACTTTGATTGAGATCTTAGAGAATAAGTGCTTTGTTGTCTAAGAGGTAAACATTCTTTAAATTGTGGGTGTTTGACAAGTGCATTTGCAAAGTCTATACATAACTGCTTACGTCTTGCTTCTAATGAACATAGATTGCACGTTTCCAATGCTTCTTCATAATTTTCATACTGACGTCCTAAAATGATTTTGCAAGCTCTTTTCTGAATACGTTCTAAAGTATATACATGAGTTTTTGTTAAATTACCATTAAAAACCGGTACCCCATAATCTAAAATCGAACGAATGTATCCTTTATATATAAGTAAAAGGTCATCTACAGGCAATCCATACTTCTTAAGGCAACGAAACATAAACAATTTCCTATTACACCTTTTTGTGAGATCGGATACATGACTATCCCACTTTAGGTTTGAATGTAAAAGAATTCCGAGGACTTTGGCTTGATGAACATAAATTAATGCTTTGTCGCCAATGAAAATTGAAGTTTGTTCATCACAATGTTTCCTACTGTTAGTAAGGATTTTAATTTGTTTGTACCAGCCAGCAGGATTTGTTGTTTTTAGATTACGTACTCTGGTATTATAATACCTAATTTTTTGTTCTTTAATCAAACCAAAATTGATCAAACATTTAGCTTTGTTTCGAAGGAGACGCCAAAGAGATCGCTCATTTCTGTGAAATGCCAATTGTCGCTGGAGGATGATAGTTTTAACTCTTGCTGTTACCCATGGTCATAGGCGCCGGAAGTGGGGGGGGGCAGGGGGGGCAGTTGCCCCCCCAGTCAAAAAAGTGGGGGGGCAAAACGCATTTTTGCCCCCCCAAAACGCCCCCCCCCCTCCAAAAAAAAAAAAAAAAAACAGTAAAGGAGTAAACATGGTTTGTATTTTTAATCCAAAAGAACGTAACAATAGTAAAAACCTGAATTAAATCACATATACAATTCCAATCAAAGAAAAAGGAAAGTTCACAGGAATTAAATTTCATAAACATTGCGCATGCCACCTATACGGTATTTTAAATGGAGGTCTCTATTATAGCGATACGCGCATATCGTGGACATATTGTGCGAGAATGGGAAAGCGTGTCCGTTTTTTTCTTATAGGGGTGAGAAGACATGAGCCCCTGAACGCTGGCGTACTGATAGGGGGGGGGGGGGTGGGGTTATGTATTTCTTATTCGAAACAAGTGATTTACAAATGTTGATGTTGTGACATGATTTTCCGGCATTTTTTCTCCATTTTTTTTGTAAGTCATACCTTTTTATGCGTTTGTTGGAAAATAAGAAATTCCCACATTACAGTCAGGCGAAATACGCTTATTTAGAAGCCTTTATGTCATGGTCTGCAAAGTGGCTGGGCTCGAGCCCCCCCCCCCCCCCCCCCCCCACCCCTCCTTTTTTTTAAAAGTATGTTTAAGAGAAAAAGAAAGAAAGACGGAGAGAAAAATAGGTGACCTGCCAATGTCACAAATAAGGTATAAAAAATGCTCATCTGACCGTAATTAAATGCTTAAAACCCCAGAGCTTACGGGGGCTCCACCCCCGGACCCCACCAAGGGACCTAAGGCGGGCCCCTGGATGCTCATTTGACCGTAATTAAATACCTATAACCCGCGAGCTTCCAGGGGCTCTGCCCCCTGGACCCCACCAAGGGCCCTAAGGCGGGCTCCTGGATGCTCATCTGACCGTAATTAAATACCTAAAACCCCTGAGCTTCCGGAAGCTCTGCCCCCTGGAACCCCACCAAGGGCCCTAAGGCGGGCCCCTGGATGCTCATCTGACCGTAATTAAATACCTAAAACCCCTGAGCTTCCGGGCGCTCTGCCCCCTGGACCACACCAAGGGCCCTAAGACGGCCCCTGGATGCTCATCTAACCGTAATTAAATACCTAAAACCCCTGAGCTTCCGGGGGCTCAGCCCCTTGACCCCCTGCCGAGGCTCATGCCCTGGACCCCACGCCAATTTACGCTCTACCTGATCGATAATACTCCACTTTGAAAAACGTTCCGCGGGACCTGCATATAACGTGTAAGACTGGTGGTGATGCAGATTTTTCGTCTGCCCCCCCCCCTTCCGAATTTTTTTCTCATTACGTCACTGCCCCTGGAAAGTGAGCCCCCTGGAATGTTTGCCCCCCCCCCCCCCCCCCCAATCCCAAACTGCTTCCGGCGCGCCTGCCCATGGTTTATCAATTTCATAACACTGAATCTCTTTAGCTGGTAAAAACATATTCAATTGATATTGTACTGTATCTATAAACACTTGGCATTTGTTATGTATGTCATTTTCACAGTTAACATAATTCCAGTCATAATGAACAATCCAATTGCCGAAACTTCGCATCCCACTACTCTTTAGTGGGCGGATGACCTTCTTCGATTTAAACTTTTTCTGTTTGTAATCAGACCTGTTACGAGGCAACCATATAACACAATTATGATCACTTGTACTAATAGGAGACAAAATATTAACCTCTTTGTACCAATAACTATTATTAGTTATTATTTTGTCCAGAATGTTCTCACCCCTTGTAGCTTGAGTAACAACTTGTTTAAAGCCACCAATGTTTAAGATTGGCTGGGTGTCGAAATCGTTAAAATCCCCTAATAATGTAACCTAATCTAATGCAAACGTCTTTGTTAAGTGCCTCGTTGCAAAATATTTCATTTACCTGTTACGAATAATATTATTCAATATTCAGATTGCGGATTGCATACATTAATATGTTGACATATACCTAAAAACACGAATATTTGCCGCATTTTGCATTCTTAGTGATTGAAATGTAATTATTCATGTGAATGAAGTTATAACGAAATATTTGTATTGAGGCACTTCATAAGGCATTGAATTTGATTACAACGAATTCAAAATGGTCTTTAGTCGTTTTGTCATTTTTCATCTCAGTCGCAAGATCTATAGAGACTGGATCCGGTAACTTTGTCTCAGATTCTGAAAGAAAATCCTGGATTTAGCTCATGCTGCAATGATAATTATTAACCTTTAGGTCAGTCAGGAACCCCATGATCTTTTACAAGCCGATCGCCTGTCTGATTATCAGTATTTATGATTGGAAATTGAAACCAAATTTAGCGTTTGTCAAACGGTTTTCATAACACTACAGTCTATCGGGGAAAACGAGTATGGTAAAACCGGTCACTCAAAGATTTTTACTATTTCTAGGCACTTAACATTTTGAAGCGCAATTTCTTTTGGGCTTCAATATTACACCATATATCACAGACACTGAGTGATAACACTAGGGCCGCGCATCTCAGATTTAACAAATGTAAACTAAAACAACACAAATTATTACGCTACTGTGGCGGACACGATTTCGCCACCTTGGCTTGGCACGGAATATTTGTCAGGATGCCCCGTATCTGGCCAGGCGCTCTCCGTCCGTTTGGACAAAATATATGCCCGTAGCTTAATGGCTGGAGTTATTAACTGCTCACACGTATTCTCAACAATCATTCGTCCATCGACTACAATCGGTCACCTAAACGTCTCGTTCACAGCATCAATCAATTGAGCATCCTTCGAACAATCAATTTCCCTTGTCAAACACTTGTCACAGGTTCTCGTCCCTTGGTTTCACTGCTCCAAGAAATCAAACCAATCATGATGTGTAGGTTGAAAGTCTTTATTGCGATCCATTCAACAATCGGGTAACTCAGTACAAGTACAGTGCAAACTATGTGAGACTTAGCTTAGAGGCTTAGGCCAGGCCATCTATCAGGTCAACTATCAGGCCAGCCTCGGTGAGGCTGGCCTGTATCGGATGCAGTGCAATGGAAAGCCCTAGATGCACAACCCTGACCATCGTATCAATTTCCCTATACATAAACGTGTAAAAGAACAATTATTTCCTCGTTAGTAAAACAACACTTCAACACAACATTTCTGCTAATCCCATAAAATCTTCACATATAATCTTCAGTATAACCCCTTATTCCTGATTAGATCACTACTATACAAGTAATATCCCCAAAAGAAACGTGATAATTGCACCAACATGATCAAAATATGTAATTTATGCTCATTTTCCTTCAGTTTGGTAATTGCTAAATCAACGATGCACCATATTGCTATAGCGCATGCTCGTACAACAGAAAATGCTTAACCTTCGTCCAATACTAAAACCCTGATTTGTTACACTACATTGACATGATTAAGTAGCACTGTTTAGAAAGAGAGCCATGGGTTTTTAGAGCAACTTTGAAGTCATGGAGGGCGGTTAAGTTACGAATACTAAGTGGCAGCTTATTCCAAAGGGACGGACCAGAATGCGAAAAGGCTCTATCCCCCTAGGAACTGCGCGTCTAATGCTATATATGGTCACATTACCCAAAAGTAGCCTGCTCGGCGGCCGAGCGGCGAGTTTTTAACCAATTCTGCCCGGCGGCTGCCCGGCCACCGAGCGGCGGCCGCCCAGGCACAGCTCGTTTAAAGGGCATCGCTCGGTCGCCGCTGAAGTTTTAGCGCGGAGTTAAAATTTGGGCGGCGCGGCGCCTGCTCACTTTTCACTCGCCGCCCAAATTACGCTCGGTGCCTGGGTGGTCGCCGCCCGGGCACCGACCTAATTGCTGGGCGATGCCTAAATTCCAGCAGTGACCGAGCAGGCTACTGATCGGTCGGTCGCTGCTCAGATTTGTGAGCTTTAAAGGTATTACAAAGTTTTGGGAAATTTTGAAAAATGGGTGGATAGTGATTCTTTACAATTTTGATATATTTGGATGCCCCTGTGGATGTATTAAAAACACCAGAAATTTGAGGCCCTAAAACACTTCTGCTTTCGAGAAAAATTGAATATAAAGATTTACCGGTGCTCCCGGTAAATTTTGATAAATTTCAAATAGCTCCTACGGCCGCACAATGGTAGCTGCGACCATGAAAATCTCAGAGTATGTAGTTGTGGTATATAATTTCCGAACGACAATAGCTAATCGGTCGATTTAAGTCAATAAGCATTGTTTTATAGCTTAATTAATATCTTGACCTTGAGAGGGAGCTATTCAACATAAAATGTTTATTAATTACAATTTCATAACTTTAGAGTCGATTTCGACCGCGACAACGATCACTGAATATTGTAGGATGGTATATGCTTCCAATATATTCATTTGAACCAAATTCATGACCCCATACCAAAACTTTGTATTACCTTTAAGTGACTCTCACACTCTGCCGTGTAGGCCTACCGTGTGCCACCGTGCGCGAAAATGTCTGCGGACGGTGGAGAACGGCGAGGGCACACGGTGGTTCGTTATCAAAGCGGGCAACACGTTAATAGGGCGTTGGCGCTTATTTACACCCGGTGGGACCCGGCGAAAGCATGTTCAAAACTTAGGCCGGCTGGCACCGGCCGCAAGTAAGCGGCAAGAGGACGGTGTTGAACGGTATGAGGACGGTATGAATACGTTATGAAAACGGTCACACTGTATGAACACGTTCATAACACGCTCATAACCCGTTACAGAACGGTGATAAACGGGCAAAAAAATACGCAGTAAATATGTGATCAAAAGATGAGGAGAAGTGTCGATCGTGGAGTTTCCTTGAAGAAAAATGGAGAGCGGACTGACCGTTGCCGTTCAAATCGGGGTATTTATGGCAGTCGTGTCATGACGTCAGCAGTCCGGGGACTCGCTCACAGGACGCTCCGAGCGGTGAGGGGACGCTAAGTGACTGGTAGGTGGCTGCTACAAACCCGGTGCACACGTTCGAGACCCGGTATGGGCCCGGTATGGAAACGGCCAAAATTTTCAACAAAAGTCAATCTGGGCGGTGAAGATGGTAGAAGCACGTTCAACACCCGGTATGCGCCCGGTGAGAACGGTCAGAAGATGGCAACGAAACGGTGAAAAGATTAATTTTATGATTTTTTTTTTTTTTTTTTTGCGGCCGGGGACAAGTTCGCTCAAAACCCAACGTTCTGGACTCTGTTGTTTTTAATAGCCCGGCAGGTGGACGGTAGGCCTACACGGCAGAGTGTGAGAGCTCCATAAGGGACAATAATAAGGAGGATTGAGATGAACGAAGATGTCTTGTAGGCTTATACTTAACGATTAACTTGATATTGTAGGAAGGAGCAGCTGAGTCATACAAGGAATGGAAAACTAGCAACAACAACTTAGAAATGATTCGGTCACATACCGGGAGCCAGTGAAGAGTTTTGAGAATGGGGGTGATGTGAGTTCTACGAGAAGAAAGTGTGACAATACGTGCAGCAGTATTTTGCAGTTTCTGGAGTCGAACAAGTTGTGTGTTAGGGTCTTAGGGAGCAGATAGAGAATAGAATTACAGAAATCTAAGCGTGATGAAATAAGAGCATGTACAAGTTTCTCTGTGGTTGAACGACTTAAGTATTTCCTAATGAAAACCTAGATTTCTCAGTTGATATCTGACTGACTTACCAATAATAGAAACATGAGTTGATAATGACATAGACGAGTTTCACATGACACCAAGGTTACGACAATGCGAGGAACAAAACACAAATAGTTTACACGGACTATTCTAGAAGGGGGTGGAGGGGGCCGGGGGGGGGGGGGGGGTAGTGAGCACATTTTTTTCTTCTCCCGAAATTTGAAAATCGCGCCGGCCGATAATTCGCTCAGTGGGAGGGGGAGGGGGGAGGGGGGAAGGGGGGAGGGTGAGGGGGGAGGGGGGAGGGGGAGGGGGGAAGGGGGAAGGGGGAGGGGGAGGGGGAGGGGGGAAGGGGGAGGGTTGAGGGGGGAGGGGGGAGGGGGAGGGGGAGGGGGGAGGGGGGGGGGGTAGTGAGCACTTATTTTTTTTTTTTTCATTGACCATAGCAAATTTGAAAAATCGCACCCCCCCCCCCCCTTGAGCGCTAGGGAGGGGGCCATCTAAAAAAAAAAAAAAAGGTAAAATTAACGTGTTTTTACACGTTTTTTCCCCAGGGTAGGGGGAAACGGGTCCCCGACCCACCACCCCCCCCCCCCCCCCTCTCTGGATCCGTGACTGCGCGCCCCCACGCGCCGTAATTTATGACCGCGAATCCTTCATTATTCACCCGCGGACCAAAAATAAACACATTTTTCTGGGCAATGTGGCAAGGAAGATTGGCTCTCACATAATAATAGGCACTCGAAGGCGGCAGTCAAATTTGGTATCAACTGAAAGCTTAGACATAAAAAAAAATGGTGGTAATAAAATTAAAGCGGAAATCTAAATATTATCTCTGGATTCATAAAAAACAGGGATAATTAGTCCATTCTCAGCAAATTAATAATAATAATAATAATAATAGCTAGTTCTTATAATAGAACTATAATAGTTCTTATATAATATATTATGATGATTGTGTTTCTATTCATTTTTAACCCAGTCATGCAGTGAAATGAACTATCAGGAATATGACATTGTGAGAGCAATTTCATAAAAATAACTTAAAAACTTCATGAATATGTAGGATTTTGCTGTTTGAAAGAGTAAAAGTTTTGGGTTAACCTCCCCTTTAGTTTGTTTATGTGTGTATTAAGGTCCTCTTACCCCCCCCCCCCCCCCCCCGCCTGCTTATTCAGCGGCTGGCTGAGTCGTTGCGATTTTTTTTGGGGGACCAATAAAAAAGAAAAAAATCTCCTCTTACCCCCCCCCCCCCCCCCCGCTTATTCAGCGGCGGGCTGAGTCGTTGCGAAATGTTTGGCCCGATTCCCCCCCCCCCCCCCCCCCCCCCTTGAAAAAATCCTGCGTACGCCACTGGTCCTTTGCAGTTGGGTATGATGGTATGAATATTGAGATTTGTGAGTTTGCAGTGCAAAAAATGATATCTTATAAAGAAAAAAAAATCCTGATGTGGTTTTAATCACAATCTAATCATGAAAGACTGAAAATATCTTTAATAAGAAACATAATTATATCAACTTTAATTATGAACGAGCGTAGCAAGCAAGATTTTGGTTGCTCTTCATCGCATTAAATTAGGAGCACTTTTTATGGAGAAAGGAAAAGGGAGCAAATTTTCAAAAGGGAAAAGGACACTTTCAGGGGTCAGGCATTTGATTACGGATAGACGAGCATATTTTGATATCTTATTTGTGACACTGGCAGATTACTATACAGTGCGTCCCAGCCTCCCAGGAAAAACGAAACCGAGAATTATCGATGTTTTATCGTATCTTAATCTTCGTCTTCTTTGTGCATGGCTGATCGTCAATGAAACGGAGTTTTTTTTTGTCAACTCTGTTCGTTGCTACGGCAGGCAGCAAGTGAAAACGAAATCGTTTTAAATCAAAATATGGAAATGTAATCATCACTTTAAACAAACACAACTTTGTTTTTCCTGGCTCATTTTTGCTGATTGAGGTGTCATATGAAAGGGCAGAAAATAAACTTTCTAGAAATTTGATTTTCTCTTTGAAATTCGGATACCGCCCGCCAAATGACTTTTTGGTACCCTCTCTTCAAATTATTTTTAATCACTCATGCGTGGAATATGTATCATATGAGTTGCATCAAATGAAAGAGGAGGATCTAAGCTTTACAAATATGTCATTTATTATAATTGTGATTAAGTTTAATATAAAACATCGATAATTCTCGGTTTCATTTTTTTTCTGGGACGCACTGTATTTTCATTGAATGACGTAAAGTATGGTCTGAAGCAATATTTCATTCAAATGAGACACTTGGTAAAAATTAGAAAATTTAATGTTGACCCTTTATTTTTATGAGTACATTTTATAAGTGAAACATTTTGCAAAAGCGGTGAGTAATTTCGTTCCGCGGGACCCAACAAAAATTCCCAGGTTGGTTTCCGGAAGCTGGAGATTATTTTCGCATCGTATACTGATTATAATTTCACTGATTTATACATCTATCCAATCTGTCCATACAGTGTAACATTAGTGACTTTTAGATTTGCACGAAGACAATGTGGATTGCTACGTGTGACGTCCTTTTAATGCACTGCCTTGACTGGACGTCACACGTATCCGTCCACGCCAATCTAAAAGTCCCTATTAACAACTCATCTGTGACCAGTGGCATAATGAGCTAAAACTTTCGGGGGGAGGGCAGAATGGGCAAAAGTGAGGAAAAACCCTGGAAGATCATGACATTTCAGCAACATTTGGTAGAAATGAAACACATTTGATTTATTTATTTATTTTATTTATTTATTCAATTTATTTATTATTATTATTATTATTATTTTTTTTGAATGTTTTATTTATTCATTTATTTATTTATTTATTTATTTATTTATTTTTATTTATTATTATCATTATTATTATTATTATTATTATTATTATTATTATTATTATTATTATTATTATTATTATTATTTTTTTTTTTTTTTTTTTATAATTTTTTAGGGGGGGGGGGGGGGGGAGCGGGAGTAACTTCCACCCCGATCAGTTCGCCGGTGTGACACCAATAAACGATGTGCATACGACTAATTTTGCGTCAAAATTTTGACTGACAGTTCGTCTTCTGCGTATCTGTACAACTCAAAGGAGTGTTTTAGCCAGATTCTGGCGATAAAAGTGTGTAATTTTCTGAACAAATTAGGCTTTCACGATCGGTTCTTCTTTTTTTTTAATAAAAAAAGGGCACCTACAAAGAGAAATCTCAAGCGAAAATATACATTTTTTTAAAAATAGACATTGGTATATACACATACATTGTGATTACATAATCAGGGATGATTTCAATATTTCTTTCTCTTTATACATCATGCAAGATATTGCATCATATTATTTGCAGTTTGGTGTAATGGTCTGAATATTCATTTGCGAGCGAGCGAATTTTAAAAGGTCTTTTTTGTGAGGTCTCAGTGCGAACAAATTACATCTTACACTGGGGGGGGGGGGGGAAAAACAATCATAATTATATCATCTATAAATTCGAGCGAGCGTAGCTTTGGGGGAAATTGCTCTTAATCCTTTTAAATTAGGTGCACTTTTAATGGTGAGAGGAAAGTTATCGAAGGGGATAATACACTTATTAGAAAAGAAAAGGAGCACGTGTCAAAGTACAACGGTTAATTATCAGAGGTGAAAATAGGACACTGCTTAGACCTGAAAATAAGCACTCACCAGGGATGAGATTCTATGCAATTATGAAAAAAAGGAAATTGGCATTTGTTGACGAAAAAGGGGCCCCCCATCAGATTTTGATAGGGGCATTTATAAATAAATGGTAAACGGGGACATTTATGAAAAGGGAATAGGTCCATTATTAGTTGAAGAAAAAAGGGGCACCGATCAGATATTAATAAATTGATTGATTGATTTTTATTCGACAAGCTTCCAACATACAACAATATACAATAATAACAGATAAAAAAATAAGTCAGCTTGAACAGGATAACCCACGAAAGCTCGAGAGCTTAATTATTTCCAGTGGGGTCCCTTGCAGACATATATAAAATTTAGAAGTTAAATTAGTAATATTTACAGACAGATAAGAAAATTAAAAGAACTACTTATTAAAGATAATAATAATAATAATAACAACATTAAACTGATGATAGAAATGATATTAAGTACAAGAAGAAAAAGAAGAAGGAGAAGAAGAAAAAGAGGAGAAGGAAGAAGAGGAAAATAATGATGAATTTTTAGAATTTCTATAACGTACGAAAACATAAGTATATACAAAATGAAAAAGTATGAACCGACAGAAGAATACAAATTTAAATCATATAACATGTCATTCACTTCTCTTCTCTGACTGTCAAGTATAAGGTATTACTTTAATTTCCTCTTAAAATTATCTTAGTTTCCTATTTCTTTTACACCATTGGGAAGGGAATTCCAATGTTTTATGGCATTGTAATAAAACGAATTTCCAATACTACGTACTCTTTCTGGTAAGTTAAAGTTGAATCGGCTATTTCTTGTATTATAATCATGTACGTCAGTAACAAGATCGAAGTTGGATCGAATATAATGATTCGACCTAGTATGATATATTTTATGAACGTGATGCAATACGATTTGTTTTGATCTTTGGTCGACTTCAAGAAAACCAGCTTTATTGGAAGTGAAGAGGACACTTGTCTGAAGTGAAAGGAGTAACTTCTCGTATCTGAAAAGGGTCATTTACCAGAGATGAAAAGGGGCATTTATGAGAAGGGGGTAGGGGCTCAATTTTTAATGGGGCCACTTACCTCTAGCTGTTTGCACGTTGAGTTGAAATAACTGTCTGCGCGATATCCACATTTCCGCCCCCCCCCCCTCCCCCCTATTGGAAAATTCTGGATCCGCGCCTGCTCAGCTGCTCAGAGAATCCTGGATACGCCACTGTAGGCCTATTTCTTGATCATTGGTGACTCACAATGTTTCTAGAATATGCTTTCGATCTCCATGCATGCAGCGCAGCGCAACTTCCGCGTAGTCTTTCTCTAGTCGCAGTTGGATAGTACTTGAATCAATTTGTTTTGCCTTTATTCGTTTGGTAAAACAGTTTGGAAATAGGACTATTTGTCCCGTCATAGATATAAATAATGAATGCTATGCTTCTCATTGGAAATCTATGAAGACGATATTATTGGACTGACATTTTCTACACATGGAAACAAACAAAACATAAACAATAACATAAAGCAAACAACTAGCAAGAACATAAGCCCTGTTGTCATGCAAAACGGCTGTTAAAAACTCTATCTCCTCACACCATAAGTTTTCACAACTGAGTTTCAACATGGCGATGAATGTACCTCGTGCACCGGGCTTTGCCCAAATGATGAAAGATGGAGCAAAAGTGAGTATAGTTCTTCTACAGATTTGTCTGCTGTTATGAGTGAAATACGTTGATAAAACAAATATGGTAATTTTAGGTGCAGAATGTGCCTACTGTGGATAGGTAACAATTATTATCGATCGTTCTTTCGTTGTCAAGCATCGCGAATTCCGTGTGCACTGCACTGCACTTCACGTTGAAATGAGCGGTACTGGTATACCCGGCAGCAGTGCACTGATGTCCATGCCGCTCCCCAGCTCGCTGGCTAGGGCGAGGCTGCACTTACTCTCAAAACTTTGCCGGTTCACTGCAGCTGCCATCATAGACCGAAAACTTCAGTCTCTCTAATCGTCGGTTGTTCCACTGAGACTACGTCTGGTTCCACTAGACCTCTGATTATAGAGACTGAAGTCTGGGGACCTCTTTCTGTGAGGCACTGTACGGAACAAATGGTTCGGTTCGACCGGACCGCGATGAATGAAATATGCAACAAGATTTTCACTCTTTACATCCTCATAACTACTGCAATTATAACACAAATTAAAAATAACATATAGACCCTATATAGCTTATTTGACTTACGATAGCTTGCTCATTTAGATCCTAAATTAATGATTAATCCGAGAAAGTCTCGTCGTCAACATTATCCGTCTTGGTGTTAGTTGATGAATATTCATTTTTTCTTTTCGAACGTCCAATAGCTACCGTAGCTACGTACGAGTAAGCCCAGCTTGACCAACGAACTCCCACGAAACGAGTGCTCTGATTAGGGAGGCCAATGCCCGGGCGTAAGGCTTCTACACTTACGATTTGTGCGCTCGTCGCCCACTTCAAAAAATTAGCAAAGGGAAAAAAATGATGTAAAAATAAAAATTGAAGAAAATAAGAAAAGAAAATACAATTATACATTTCACAACATACCTATAATCACGGATCTGTAACAGTCTTTCACCATTTGTTGACAATCTTGCAGATTTTGACGTTTTTAATCCAATAATTGTGGTTGCAGACGACCTTGACGCACTCGCACCACCGACTAAGAAAATCCTAGAGGGCGTAGAGGTTTGCTCACTAAAAACCTTCTCATTGGCAGAAGGTAGACCCTAAAAATATGGGATCCGTTTTGAGTAAAGAACTTTTGATAGAGATCAACATTTCAGATGTTCACAATTGCCACTTCTAACAACTAGAAAATATAAAGAAAAAAGATTATATCTTTTTAAATACAGATTTTTACAAACTGAACATTCGAAAGTAGATAGAGTACGATGTTTCTGTCAATCGTGCGTTGGTTTGAGCCCTATAGCTACATCCATCTCAAAATGAGAAGGAAAACAGTGAACAGTGACGTCATTGTTCGCGCCAAAAATAAAGGGTATTGCGACATAATCTGAGCTCCGGTCAGATCGTGCGCAAAGCGTAGTCTTATTTATAGACCCTAGTACCTTATTCTCACAGCACTCGATACGAGTGTCGTGCAGTAATGTATGAGAAGTGTTAAAAAAGATATTTCAGTAAAAAAAAAAGTCTACGTGAGCAGTCTATACTCCAATTGAGAATTGAAATGAAAGCCATGATTTGAAGGTGTGTGTTGTATGATACATGGTTAGTGAGTGTGTATGTTACGTATAGCGAAAGGGAGAGAGAGAGAGAGAGAGAGAGTGAGAGAAATATTAGTACACGTACGTTGCATGCATGGATGTGCGCTATGATTGTGTTCGCTGCAAGATGGATGTTAATTGGACCTCGTAACTTCTCGATCGTTGATAATAAGGAATACTCATGAGGAAATCATATTATTGGAATGCACATCTAAGGTAAATATCAATGAATTATATATATTTCTATTCTTCATTTTTGAACCATCGTCTTCGGCTCGTAGTAGTAGAAGATGTAATCGTTCGCACATTGATGGCTGGACTTCAGCCTGCATCGGGGCTTGCCTGTGTCGGTGGTGGGATCAACTAAGAAGAAGAAGAAGGTGTGTACGTGTGCGACCGATTCAAGGCTAGCCGCTGTTGAGTGATTGCACTTTCGCGCGAAGTTTTAAACTTCATCATGAACTTTGTCCCTCGGGCCTGTCTAATTATGAACGTAACTTTGCGACATGAAATATAATTGTTTCATGGCTCTTACGTACGGAAAGGCGTAGAAGGAACCTCATAGGAACTAGCTGGATATCTCCTATTTGATGGAACTTCTGGAGTCGGCAGATGGGTGGATTTTCTTAGTGAAAGTAAATGCTTTCTTTTAATCTTAGTTTTAGTATAAACAAATTAGTAATTAAAAAGTTAGATTTGGGCATTGGCCTCCCTACTCTGATTGGCCATTGGCGTAGGTTGACCCGGAAATATACCGGCCGCCGGGTCATATAGCTCTATTTTCGAGTGCATGAACGTAGTTTCACAGAAATTGGATAAATTCATATAAGTAAGTCCGAAAATTTCACATTCTATAATAGGTTAGAAAATTTTGAAAACTGTAACTAGGAGATATATAGACCGACCTAATTTACATCTGATTTAGAAATCAGAAAATTAGATCTAAATAGAGAAAATCGGGGAGAAAATGTTTTGACAAAAAAAGCTGCCATTGTTGGCTATAGCTACCCCCACGGTACGAGATCTCTGGGTTGCCATCTGTATTGGGGAATGACAACAAATGTCAGTTTTATTAAAGAAATGACCCAAATCAGATGGTTATTGCTGTCTACTGCCATCAAAGCTTGAGATTGAATTGAAGTTAGAAGCCTTTTCAAATGTTGAAATGTTTATAATTAATATTATGATAATGTCTTTCATGCCATTCCGATTCGTATTCTATAGGCCTAGTCTAATTCTAGATCTAAATCTAGGTCTATCTCCATCTCATTTGTCAGAAAAATTTGAAATTTATAAATTAGACCTAGATCTAGACTCTAATTATAAATTTGTGCATTGTCAATTGGGCCCTAGTTGAGAGACAGAATCGTATCCAGACGTGTTAACTTTGACCCGTAACTCCGGCTTGCAGATACCCTTCTAAAACATACCAAAAATCAACTAAATTTTCATCAATTGTTGGATTAATTAATGTTAGGGAGGCCAATGCCCGGGCATATTAGGCTTCTACACCTACGATTTGTGCGCTCGTCGCCCACTTCAAAAAATTGGCCTCCCTATTAATGTCTGGTCATGTTCAGTAGGGGCGCTGGTCCGAGAATGAGGATCGTCCTCATAAACAAGGATATCCTCATAAACAAGGACAAAATGCGTCCTCAAAAATAAGGGTAGTCTGCATTTTCGAGGACGTTTTTTTTCATCGGCGCTCTGGGGGTTTCATGTTACAGAACGGCTGGCTGGCGATGCCAAAAATGGATTCCCCGGGGGAAAATAACCCTAGTTCACCGTCTACTTTTATGGGTTGTCCGTCTTCCCAAGGATTTATTGCTCATAATGTGAAGGTCTCTGTACAAAGTCAACATATGATGCATCAAGAAAATTATTGCAGAATCCGTTTTTTGCATCGCCAATGTGCAGATCAAAAATATGAAACGTCTGTGAAAATGCAGACGATCCTCATTTTTGAGGATGCATCGATCTGCGTTCACATAGACGATCCTCGTTGATGAAGACGATCCTTATTCTTGGACCAGTGCCCCTACTGATGTTGTGTTTCTTTCCTTGTTTCCAGCAGTACTAGGGAGTAGGGGCGCTGGTCCGAGAGAATAAGGATCGTCCACATATCGGGGGATCATCTCCGTAAACAAGAACAGATGCGTCCTTAAAAAAAGGATTGTCCGCATTTTCGCGGATGATTTTTTTTTCTGCGCATTGGCGATTGATTCAACAATTGATAACAATTTAGTTGATTTTTGGTATGTTTTTAAAATTAGGATAACTCCAGCTCCAGGGAGCTCCGATGCATAGAGCCCACATAGGAAAAAACGATTCAAACAGCGGGTTGGCATTGTTTTGTCACATTTTTTCGAAAATATGTAAAATGGTAGTAATTACAATTTTGACCACAATGTTTTTGGACTCCACTGGGCATCTGTCCAACCACTTGAAATTATAATTTGAAGTATCAGTAGGCATACCTGCCAACCACCCCGATTTAAGCGGAGTTCCTCCGCATTTTTCATACCAACTCCGAATTCCGAGTGCATGCCTCAAAACTCTGATTTTTTTATAATTTTAAAATATTTTTAAAACAAACGACTGTTGCATAAGACTAAAGCATAACACAGCACAGATGGCATTTTGAAAAGGGTGGGGGTAAGTGCGAAGTACACATGTGCATACGTGAGGTGATATTTGAACGCGCACGTGCGCGTAAACACAAGTACGTACGTTTAGTTTTAGTTTATAGGCGTTTTTCATTCACAACTTGCTAGGCCGTCGTCTCTTTCCAAAATTATTAATTTATTGAATTTTCTCTCTAAAAAAAGTTATAGAGTCTAAAAAGAAAAAAAGAGGAAGGAAAGAGGATGGAAAGAGAAAGAATCTTAAAAATAGTCATTTATGACATGAAATTGTACATATATGTATATATATAAATAATTCATAAAATAGTGTGTGGCAAAAATAGTCAACTGTGACTGATTGCCAAACAAAAACAAATCAAGAAGAAGAAGACTGATAACCAGATCACGCCAACATCCGCGCTCGCGCTCATAGAAGATATACACAGCGCAGCCCGAACGTGATCGTTAGTTCCGCAATCATTATCCATGTACTGCAGTCATTATCCATGTACTGCATGTACTAGTACATGGAAGCACGTGCGCAAGCTAGATCGATAAAGTGTGTGCGGACGTTGTACTAATACATACACTACATGCAGCGTTGTTGCATAGTAACTGCATGCGTATAGCCCACGTGTATTTATATTACATGTGCAGTTGATACACCGTGCATAAACACTGTATATATTGGCGTGTTTTCTTCAATGCTTGTGCGATGACTGCGATCGTGGAAGCTTGTTATTTACCGGACTTCCTCGGATTTATTTTGGATTACTACTACTATATTCTTCTTCTTCGTTGATTTCTCCATTTTTGAAGGACAAAATGGGTAAGACTCGTGCTGTTCATAATCAGAAGTATAAGAAAAAGTACGGGAAACAATTTCTAGTTGCAGAATCAGCACTCGGACTTCAACATGCATTTTTTTTCAAAAATTGTTTATGTGTAGGGCGAAAAGGTTGAAGGAAAAGGCCCATTTGCACCATTAAAATGGAGAGAGAAAAAAATAGACCCTAAAGTCCTGTGTACCCCCCCCCCCCCCCCCCCCCCCCCCCCCCAATCTACGGGCTACTACCCCAATCCTTCGGTGGTTCGCGACCTCGTAGTCCATCCAGAAAAATTTACTCCTAATTTCTCTCGTCTCAGGTTGGCAGGTATGAGTAGGCCTAGTCTTTGATGGGGGAAAGGGCGAATGTCTTTACCCGATTCATCCATGTTATATGATCTTATCCTCTATTGAACATGGCGTAGAGAAAGTATACATGCACGGTAGCGGCGCAGCAAAAAGTGAATATTCATGTTACTTATAGAACGTTGTTCACTTAAAATTGCTGAATACCTGGTATGCACAACTAGAATAGGACAGTTACACACCGAACCCAAGTACGACTTGGGTACTGTGCAGGGTTTTTGCAGGGTTTTATTAGGGTGTCTGAACATTTTTCAATTTTCAATTTGGGATCGTTTTTCACCATTTTTGTTTGATATTTGAATAAAAAATGTAATCAGAATAATACATTTCAAATTTCAAGTCTCACCAATGTTTCTATCAAAAGATACAGCCCCTCCAAAACGCTGGTATATTCATATCATTTTGGTCAAAATCGACAAAAAAGACGTCCACGCAGAGTGATGTTGTTTTGCTAAATTCAGACAAACATCTGTATCGCGCGATATGCAAGCGTATGCACATAGTACGCATGTTGCTAAGCCAATGCGCGACTTGCAGCTTGAGCCACGCTGTCTCCGCGATATGTGCCATTGACTAGTATGGGTGGCCGTTCGCGCCATAGAACCCGGAAGTGAATACACGTTGTAGTCAATGGCAATATCGCGGAGACCCGCGATATTGTCATTGACTATAACGTGTATTCACTTCCGGGTTTATTGCGCGAATGGCTAGCCATACTTTCATTCACTATAATGTGTAATTGAATTTGGGGTTTCGTTCGCACGCGGAGATGTTACGCGATGTAACCATGGTTTGGACTGAGCGGAGCGCACGCCTTCTAATTAGCTGATCCACCAAATAGCGGGAAGGGTATTTTTAAACTGTTATCAGTTGTGATCCCTGGGGGCTAGCGAAAATATAAGCTCATAGAATTGTTCCTTAGGACTGGGACTACTTATCGATCGGGGCGTGATACATGTATCTCAAAAGTGACAAAGCTCAGAGTTAGCGAGGACACAATGTTTAAATTGCTGTTTTGACCAAGATATTTTTAGAATTTTGGGGGCTACCCCCCTTTGGAAATATTGGAATTCACCTGCTCTTTCATATGACACCTCATTTATTGAGTATCACCTTCAAGATCACAACAGGCAAAGGTTTGAATCTCGATTTGGAAAAAAAAACTTGACTTTCTTTGCATGGTCGCGCAATGCACGTAGACTGCATAGGGATGCGTGTAATCTCTATGGAAAGAATTTTAGCATACAACATCGGGTGCGCGATCAGACACCCTAGTTTTATTTCATCCTCAATTTTGTTCATACTCCTTTAACTGTTTACCTATAAAATGCCAGGCAAAGTTGTTTTTTATGTTGATTTTGGTACCCTTCACAAGTCAAAACTATAATTATTATCTTCTGTTTTGTCTCCAGAATTTCCAAGGTTTGGAAGAAGCCATCTACCGTAACATTGGAGCCTGCAAGGAGCTTGCACAGACGACAAGGTCAGCCTATGGGCCGAGCGGCATGAATAAGATGGTCATCAACCACATAGAGAAGCTCTTTGTCACAAATGACGCTGCAACCATTCTCAAAGAGTTGGAGGTAAAAACATGTTGCTTCGAATGAAACCAGTTCAAAGTAGTCGTATCCACTAGTTATATTCCTCTGCCCATTGAAGGCGGTGCCAGTGGTATTATGTATACATCATTACGTTTCCACTTTTCTCTAATATAAGTGTAGGGGGAGGGGGGGTATTAGACCTTGCTTGCATGCTAAGAAGCATATTTGAGGTGTCTTGATTTGTTTGTTGCTATTTTGCACAAAATATGCAGTCATCTTCAATATTCTTACACAATCCATAAAACTATTCTGAGCAATGTTACAATTGTTTATAGGTGGCCAGTGGCAGTGCCATTAAAATAACACTTTTGAAGAAGGAAATAGGTCCTCCTGTAGTTGTGATATTTATAATTTTAAAGTTTATCATACAATAGTTTGATTGGAATTCCTGATTCAATATTTTCTCTTTTAAAATCAACGCTGTTTTACCCTATAATTTTTGATTGTTTTTTTTCTAACTTTCTCAGTGAAATTAATGAGCAATTTTGATTACCTCCTATACCATGTCAAGATGTTGAATAGCATCATCAGTGTTCATGTGATTTTTTTTCTTGACAACCCAGGTTCAGCACCCTGCTGCTAAGATGTTGGTTCTAGCATCACAACAGATGGAACAAGAAGTAGGAGATGGGACAAACTTTGTCATGGTGTTTGCAGGAGCTCTCCTACAGTATGCTGAAGATATCTTGAGGATGGTAATATAGCAATAAAAGTATGCTAATTAATACATCCCGCATTCATTTTATCCTCCATGTGCATGGGATTAAAAATTCCAGTAATATAAGTGCACAACAGGCTTTTGTCATTCATTACAGGTGTACATATCTTAATTGATACTGGTGAGGGCTACAGAAATAATGGTCAATGATTAACAAAAAATTGTAGAAATGTACAACATTCCAAAATGAATTGCATCATTCCAAAATACATTCACATACTGTATCTTTGTTGGAACAAATATCGCTAATATGTTGTCTTTCTTTCCATTTTCTTCTCAGGGACTTTCACCAACAGAAGTAATTGAGGGTTACGAGGTTGCGCTGAAGAAAACCCTAGAAATCTTACCAGGTATGTAAACAACAAACTCAATCAAATTCTGTTTTAGCTCAGTACTTTGGTTTCATCATTACTCTAAATATTGAAAAAGGCACGCTGTAAAATGTTTAATCAGGATACATAGATATGAATCAAGAATTGCTGTTAATTTCATGTCCAAACAGTGAGAAATCTTGTTTATCCAGTATAGTCTTTTTTTCATACATTTGGGATTAAGGCATGATTATTTCTGTTGTGTAATAAGCTATATTAAAATTTATATCTTTGCATTTAAAGCTGGTCAGAGATGAGTGAGAAGTGTAATTGTGGTCCGGGATCATGTTGTTTCGTTCAGTGGTATATTTGTTGTATCCCTGTTATTAGAACTTGTCTGTGGAACCATCAAAGATTTGAGGAATTCTCAAGAGGTCACACAAGCCATCAGGACGTCAGTCATGAGCAAACAGTACGGCAACGAGGATTTCCTAGCGAAGATGATCGCACAGGCCTGCAGTAAGTTATCACAGTACTACTATAACACCAGACACTTTCACAACACAAAACATTCACGGCTTGTACATTAGAGTGATTTTAACGGGATGTTTTGTGTGAAAATTCATAGTTGTGTCAGTTGTGACTATTAAAACTACACATTAACATTTCTGGCTTTAGAGTTCTTTGGCATCTCTGTTTATGTGTACAAAGTTCTTAGGCCCTTAATCATTTCACTCTTGTACTCTGTTCCCCATTTCTACTATATTTTAAAAAACTTCTCCACTTAAAAAAACATATCAGTCTCCCCCCTTCCATTATAGCTAAATCGCTTAAAGTAATTTGTATCCTGTAAATGTGTTGGTTGCCCCCTCTCTGCTTTCCCATTGTTTATCTCTTTTTGTAATTCCACTGACTTTTCTTACCACAAATCTTTATCTCAACACTATTTTGATAATAGATTTCTAGTAAGAGGAACACTAGATATTTCGGAAACATTCTCCCGAATCTGCAGTATGTTTTTGAAGTGCAATTTTATGTTCTTAATATTGGATATTGAACCCACTGGTATTCAATTTTTACTTAGCAGTATTATATTACACTGTTGTAATTCTCTACAGTTTCAGTCATGTCCAAGACTTCAACTTTCAATGTGGATAACGTCAGGGTAGCAAAAATCTTGGTAAGTAATGAGGGGTAAATTTTTCTTGTCTTTTTTAAAAGTGTCAGATTGGATTGCAGGAGAGGGTTTGAAAGGTCTGCATCCCCGATAAATATACAAGTACAAATGGAACAAAATATATCCATTTGGAGTCAGAAGGGCATTGACCTGGGCCCCGTCTATAAAGAGTTGATATTAATCACAACTTATTTGCGATAACATATAGGAGACTGCAAACTTGCAATTGATTGGAGGACTTGAAATTTATTTGATAAGACAAGGCCAGGTGTAAATGTGAATGAGTTAACGCTCTTGTAGATTCAAATAGACGATGTAATCACTAAAAGCATGTTTGATAACAAGGAAATACAATGAAAATGATATAGATAAACGCAATTCAATGTTAAATTGGTGTTCTTGCAACCTGCTTTTCCCCATTAGTCAACACATGGTGATAGTCTTAGCAAAATCTCACAAATCATGGTATAACTTCCTAAGAGAAAACAAACTTACGAACCACGATGGCTGTATTCTGCTAAAAATGTATTTTAAAGCATATTTTAAGCATAGAACTTTTGTTCCACACAGCTACTTTGTTCATCCTCTCGTGCCATTCATTAGTACACAAAGAAAAACCTTGACATTTACCGTAGCTTTTTTTGAACGAGCCAGTAATATTAACCTACCGCATTAACTCTAAGATTGCTTTCAAATCAAGTTGAATGTTCTTTGCTTTTACAGGGTTCCGGTCTTCTTGGATCGTCTGTCTTACAAGGTATGGTCTTCAAGAAGTATGTAGAGGGTACCCTCAATCATACAGCCAAAGCCAAGATTGCCGTCTACTCCTGCCCTGTCGAATCAGCGCACACAGAGACCAAGGTAGGCTAATAGACCCTGAAGCATTACCACTCGTAAAGGTGTGGTAGTGGTGTAGTAGTTCATTCACTTGACTCTCAATTCTAGGGTTGAGGGTTCCAATGCCAGCCTGGCACTAATGTCCTTTGGCACGACATTAATCCCCATTTGCCACTCTCCACCCAGCTGTAAATGTGGTGTAGTGGTTCATTCACTTGACCCCCAATTCAAGGTTCGAGGGTTCAAATGCCAACCTGGGACTAACGTCCTTTGGCCAGCCCATTCATCCATATTTGCCACTCTCCACCCAGGTGGAAATGGGTGCCCTAATGTGTCTGCAAGATTGCCACTTTTTGGTTGCTTGCTTGTGATGGGGTAATAAGGTGTCCATTAATGTTCACATTAATGAATAATTACAATATTGTTTTCTCCATTGGAATTTCACTAGGGTTGGGTGGCGCTTATAAGGGCTTCCCTTATTTGGCTGCTACCCACTCGTGCAATACATTGTGTAAATATTTCATCTATTCTTTTTAATTGTACTACCTTGTATGGATTATCATGGGACATTATTCGCTAATCAATTGTCTCATCATGATGCAGCACCATGAATGTAACCGCTCTTCAAGTTTTCTAGTTGGTTATTTATTTATTTATTGTTTCATTTTGTTTGCAGGGGACTGTATTAATCAAATCAGCTGCTGAACTTATGAACTACAGTAAAGGAGAGGAGGATGCATTAGAAACAGTAAGTTAATGACTTGTATTTATTTCAGCCTTATGGGTAGCACGATCACGATCCGTCTACAGTAGTGCTATTCATGAATACTGTTCCTTGTGTATGACATCACACCCAACAGTTACGAACCAAATTTTGACATAAAAAAGTTCTCTGTTTCTATTGTTTAGGCATGGTCATGTGATTATGTCATCATCATGTGTTTGTTGTTAAGAGTTAATTCGTCACTTCTTCAACATTGTCTCTGTGTGTGGTACCATACAGTGCAGATGATCATCAGTTTATGAAGGTTTTAGTTAAAGATAAAACAAATATTTGTTCCCAGATTCAAGTTTCTGATTAAAATATGCTACCTTGATGACATGCAGACAACCATTTTGGTTAGGGGCTGCACTTACTATGAAAATTAGTTATAGTCATGTTACCTCAGGAACCATAACTTATAACCAGTCACTCTTAGGGGCGTTAGGGCAGAATGATTAGTATTTTGATTATTAATGATAATGTTATGAACTTTGGCTAATATTCTAATGCCCTGACCAACTTCAGTATGTCGGTTTTGAGGGGTGATCCGACATTTGCTCCGGGTCTTATTTTCTCACACTTACATGCGTATGATTCTGGTTAGAATTGGCCTTCGGTTTAGAGTTCGGGTCAAGTTGGGTATAGTGTTTGGCCCAGGGTTGAATCTAGGAATTTGGTGAGTGTAGGAAATTGACCACCGCCCAGCCAGTGGTCAATTGAGCATGTGTCGTACGTTCATAGAAGCAATAAAATCATGATCTCATGGTCAGGAGGCGCGATAGCTCAGTCGGTAGAGCAGTGATCTCGTAATCCGGTGACCAGGGTCGAAACCAAGGCGATCCGCTAGTGCCCTTTGGTAAGGCATTAATCCTCATTACCAGGCCCCTCGGAGAGGACCTAAAGCCGTCGGTTGTCTAGTTGCTTTCTTTACAAGCATTTATGCTTTCATAGCAGTCCGGTAAAATAACCACCACTAAAGTAAACTAAAAACTAAATTTAAGTTTTGTAATCATTGTTCTACTTTCTGTCAAACCCCTAGCAAATCAAAGGCATTGCTGATACGGGTGTGACCGTGGTGGTCTCCGGTGGCAAGGTTGGCGACATGGCCCTTCACTTCCTCAACAAGTACAACCTCATGGCAGTCAGGTTGAACTCCAAGTTTGACCTCCGACGTCTGGCTCGTACAGTCCGTGCTACAGTACTCCCTCGCATGGTGAGTTCAAACAATTTTCATCACAGAAAACTGATTTGAAGTAGTTTGAAGGTGAAATGCTTAAAATCAAGTAACCTTGATGTAGGGGTGATTTTCATAAAAATGCGGTTAGGTCTATGAAAGTGGTCGATTAGTGTCTAAAGCATGTTCTGTATAATTAATTCTCCAATCTTCTTTTAACCTACCTGAAGCAATTCACTCATATTATTTCTGGGTTTAGGGTACTAGAATGAATATACTCCTTTTGAAGACTTCTTTTTTTGTATGGTTGTTCATTTTACTGATTTTGATTTAGACCAATGGGCTTTAACAGAGGACCTGCCTTGTGTTCATTGGCAATGTATTGAATTCATTTGAATGTTATGCACGTAACTCTAAGTTGCAAGTTTGACTTTTTCAAAAATATGTTCAAAGATCAGAATTCTATGGAAATCAGCTTTTGCTGTTAGGTTTTCCTTCCTATTAGACGAAAAATAAATGAGTGAATTTTATGAATGTCTGCACCTTTTAGCAGAGCCCAGCATTAGCTTTCAAACCAACACTGATACACATTTTAGTTCCCAACCTCACCCTTAAATAATACTTCTTTCATCATCTCTCTCTGCATCGCTTTAGACCCCGCCCACGTCCCAGGAGATGGGTTACTGTGACAACGTCTTCTCGGATGAGGTCGGAGATACACCCGTCATCATCTTCAAACAAGGTTTGTTCCTTTTGTAGACAGACACACGCTCTACCATTTGTACAATACAGGAAGGGAGGACTTTCATATTTGCTGTAGGTGGTTTATTAAAGCCCGTCTGCACTTGTTTGGCTAGGGGGGGATTAGACCTCCCTGCAAGGTCACTGATCTCATCTCATCAAATCAGAATTCATTTAGCATAAGAAAAAGGGGATCATGGGGGACCAGCAGGCACCGCTTAGGCATTGTTTGCTATATAGAGGGTGTAAGTAGCTATAAGCAGTGCTGTGGGGCTTTAAGAACCTGTCCTTTCAGAGATGCCAGTTTTCAGGCCGTGGCTCCTTCCCATTTCAGGCTTGTATAGGCTTTATTTTGTACCAAACATGTAGGACTCTCAGCATGAATAAGTCTCTTTTCACTCTCATAATGTGGATCAACAAGTATCCCTGGTGCTATGCGTATACATCCACCGAAAAATAGTGATTACGTATGACTCCCAAATTGCCTGATCAATGCTATTGCATCATATATTAGATTAAAGAAGAATATGATACAGTAAGTTCATAACAAACAAGTATTAACAAAGCAGTGTTTTAAACAGAGGACATCTATTTATTTAGATGGTATATCACAGGATATTGCTCTCATGAAAATCACCTTAATCATCTGATTAAAGTCTGAGGTGTTTCTCTGCAAAGTAGCTGATAAAGGATGATTTTTTTTTCTTCTTTCGATTACAAAATGAAAGTTTCTATTTGGTGAGCAATCGTATTCAATCCTACAAATATGAAGTTGAAAATATTTTAAAGTTGTTGGATAATTGTTTCACTCAAATTTTAGATTACAATTTTATTGCAAATGTCCTGTCTTCCCCCATACAGAGTCTGCAGAGAATTCCATCTCCACACTGGTGGTCCGAGGTTCTACTGACAACATCATGGATGACATTGAGCGTGCCATTGATGACGGTGTCAATACCTACAAGGCCCTTACAAAGGTATGTATACTCAAATTGGCAACTCAGTCACAGGAGGAGGAGAGTGGTGTCACAATTACAAAAATTCCTTTCAATTATGTGCCTTGCTAGTCTTATATGAAACGCCATTGATGTTATGTTGTTATTATGTTTTATAATCTGTTTAATTTTGTACATTTCCTTGTAACACACAATTGTACCAGTGAACAATGAATTTCCATATTATGGACAATAAATCAATTCAATTCAATTCAATTCAATTCAATTCAATTCAATATTCTGATTTTTCACAAAATTAAAAAAAATTCTTGAGTTTCTGCACCTGATATGCAAAGAAATACCATTTGACATTCTTGTGGTTAATGATGCAAAACCAACGGATTAGTGTCCAAGATAAGCAAAGTCACAAATTCCAATATGTTCTTTGGAAAAATGACATGTTTGATGCACTCGCCCAAAGGAAATAGAGCAGCGAAAAAGGAAATGCAGTAATGAAACAATTGGGACACATTTCCAACAAATTTTTGTGTTTTGAAAGTACTCTCTTGTCATTTGCGAGGATCAAATGATGGATTTTATCATGGAATATTAAAGGATTAAAAAAAATTGTAATTCATTTTTTTTGGTATTAACTCTTTCCAAATTCCTGCAGTAAACCTGATTGTGCCTGATTTTACATATTCCTTATTGACTAGCACCGACCCACATGTCTTTCTCATTCCTCTACCTCCTATCCCTTTATACAGGACAACAAGTTTGTTCCTGGTGCAGGTGCGACTGAGGTGGAGCTAGCTCACCAGCTGGCTTCGTACAGTGAGACCATCCCAGGGCTGGCCCAGTACGCTGTCAAGCAGTACGCCCAGGCCTTTGAGACCATGCCCAAAGCTCTGGCAGAGAATGCGGGTGTGAAGGCCACCGAGCTTCTCTCTAAGCTGTATGCGGCTCACCAGGACGGGCAGAAGAATGCAGGATTCGATATTGAGGTGAGTATCTAGTGATTACTGATTAGTATGGCATCGAATCATCTCAAGTCCAAATTCACCAAAATGCTTTTATGCCAATAATAATATTCCGCTTTTATAAAGCGCCAAATAAAACGATGTGCCTAATCGTTTTACAGATATATTATTACCTGGTCATTGGATTCAGGCTTACCCGCACACAATGTATGCACATTTTCCACTCCCTGGGGAGCATTCCAGCCAGTCGCCATTTTACAAGCGCACACTTGCTCATTCAACCACATAGAACTTTCGCATCCAAACTTGGACTTCTGACTGCTTTATGCAATGCTGCTATGTTTACGCCCCCCCCCCCCCCAAAAAAAAAAAAAAATTCTTTTTCTATGACCAAGTTTAACAGTTGTGTTCTTTTTTTTTCTCATAAAAGATAAAACTTTTTGGTGATTCTGTTATGAGCAGATGTTATAAGCAGATGTGATTTTTCGTTGACTATTTCGTTTAGTAAAACATTGTATTTCGGTAAATTGAGTTATTGTTTTAAAAATTAAAGCTATTCATTAGTTTGAAAGAAAAATGATGTACCAACTAATGTATGCACCAATAAACTGATGGACATTATGTGTCAATGGCCAGTGATGGCCTGGTGTTAGAGTCCCCGCTCGGCAAGCACTAGATGGCAGGTTCAATTCCCCCTGGTTTCACAATTTCTTTCTGACTTGTTTTCAACTTAAAAATCAAGCACGCAATCTTTATTACTTGGTGCAAGCCAAAAATTAATTTACGAAAAGTGAAACTTCTCCCAGGAACCCTAACATGTAAAGCTATAGTCCTAATGGTGGATTTATGAATATTAATAAGTCAGAATAAATCAGGAGAGCAGAGGTATTTGTTTCCAATTCAATGTTTTTTTGTTATTTATCTTTCTCCTGTAGGCTGAGGGTGCAGAAGTAATGGATGTGGTAGAAGCTGGTATCATGGATGCCTACCTTACCAAGAGCACAGCTATCAAGCTGGCTACCAATGCAGCCATCACTGTTTTAAGAGTTGATCAGGTACAAACAAACTTCAATTCATTTCCTCAGTGTGCTATATAATGTTAAATTAAAAACACCTTTTCACTACATGAAACTTTTGCTACTTTTATTTATTGGTATATAATGATCGACCAGCAGCACAAGGCTGAAGGGTCAATTTACAAAGGTACATTGATGTATATATATATATATATATATATATACATGTACAATAGTATTACAAAACATAAATAAATCAGTAACATATTGACAATACAACATAATTATATTGGTTCGTTTATGTACATTAAATGAAAGGATGTACTAGCAGGAGATATAAAAGAGCAGGGGAAGGAAATGTGTAGATAACGGCTGTTAAAATGACAAGAAACTTTCACAAATTAGAAGAATGAATGTTGCATCAGCTGTGATTTAAATGACTTAATTGCAAGAACAGTGAAAAAAATACACAGGGGGCTCAGGGCGAATTTGCCCCCGAAATGCCCAAAAGAGCCCCAGAAAATCAGAAAAGAGCCCCCGTAAATTTGCATGGAGTTCTATGCAAAACAAATTTTAGGGTGTTATTTTTATGCAGGCAAGCTTGAAAAGTAGCCCCTGAAAAATAAATATTAATTTTTTCCTTGTGCAAGAATCTAGAGTTGCAGTTGTGATTCAAATATTTCATGGCATAAGCTTTGATGAATCCGAACCATTCACAGATTACTCAAACATTTCAACATCTCAGACCTAAGGGTTGATCAGGACAAACACATTTCAATTAGTTTCAGTGTGCTATGTAGTATCGTAAAACCAGGGACTTGCTTGCAAGAAACTTATACCATTTTGATTGTGTTTAAAGGCCCACTGCACAACTTGTAGTTACTTAGCTATATAACAAACAATGCCTAATTGGTGACCATTGGTCCTCTTTTTCTTATGTTAACTGAGAGCTGAGTTGATGAGATAACCACCTGCCCAGTGACCTTGCAGTGTGGTCTAAACCCTCCTTTATACTAGTACTGATAAGCTTTAAGACTTGTTAACGTTTTTTGTCTTTGAAAATGAATGAATCTCAACGCTGAAAGTTTGCCATTCGTGCAAAAAATTCTATCCACCTAAAAATGGCCCTATTTTACAGTGTGTGAAAGTTTCTGTTTTTGTAGCAAATTTTGTTTTTTTGTTATAAGAATAGTTGGTGCCCTCCAAACAAGGGGGTAAAAAGCGCTGTAAATCAGGCGCAAAGAATGCATATTTGCATATTCCCCTTTATTTTGGTAGTATCATGCCCCGCTCATTCAGATTCAAGTATTGAGATGAAATATACAGTATAATATGTGTGCCTTTGCTGCTAGATCACTGATTATCATGCTTTCTATTTTGATGAATTCTTTCAGATCATCATGGCCAAACAAGCAGGAGGGCCTAAGCCCAGGCAACCAGGCGGAGCAGATAACGATGACGATTAGCATCACCGCTTGTAAAACCCAACGTCGAGATGTAGTCTTAAATTATCATTTAAAAAGTCCTGGACATTTCTCAGTGAAGAAGCAGTACAGCAGTCAGGATTCTGTCCTGCACAATTCTATTTTAAGCTTGGCAAGACAAGGGGTTTTTAGCTCTGAAATGTATTTGTCTGCCTCTGCCCCCCCCCCCCTTCCCCTATGATACTCCGCCACCCCCTCTGTTTTCTCTGCACATTTGAAGGTCAGGGCTCATATTCATAATTTCTTTACTAAGCTTAGTTGTCGACTTGTTACGTAATATAGCCGATATATCTAGTTGACAACTACCTTAGTGAGGTTTTGTGAATGTGGGCCAAGGCCTGTATCTGATAATGTTTGCCTTGGAAGGAAAGATGAGTTTTGTAGGTCTTTGTGGAGGGTCTCCTTGCTCAGTCGAGTTTGTTTAGAAGAAAAGTATGAGCAAGTACACAGTGCACTGTAATACTAATTGCTCGAAGTTTGTGCTTGTTACAACACCCTGTATTCAAGATATTTCAGGGATCTTTCTCATCCACAAATAATATCATTACAACGAATGGTTGTTTTCCTAGTGTGCAAATATTTTCCTTTGTTATTCATGTATTTATAATAACTTACATGCCTTCAAAAGTTTTTGTTGTAAATAATCAATTGCATGAGAGTTTTTTTTTATACTGAGCTTCCTAGATGAAAATACTGTTGATAGTTTCACATTTTACAAGGATGTTTCATGTAAAGGAAAGTACTAAGGGGCTTAGATCGGAATGTCACAGTCTATTTCATTTGGGGATATATGTTCCGCTGGGACGACGTCTAGTTCCACCGACCCCCTCACCTGTTGGATAAGAGCCTCAAACATCCAAGGATATTACAAAACTATTCCAACCATATGAATTTTTCTGTTCATACTTGGCTGTGCATTACACAATTTACTTTTGGTCTCCACCTCTTTGTGTCCAGGTTATTTTGCTAGGCAAAGGATTGGTATTGGGTAATAAGTCATTTATACATGTATGTGTCTCTAAAACAACTATTGTTTATGTACATACCAGATGCGGCGATGTAGATGAGAATGACATAATGTGTATGTCATTTGGATTCAGTAGATCAGAGGATTATACTGTCTTCTTCATTTCAAATAATGTAATACATCTACTTTAAACATCTGGTAGTGGATCTGTTTATAATGTCAATGCAATTGTATATGTTTCCTTTACACATTTACATTGTTTTGTGGTTCATTTTAAATGAGCGGTAAAGCTACATCATTTGAAATAATGGTAGACACAATTCAACTTTGTATATGTTGAGAACATGTACCTGGTTAATAATTCATCTCATAGACATAGCATACTACTACATACACCCTGAAACATTTGAGGTATACATGGTTATGATACCTTATTTCTCAAGAACATTTTAGATGCATGTACATGTATATAGATTTGTCTATTCTGATCTGTTGTATGAGATGAGTAGAATGGAATGGAATAATATTTGTCAACCTATATACATTTTGGACATTCCCTTGAACGTTAAGCATTATCTGGAAATAAATCAATTAACTCTTCTTTTAGAAGGTAATACATTACCCAAGACTGCTGTTACTAGACTGCTGAAGAAAAACAGTTTGTTGATGATTCAAAGATACTTGTAATAATTATAATATAATATGCATTGGCAGAGGATTTTTCCCAACTTTGACTAGATAACTTGCTGAGATATTTTCGTTTTGAGTGGTATTAGTATAACAATTTGCAATGTGAAACCTGTGTATTATTTTGAGTGCGTGTGTAATTATAATGTTTTGTATTTGCTACGTGTTGTACTGAAAAAAAAGTAATTAAATGATCACATAAATGTGATACATGAGAACAGGATTGGCAAAATTCCGGGTGTGTATTTGTTTGTCTTGTTATTTTAATTTATGAATGTTATGGATTTTTAGATCAGGGGGGAGTGGGTCATGGGGAATGCCATTATGCATGCACATATTAACCACTGCTGTTTTTATGTGTCGCTTATTGTGCATTTTTTTTCTTCATTCAGGAATGAACATTTTTCATTTATGTGGAATCATGTCGTAAACTCCTTATGACCACAATTCCCTCTCTTATAATGATAAGTGTTTCTATAAGACAAACCAAAACAAAAAAAGCAATGGTATTTAAAGAAAATAAAGAAAGATTCTATTGAAGCCTTAATTAATTTAGTTGTGAAAGAGATCGTTTGAATACGGACAGATATGTGCAATTGCGAATAGGTTGGGGAATGCTGCTGTATAACTTGTGGATCAGCTAGGTCTGGATTTACATGGAAATACATGATATTCTGAGCTTTCAGGATTCAAACATTTTTTTACCACAGAAGAAGCTACTCACATCAATCACTCTAAAACCTTTGCAAAGCATATTCAGAATCACATCATAAAAAAAGATATATAGGCATATATGTGTGTATTAAGATTTATGGAACAAGAGTGGAAAACAAATTTCTGTTTTGATGTAATTGGATACGAGACCATTTTGGGTGCAACTATACATCATACATTTGATACACGTCCCCTTCTTTCATGTTCTTTCTTTCTTTCTCTCTCTCTTTCTCTCTCTCCCTCTCTCCTTCCATGAAAAAAAAGACGTTTCAAAATGCACACCTGTCTAGCCTTTGCATGCATGCTAACCTTTAATAAAAAAAGACAAAAGAAGTAAACTTGATACGCTTTATATTTTGGTAAAACTATAAAAAGAAAGTTTTTTTTATTCAGGACATACGGTACATTTTTTTATTTCATAATACTTTCAAAGATGCGTCGTAAAAACTTTTCTTTAGAGCCGAAATATTTGCACTTTCCCTGAAGAACCTTTGCACAAACACGATGTCGATGATGTGTCGATCCTAGCTCCTGAAACCCAGCTGTTTGATTTGAGCATTGAAAGGTCAATTGAGGTCATTAACAAAGAAAATTTGATTGCGGGATGATTCTGTCTATTTTCGCCCCATTTGCAAGCCCTGCAGCTCAGCTGTTTATGACAAGCCATTTGGATCAATAATTATTGTACATTTATTTATCCTTTTTTGAAAATTGGCCAAAATCTGATCCTTTTTTTTTTTAGATGAGTTTAGTTTCGTGCAATTATGTTGAGTGTCGACAACTTTCAATGTTGTTTTTTCTGCAAATATATTTGGGAAATAATCAAAGTCATACAAAAACCCAACTATCGTGGCGTTTCATACGGATATATTTCTTTGGGCGTTGTATGGCTTCAGAATGGGCTATTTATCGGACGGCTAACAATGTAATTATAATAAGCACTGTACCGTATACGGTACTGTACGTGTACGTTGTTTATGGTAGGAAATTCCTCTTGTTGTCTGGGCTACTATCGTCATCTGATTAGAAGAAAAAAAGAGATTAAGTGTACTTTCCTCATTTTTATCATGACAAATGCAGATTCTTACGGCACAAAAGAAAGGTGTAAAATTTCTAAAGAGGTATGTTAAGTTGTGTGTGTCTTTAGCAGTTTAGATGCCTAAAATGCGAGGAGCTAATAAAAAAGAGTCGAGAGTCGAATGTCGATGTGAAGTGGCAGTGGCAGTGTCCATTCTTGTCTGGCAGTGTCTGGGCCGCCGGCCGGGCACTGCACTTTGGTGTGTGTCATGTTTGTTTGTGTTCTTCACCGATTCGTTTAGCTGAGAGTGGGATTGAGTCTAATACCGTACCCCTTTCAAACTGTAAAATTGGACTGTGTGAGTGTGAATGCTGGCTAAAGTGTTTGTGCATGGCCTATGCAAGAGGTGAAATTGATCGAGATAAAATACCATTAGCATATTAACAAATCAGTCAACTGTATGAAGAAGGGGTGACCAGTTAGAAAATTATTACAAAATGTGATATTCGATCTATGATTTCTCATATTCTACACAAATTTATTTGTTTCAATTATTACAAAATGGACGGCAAATTTTTTTACTACAGATTGGTTCAACTGGAAAATTTATCGTCGAAGGATTTCAGAGATATCGCGATCTAAAAATTGGATGTCCGATCGTGCGTGCGCGCTGCATCTAAAAAAGTCATAAAATCAACGAGACCTAACTTCAAATAGAGTCTATGGGGGTTTCACAGGTGATTTATCAAAAAATATGATTCATCAAAATTAATAGGTCTAGGCCTAATAATATTTGCAAGGCAAGATACAATCAGTTGGTAGGGTAGAGCGCCCAGTATCTGGTCACTTAGGGGAAATCGCTAATATTTTGAATTCTTACCTCTTTTATTTGGCAATTAATCTACCCATCAAAAGAAAAGAAACTTATTCCTCTAACAGGATTTTATAGTCACTTAAAATATATAATGATGATAAGCAAAATACTTCCGAAAGAAGGAAGAGCATTTTTCTGCCCAGAATTCTGTCACACGATTTGTGTGTGGTAACTCCGTTGCCAAGGAGCGAGCGTATTTGCGCACTATTTTCACACAATTGCGCGATAAAGCACTGCATGAATATCAATGCGTTGACCGAATACTGGACGCAATTTTTTCATCAACCTTCAACAATGTTACCAAGTCACTTTAATTGTATTACCTCACAGTACAATGTATATAAGATAAAGTGAGCATCAGATGTCTGGTCCAAACATAATGTGTCTGCGTGTGTGTTTGTATTTGTTCCTACATGTATACTGTTGATCATGATCTAGATCTAAGTACATTTTTCTTTCAGACAGACGTTGTAGCTCCTCAAATATTTAGATTAAAAGTGGCTTTTAGCATGAAGCATGCACATTGTGATTGTGGACACATCATGTATGGTTATGGAAAAAGGAAAAGAAATCACACTTCATGTAAAAAGAAATCACACTTCATGTCCTTGAACATGTACAGTGTACCTTTAGTTTAAAACATACAAAAAAGCACACCTACACTGTACAAATGTGTAAATATTATACAAATAATGCACGTCCCAGAGTGCAATAGCGGTGAATGCAGTACGCGCGTGGTTTCTTTAGATTGGTGCCGCTCTGTGCAACGAGCCGCTTGCGGCGAGTTGACAGTGCGAACCATCTGAAGAAACCGAGCGTACACTGCATTTACGTTTCGCACAATTAGTCAAGTGCGTTATTTGTTTTATAAAATAGCGACACAAATAGCAACAAACGAAACTTTAGATCTTAAGTTAGAGTGTTCGATCTAGATCTAGAGTTAGGTTGGTTCTAACAGTTAGACTAAGACCTTGCAGCTAGCTTACCAAAAAGTCAATGGGATTCATTGCCTTGATTAAAAATAAAATCCACAGAGGTCTAGATCTACAGTGGGTCTAGAGACGAATCTACATCAGACAGCTGAAATTCCTGGCTTCATTATAAAATCCAAAAGTCAAAACAAGCCTAAATCCAAGGCAAAAGTAAAATAAAAATTTGCTTTTTATGTCTAGTAAGTCCATGCTAGAGCTAAGCTACGCGTACGTTGCGCTGGGGATCATGGTGGAGCGTACAATATTAGCTACGCGTAGCCTACAATAATTGCAATGCATTCGAGGGAGCGCGTACTACACGTACGCGCGCGCACTGGATCTCCATGGTCACGTGCAATATAACTTTTTGTTGCGCTTTTTCTGCACTCATTTCTGCAAAATCGTGCTTGCATCAAAAATTTGTCAATGTCATGTGACGCGTATTGACCAATCACGATGCTTAAAATACTAGAGCCATTTTATAAACATGTTTATTTACAAATATGTACATGTACATGTAGTGGTTTAATTGCACTTTTTGGTTTTGTTTTATATGTAATTGTTTATCAGTCTATTTTGTTAAATAGCGCTTAGAGACTTCAGTGGTAAGCGCTTTATAAGTAACGTTTTTATTATTATTATTATTAGTGTTCATGTTCATGTACGTCGATCTACCTCCTTGTTTTTTGCTAGAGCAACAGTGCTTATAAATGATAATAGGCCAAAGTTTACAAGGGAAGTATCTGTCAAAAAAATAGTCAAAAAGTCTCAACTCCACCTACATTCATGTGTATTCCGACCACACAGTATTGAATATTTACCCGATATAAGTTACCCACTTTAATGTATGTCATTCTGATTGTATTCAGAATAGCTGGGCATGCATTCATGTGCATTCATGTGCGAGGAAACATACATGTAGCCTACGGGTAAATGTAGCATCAAGTCCTGAAGGGGGTAACCTCGCTAGTCATAAGGACCACTAGTCATCATTTGCATTTAATTATATTAAATCAAATAAAGTAATTGTGATGAGAAGAACTTTTATAATATTTTAAAGTGAAGATCGTTTCTTATTTATGCTCCTTTTGTATTGAGAAATTCTCCCTGAACTGAAATTTAAAATAACAGAAACTCACACAAGTAATTTCTTTTATTATGTTGAGTTTCTTTTATTATGACATTGGCATGAACATGTAATATTTTTCTATTTAATGATGTTGTTGTTATTGTCACTTCAGCAACTTTGCCACTGTTAGTCTAATACATATTTCACTTGTTCCATTCCTTTTATTCTCGTCTCTGCAGGTTTCTCTGATCTGTGATGCTCGGTGAGATCTGTGACCAGAGCCCATTGGATCTGTCTTTTTGTTCTTCTCAAGACAGAGTTCAGAGATTGAATATAATCTTTGTATGAGCATGCTGGGAAGTCAAGCATATCGCAGCACCTGATGAACGGAAGCATTCAAGCAATTAGATCTCTCTTTCTCCCCTATTGATGAGCTCAAATTGTAAAAAAATTGCTATCCAGGGAGAAAGCAGCAAGAAAGAAACTCTGAATGATCTGATTTCTGCCACACCTTATAGATGTTCCTGCCCTGGCCTGAAACTCTGATTTTGCAGAAATGCAAAGACACCTCATGCGGGAGATGCTCGTCTATGTAGTTCCATAGACATTTGTTGCACCTGTCTCCAAATCCATGTGCTCTACAAACGCTGGAAAACAAAACGTTCAGCTGCCCAACTAGTTGGCAGTTGTGACCTCTACTTTTACCAGAAGATATAGAAGTAAATGATGGGCTGCTTCACATCAGGAATTTTCTGTTTGATTAGCTGATGTCGAAAGCAATACACCTTGATGCGACGTACCTCTAACATAAATCTACAAAGACATTTCGTACAACTCATTACTTACAACTCATTGCCAAATTCATCAAAATTAATTTACGTTCATGTTATATTAGGAAGCAGTGCAACTTGCCAGGGAATTGGAGTCTTGGTTGCATCATTTCATCGCATGATCAAAAAGTCATTGTTGAAAGATTCTGGAGAGCTGTCATCACACGGGAAAGAAATGCACCTATCTTCATGTTTTGGCTAAGAGTGAACAGGACATGAAAAGAGGAGTAAACTACAACTCAGTGATGCCAGTTGATGCCCGTGCTCAAGCTGAAAGAATTTGCAAAAAATTTCTTGATTGAATATTCAGTTTGTATGTCTCTGATAGATAAATTAAAGAAAGTATGTGGAAGGAGATACATGTGCATATGTATAGAAATTGATGGTTTTTATTTCTATTTTTAAAAAATGCACACACTGCTACACACTCAGAAAAAAACAAGAGGAAGTTTGTTTCAGACAATTTTAGGTGGCTGCTGATATATCGTTAAAGGGTTACTAGTAGTTAGGAGACTGCAATTAATGAAGAATAATCAAACATTGACATTCAATTATGATTAATTTAATAAACAAAGACTAAATGTAGAACCGGTACATGTCCGTATACATGTAGATTGTGTGCTAGTGTGTTTTGATCATCAATATTTATTGTGTCATATCATTGCCAAATATAGATTATTAGATATAAATGGGTCATATATAGATATCTTATTTGATCTAAAGTATTTTTTTAGTGCATATTAAAAGGTTCAGTTTCCTGTTGCATTGCTATTTGTACATGTGCACCTGTTTAATTATCATCAATTGTGTTTCATACCAGTGCTGTTGAGGACATAAAAAAGTGCCATAGAAAGATTTCTATTTTTGCAGTAAGGTATTTCTTATTAGATTGTATGCTTGTTCATGTGGTATGAAGAAAACGTAATCATACCTGTAATGATATGAATTTTCATTTGCTGTTGATCTTATATGAAGATCATATATCTCCTGTTATTCTGACATGTTAAAGCCCAGATTGGACATTTAGGACACTGTTGTTGGTGCTCCAAATATTTATACATGCATGTACCTTGAGTGGACAAAATAATTCCTCTATGAATATATGTTTACATCTCAGAAAGTTTGGACAGTAAAATCATGGCACTAATTAAGGTAGTCTTGATATAAATGCAGAAATAGTTTTAAATATTTTCAATCAATACTTCTGATTTTTTTAATTCTAAATTCAAGTATATGTAGATGAATTCTACACTTATTTGGCACAAAGAGCTCTAGGAAGAGTGCAATTTCCACCATGGATATCCAGTTTATCCATTCTGGAAAGTGGCTATGAAAGTTAACATGTTTTGTGGATATGAAGTATTACATTTGTTCATTGTATACCTGTACGTGAAGGTATTCCGTGTGCTAAACCCAACAGGGGGTCTCATTACCCCCCAAGTTAAGTACCTGTTGAGAGAGTGGTCTTGTGTTCACTAAAGATGAAAAAGGGAAGAAAATTCTTTCAAAAATATGTTTTTGTGAGAGCCAGTGATTACATTGGACAAGTACAGAGTAAAAATTGATTATGAAAGATGTCACTCTTGCCATTGTGAGACATTAACTGAGAGGAATGATCTTTGACTTGTGGAGCCCGCTTCTGAGAAGTTTGCCAGTCGGAAGCATTCCGGTGCCACCACCTCCTGTCGCCATGGAGACCACAACCACTGCCACCACCACCACTGCACTCTTCTCAACGGCTGCCTCCACGGAATCCACGGTGTCAACAAGCAGTTTGCCATGGGAGCTGACTACTGACGTTTCTACTATGTCTCTGGGCAACGACTCTAACACGATGCAGCCTGAGCTGCCAATGGGGCTAGGTGCAGTCATCATCCTCAGCATGGCTATGGTGTTGATGATCATGATCGCTGTGTTAGGGAATTGCATTGTGTGCTTGATTGTGTACCAGAAGCCAGCCATGCGATCAGCCATCAACCTTCTCCTAGCGAACCTTGCCTTTGCCGACATCATGATTGCCGTGACCTGCATGCCATTCGCGCTCATTGTCCTCGTGCTAGGTGAGTGGATACTAGGTGACATCATGTGCCAGATAACGGCATTTCTGTATTTTCTCTTCATCTCAGAAGCCACATTTATTCTTGCCACGATATCGGTGGATCGGTACTTCATCATCGTCCACCGCAAAGACAAGTTGAATCCGCACAGGGCCAAGCTTCTGATACTTCTGTCCTGGTTCTGTAGCTTTGTGGTTGCGTTCCCGCCGATCATCGGCTGGGGGGAGTATGCCTTCCCCAGGGGGCCTGGACCTCCCCAGTGCTGGGTAGAAACAGATGGGTTGGCGGACAAAGTATATTACATCATCCTCATGTTGGCTGTGTTCTTCATCCCCTTCGTGGCGATGCTCTTCGCGTACTTCTTCATCCTCAACACAGTGAGACGCAACTCGCTGCGGATACAAAACCATCCCGAGTCGCTCAGCATAAGCCAGGCCACCAAGCTCGGTTTGGCCGGCTTACACAGACCCTCCCGTGTCAATGTCGACATGAGCTTCAAGACGCGCGCGTTCACCACCATCTTGCTGCTCTTTATCGTGTTCGTGGTCTGCTGGGCGCCGTACGCCATCAGCGGATTAGTCTACCATTTCTCAGTTCGGACAGGAGGTGACGTCATGCACACCATAGTGCTGTGGCTCACGTACCTCAACTCTGCGTTCAATCCAATCATTTACTGCTGGCGTATAAAGAAGTTCCGGGAAGCGTGCCGCGAGCTGGCGCCAAAGACATTCAAGCTCTTGCCACACCTGCCAGGAAGGACAAGACGCAGGATCAGACCAAGTGCAATGTACGAATGTAATCAGCAATCTTCAGTATGACATGCCAACTCGTAGATAGGTTTACAAAAGAGTATTAGATCAGATATTGTCTGTAACTGTATTCAGGAAATGAAATTTTAATTATTGTCAATTGATATTTTTTATTTGTGTTTTGGATAAAGTGATGTGATAGTGTGCTACTACTTCTAGTGCTACATGTACCCAATTTTGTGTGCTTACATACATGTACTATTAACTATGCTGTATCTGAAAAGATTATATATTCTACCAAGAAAAGAATTTACATTCCAAGATTTCAACAAGTTTACTTTATAATATAGTCATTGCCAGGACAAACATTTTGCCATATTTGTATGTATTCAACTCAGCTAGATTCAATTTAAACAACTCAATATTCTAACATACACTCACATGTACATGACGTGTATTTTTTAGTGAAATAGCACAGACATAACAATAGTTTGAGTAGCAAAGAGCTACTTAAGTAGTATAATGCGTCCAGAGTATATTTGTACAAACAAATTTTGTAAAATTTTACTCTGAACTACGTTGTTTGTGTGAAGTTTTAACCTCCATTTTTTAAAAATTTCATTTCATTTATTTTCATATTCCTCATATACATTTCAAAATAAAGTACCGTACAAGTTTTTTTGTTTGTGATGAAATTACAATTAATGATACATACATAAATAATATAAAGATAAAGTGGTCAATATAGAGTACTGATTTAACTGAGAGGAATATTATAAGACCTACAGTACTTGAAAGCTAGCTTGTATTGGGCTGTAGGCCCCCATGTACAGTGTACGTGTACATGTACTGGTCTATTTAATTTATCCATGTGTAAGACCTTGCATTTTTTCCCTCTCCCGTTCAAGTTTCAAATTAACACCCAGCATGTTTTAATTTTGAATTTAATTGCAATTTTTTTAAGACACTGTTAAAATAGCATTATTATGCCAAATGTGTGACTATAGCACAGGCTACTGTATCTTGTATGGGCGCACTTGGTCAAAAAGGAGATAATTTGTGTGTTTTTCTGCACAAAGTCTGCTACTTGTCTACTTGTTACTTTCATATGAATTGCACCTTGATTAGAAAACAAAAGTGATATTTTCTGTACAGGTATTCCATATTCCAAATGCACAGGTATGTAATGTATACACCTTGATTGTTAGTTATTGATTTCTTAACTGCCTGTCTGGTATTGGTGCCTGATGCAGGGTGTCCTCTCTTCAATTAAAGGGATAGCTGTCTGCCTAATATATTGTGTTTAGATAAAATAGTATTCATTACAACCCAGTGACATGGATTTATTTTATATAAATTTGTCCTTTTCTTCCTTTGATTAAAAAATATTCTGTGCGGAGGGGGGGGGGGGGGGGGATCCATTGCCCCCTTTATTTGTTTGTGTTTATGTAAACTGACATCTCATCTTTTCACATTGGTTATTGAAGGTCTGCGAGTGTCATATCTTAGTGTACAGTTGTACTACTTCTTAAACAAAAAAAATATGAGCCTTGTCATTTGCTGTTTGAAACCATCACCAACACCAAACAAGATATCAATCTTGAATTTCTTTCAAATTGTTCAGGTTATTTTGATGGATAAACATTTACAGACATCCCAAAGGTTATTGCCAACGTGTTATTATCAATACATTTTATATTTTGAAATCCGCTGGACTAATTTTAAGGGCATCCTAGCAGGGTTTGAGCAATGATTTGAAATGTGAGCCCCATTGCATAAAGCTCGCCATTAAAGGTAACTCTCATGAAAATCTTGATTTGATTGCAGGGCTATTGAACGATGTTGCCATGGTAATTGATATCAAAGGCAAAGTTACCATGGGTGGTAAGGTTAATCCAACGGGACCTAAGTTTGAGGGAGTTTTGCATGTTTAAAGACCTTTGTTTCACATGATAGCACTAATTTACATTTTTGACATTTCAAACCTGAAATAGGGTAGTCTCTGGTTTTTGGGTTGAATATCAAAGTGGCTGAAAATCTCCTCTTTTTTGGACATACATTGTACACTCTATAAATAACTATTGTGTGGAATGCTGTTTTTTTGTGTGTGGATGTCTCTTTTTCTATAAAGAAATTTACTTAATGGCAGGCATAAATGTACATCTCATTGGTGTACCTCTAACATTCTGCCCCCAAATAGGAGAGAAAATCAAAGAAATCTCTTTTCACCTTGCAAGCTGGATTTTGCCTATAGAGTTTCATCTTGATTTATTATTTTGTGATCCTTAAAGGAAAATTCTAACTAGATATTTTTGTTTTAACAAAACAAAAAATAGAGAAACAGAGAGTGTGAGGGATTTTCGACAAAGTAAAAGAAAGATGTAAATTTAACATTTGTAATCGATCAAATACAAAATTAGTTAGTACATGTATAAGATATGCCATGGGAGCAACTCTCCCATTTCTTCTACTGAAATTGTCATAAAATAAATTCCAAATTATGAAGGAATATATTGAGCATATATGTGTAATGGTGTAATTAAGTGGTTGCTGCAAAGATAACAGAAATTTATTAAGTTTTTAAAACAGAACAAATGGTAAAGTAAACCATGGAGGTCCATGTATTGAATTTGTTTAATTAATGACATTTTTCAGACGTAATGTTCTTATTTTTTGTCAGATTTGCTTAAACTGTTGCTGATCTGTTTATTTATTTATGAGCTAATGCTAGAGGACTTACATTTAACTTTGAGCTTGTATAAAGTTGAAGGATTTTAAATCATCTATTGTCGGTCTCTTAGACGCGACTTGGGTATTATATAAGTATTCAGTACTGTGCTATTGATCACGGCTTCAGAAAGTCTTACCTATAGAAAATTTGTGAATTATTAGCATTCCCTACCTATACCTCTGGTTATTCCTCATGTAACATTGTTCACCTTTTCAAAGTATAGGGCACATATCATGAGGCCAATATAATGTTTATATATTTTTGTAAGAGACTGAGAACAACTCATCTTTTATGTCTTCAGTATTCATTCTTTGTGTCATTTTATGCTTATAGATATTTGTTTGTGTAATAGGAGTGCAGTATACATATAATCTAATTAGATACAAATATACATGTAGAGTGCTATGATACAATTATTTTTCTAAAAATTCTATCGATCTTGAACAAATTTCTTGTTTTTGTCGTTGTTGCTGTTCCTTGCACAAGTAAACCACTTTGTTGCTGCCTACATGGTTTTGATGTAATATTTCTTTCTTCTTGAACATACTATTTACAGGAAATAATCAGAAAATATGTTGTAACTGCACAAGTAATTCCAAAGTGTTGCTGCATATTTCACGACCTTACACAATATGCGGTGTAATCACAGAGATGCTAACCTGACATTCCCATACAGTACTATCATATTTGACGTTGTTATCATTGAAAAGCCTGTATATTTCCCCCTTACAATGATGCCCTGTTTGTAATGATTATGTAAGCATACTCAAAGACTGTGCAGATTCACCCGAATATGGGGCCAAGTCATAAGTTACATGTTGCAAAATGCTTTGTTATTGTCAATACATGATTAATCCTCCAAACAACTGAAGAATTCACTACTGACGGTATGACTTTTGAAGGCTTTTCAATGATAATAATGTCAAGATTGATCATATACTGTACTAACGAGAGAGATATCAACACTAAAACTTGAGTTGCAGAACTTTTTTGAGGGGTTTATTTTGTTTATTGTATTTGCTTCTGTTGTTCAATTGAGAACCAAAAGAGCATTAAACGCCTGTATGTAAAACAGCAGAATTATCAAATCTGAGGCAAAAAAGAAATATTTATAACTTTGTCAAAAAACAGTAAATGCTGAATTGATAAATCTTTTATTTTGCCTTCTAATCTACTTTCAAATTTGGTACCATAATTTTAGAAATTCATTAATTTGTCGATGGGCTAGCTCACACAATAAATGTTCTCTCGCAGCACATACAGAACGCCTAATGTGGACAATCTCATTAATGTTTGAAATTGAGAATTTTGCACATTTTTGTTCAGCTATATTACAGAAACGTTTATGCCTCACAAATGCTTGTCCTTTTAATTCAGAAATACAAAATAATCTATCGCCATTTCTGTAACAGTATAAGCGTCAATGTTCTTCATATACCTGTTTTGTGATTTTTGTTATAGCCAGTGTCAATTGTATCTATATATTTTTTTAAATGTATGTTGAAGAAAAAAAAATCAAAGTACTAAATTTTAATCAGATGGACCCTATGTCGTAATGTTCCATCAATACAAAGGATATTTATGGTGTATCTGACTGAATATTTAAAATTTGTATCCCCTAAGGGACATCATTTTCTTTCTGAATGTACTATTTGTATACTTGTACAAAACAGAGAATAAATGTACTAAAGGTACACACGATATGGTACATATTTTGAGTGAATTCATTTGTTGAAGCTTTGGTCAATATTATTGGGTGAGTGAATATTTGTGTTTATATGCCTGTGATATGCGTGTGTGTGTGTTTGTAGGAAAGGGTTTGTTTTATTTATTCACTTTGATAAAGGACAAAAAGCGAATTTGTTTAACAGAATGAGTATCGCCCCATATCCCTCTCTCTCTCTCTCTTCCCCCCTCCCCCTCTCTCTCTCTTTCTCTGTCTCCCTTCACCTCGCTAATCGTCTAAAATATTTTTTTGTCCCATTATTATTGTTACAGACATTAAGAATATTATTACATATGCTTTTAAATCTAAATTGGATGAGACAAAATATTAGGTGAAGTGATTTAAATATTAAACCTTCATTCCAGGATACTTGGTAACGGTTTCTGCATTTGTTTGCTTTAGAGTCGGTTCTATTTAACACGGGGTTGATGTTATCTTTCACATGGCAAAAACAAATCTTGGATACTGAATATTTTATGTAAAAGTAATTCTATTATCAACTTTACATCGACGAACAATACCACAAGCTCCTTTGCTATGGTAACAATGCTTTGTATAAGCTGAGACGAAATCCATGCGGTCGTTAATGTGCTAATTAAATGAAGTTACCATAGAAACGGAATTGTGACCGTCCCTTTGATGGATGTGGCATCCTTCTTTGATGTAATAGTACTACATTCAAAATAAGCATATAACATTTTGCGTGCAGAGAAAACTTCATATGTGGCGGATCGGGGGGGGGGGGGGGGTGTTGGCAAGTGTCAAGTCTTGCATGAGTTAAGGAAATTGCACTCATTGAACCCGCTCACTCCCTCTCTGCAGATAATTTCGCCCCGAAATCAATGGCACAATGGGAGGGGGGGGGGGGGGGGGGTTGGCAAGTGTCAAGTCTTGCATGAGTTAAAGGAAATTGCACTCATTGAACCCGCTTACTCCCTCTCTGCAGATAATTTCGCCCCGAAATCAATGGCACAGTGGGGGGGGGGGGGGGGGGGAGGACCTTACTTTTTTGATTTTTTTTTGGATGTGTGCCCCATGCAGTCCCTGGATCCGCCAATATGCATTTAGCCCCCCCCCCCCCCCCCCCCCCCCCACCCATGAGCCCCTGTGGTTGTTTGTTATATTTTAATTTATTCTATTTATTTATTCATTGAAACAAAAACTGGGGTCGGGGTTGGCGTGGGGATGTTGTAACGCCTTCAGCTCATCAACTATACGTCATAGGTATTTGCCAAGAAAACTGACGAAGCCGAACAAATCTCTACAGATGGCGCTGTAACAAGTAATACAAACAAATTCATGTCACCTGAATAGAACGAATTTGCGAATAGGGGCTCTATTTTGAAGATTGAAATTGGCATCCGCCAATTTTTTCTTTTTCTTCTCCTCTTCTGTTATTTCGTGTAACCCAAATCTATAGCTCCCAACCCAGTTTCCCATGCTCCTATCTAATTTCTTTTGGTCCCCTTCCTCAATTTCCCCTTTCTCAATTCTCAGTGTTTTTTAAAAACATTAGTCGTGCAAGTTATTCCACCACTTTTGTCCCTTTCTCTCTTGCTCCATATCTTTCCTCTTCTTTTTGACATATTCCTCAGGTATATTTTGTCATCTCTCTCTCTCCCGTTCTTCCATTCAAAATGGCCTCTTACCTCATTTCTCTACCATTTCCCCCATTGTACTCCTTTTGACGATTTATCTCCCCCCCCCCCCCAACCACCTCTCCCTCTCCCCCATCTCTCTGTCTGTCTCCCACTTTCTCTCCATCTCTCTATCTGTCTCCCCCTCCCTCTCTTCATCTCACTTATCATCGCTTAACTTTGCTTCGGAAAGTGAAACACTGATAAAAAAAAGTAATTTCAAAAAGAGGAAGAGGAAACTTTTTTTTTTTTTTTTTTTTGTCTCGAAATTTGAAAATTTGACATTTTGCTCCGTTAGGGGGGGGGGGGGGGGGGGGGGGGTAAGGTCATTTTTTTTTTTTTTAAATAAAAAAATAAAAAAAATAAAAACATTGCAAGGGGGGGTTAGGGGGGTTGAGGGGGGGTTACACACCGAAAAATACCGAAGGGGAGGGGGTTCACCCCCCCCCCCCTGTGTAAGCGCCTGGTTGCATCTCATCAAAATGGTCTGATGCAATGCAATGTTGTCAATAAAAAAAAGAATAATGATCAGGCCCCATTTCACAAAACTAGTCATCAGTGACAAATGATAGTTTTTGTTATAAGCTAGTGAAATCCTTGCTTCTGATTGGTTACCAGCAGATGCGAAACTGATCATTGTCATTGGAAAAAAAGGGCTTTGTGAAACGGGTCCCAGATGATTCAATTATGCATGGAAATAATGCGAAAACATATTTTGGGGTATTCTCATGGATGGTTCAATAGAATATGAGCAATAATTATTGCTGGAACAAGCAACAATGATTCGTTTGCATACCAAACTAGAATTAGCATTGTGATCGTCGTATAGGTCTATTTCTGATATGACTTTATGATAATGACAAGAAACGAGATACAATCCATGGCTGCTGGAGAGAAAAAGAAGCACAACAGAAAAGAAAGAAAATGATGCACTTACAATGATGTGAGTGAAGCCCTTGGGTCTTGAGAAATGAAAATGGATGATGGTCACAATTATGTAATGAGAGCGCTTCCTCTGCTAAGCATCTCTTTGTGATGATGGTGGTGGCGTCTTCACTGTGATCACGTGACATTGATGATTACGTAATGATCTCAATCATTCCAGCGGAACGTGAAGAATGGTGAGGTGATAACATGAATATGAAGACGGTAGTTACTATAGTAACAATATTTCAGCCAGGTTTAAGTAGCGCCATGCCTTTCCTGAAGGTATTGAACTTCTCATTGTATTTCTTTTCTCGTAAAATGTCTTATCATTCTCCCATTTAGAATCCATATTACCGAAACAGAGAGAAAGATAAAGATAGAAGGAAACGTCTTTAATCTATAAAAGCAGGACCCTCCCCCATCACTCTCTCATCGACTTATAATACATAGCTATTTAACTTAACTACGATGGGATATCTATTATAGATCATTGCCTACACAGATTAAGCATCGTTTTATTTTTGTCCTTTAGCATAATTGTTTACCCTTTCCGATCTGTTTTACATTTGAATCGTTTTTAAGACCCTCAATTTGGTCCGCATTTTACCAAAATTTCAACGCCAGGTTTGAGCTGGTTCTTAAGTGGAATTTTCCAAAGGAATTCAGACCGGGTACTAAGTTTCCCTTTGTGTTAAATATGCCTTTAGTGCTCACTTATGAAAACATAAGTCTTTGGGCATTTGTATCTGATATTTCCCAAAGAGATTACTGTTTGGGCAATCGTGGGTGGGAGGGTCATGTTCCACTGACTCAAATTAGCCACTTAGAGATTCGCATAGATTTAGTGATCTCATATTTCAAATATTCATTACTCGCTAATTATTGGTCCGATTTATTTTAAACTTTCTCCAATCTGTTGTCTTATTTTCTGCTTTTATTTAAATAACTTATTACAAGGTTGGATTGCCCTTTAATTTGTAACAAATTATTTTCCCTTGTACAGCTGTATCTTTAATTTCCCTTCTATTTCCTTGGACCCGTTTTCTTCCTTTCCTCCATTTTCAACTGTATTTGGAAGTCATTCTTCAAAAGTGACTTGCGGACAAAAATTTAAAGGCTAGCTTAGCGTGAAATGTGTGACGATTGTGATGCCAAACACGATGTTAATAAATAACCATTTTATGGAATTGTGCCACTTTTACATGCATTAAATTCGTAAAGTAAAATATGCAGTATTTTGGATGAGAAGAGGTGCATGTCCTTTGGAGGGGAAAGAGAAGTGAGCCAAACATTACTATTAGAAGAAAATCGGATACAATCATCATATTGTCAGGCCTGTGCAGTATACAGGATGAACCAATCAAATGCAAGGTGTGTTTTTCATATATATTCTTTTTTGGAGAAGCATAGAAATGACTCTCTCTGCATTTTATGTGTTTACACTTCATAATATTATGCCAAATTGAGAATTCATGAATGTAAAAATGTAATTTAATGTGCCAAAATGAGTATGATTTTCTGCTGAATGTCAAGAGCATGATAACGTCCCCAATATGTCAAGTAACATGACCATGCAAAAACGCCCGTTTTACTGAAAATAGATAATTAAAAAAATGATCAACACTCCTAACATCTTCATTTGTCATTCTCTCTCTTTCTCTCCTTCTCTCTAGTAGATATGTTTACATGCTAAGAACCAAATGATGAACACGGTAAGGAAAACCTTAGAAAAATATGGGATTTCGAGGGCTAATGCTTGCAATTCTATAAATACTCTATCAATTATTTTTAATCGATGCTCGAATATGTATTTTACAAGCATTTTCAATTCCATCAGACTGAAGACCATTTATGAATTTTTGACACTTTTCTTGCGGTGTTTTTTTATGGCAAGAATGATATTGAATTAAAATTAGTTGTGGAATTGAGATAGAAAAGAATTGCTAAAGAATTCAAATCACACCACAGTCGCTTTTAAACATTTACCATTCCTTTAATGATCAATAAAATGTTTGATTGCAAAAGGAGTAGTATTTAACTCAATGATAACTTCAATTCACCTTACGTTTTTTTAAGGAGTGAGTGAAACTGGGAGCGTGTTCAACAAATGTCTTGATAGATTAATATAATAATTTAATATTAATAATATTGATAATATAGGCGTATATAAAATGCCATAAATTGTTCCTTTTTATGAATTGAAAGAAATTTTGAGCACGGCTAAAAGACATCAGACAATTAGACTAATGAAAATGTGCAGGAATTTTGAACTTTTGTGATCACACACAAATCATGAGAGATGATATATCGAGCAAAATGTAGATAATTGTTGTTATGGAATGTATGCTATCCAAGACTCTTCAGCATATCAAAAGCAGGCATTGTACAGTCCAAGCTACGTGGAATATTTGAAAATCATCTCAAAAATACATTTGATCGAGTTATAAAAAAAACCCATCTCTTTCTCAGACACATCCACTCAAAAAAGAAAAGAATAAACACCAAGTTTACGGCGATGTAAGGGGCAAAATAATTTATCACAGTGATGTTTGTTTTTTATTGGGTTTCTATTGATATTGTCATTTACATTCTATAAACATACTGATCACATGGCGAAGTTGGAACACCAGATCGTGATTGTCTCTCAGATTTTGTATAAACAAGCCGGAGATTGAAAAATGAAATTTTAAAACTCGCTGATTGGATTTTAATCAATCAGTATTACAGCATTTTGTCTAACAATTCCTTCACGTAAATAGATACAGAACAAGTAGTTGATGATGAAATATTGCAAATAATGAAAAATGGCTTTCTTCTACAGACATTAATTTTTTGTTACCAACATACATGTTACTTTTTCTTTTTCGTTTTTTGTATAACTAAGTTCACCAATCTTTTCCATTTGTGCCAATGTGCTTATAATAATCTTTGCTTCAAAAGCATGTAACCTTGTGCACCGTTCCCCTTTTCTACAAAATCTAAGAACAAAAAACATTTGACTATCCATCCTACTACTTAAATAAGTATGTCCATCAATATTTTCAGCAGTACAGAATAAAAATTATTCATTTTTAAATAAACTTTTGCAATACGTTTATCTACCGAAGTGCTATTAGCCCCGAACATAACAAAGACATTTTGAAAATTGACATAAATACTTCCATTTCATACAAACAAATTGAGCGTTGCGATTTCTTTAGAAAATGAACTGAAATAAATACAAATTGGTAATAAAAGCTTTCTAATTATTTTCAAAAGTGATCCTTTCAAAGTTTTTCGATTTACCAATGTCATGAGTAATGGTTTTCGAAATGATCGTTTTAAAAAGATCTTAGTTTTGACCAACACTTGAATGTGGTGATTCGTGTTAAAACTTTGACCAGGTTCTAATGGCATCGACATAATTTCATGTTTAAACCAGCATCATTCAGAACATTTCTCTGTTATTTCAAATTCACAGTTCAAGATTTGATAATGCACTGAGTTTAGGAAATAATACCGCGACTTCTTTTATAGCAACACGATTAGGATACAGGGTCAATGGTTTTGCAATGTATTTTCGTAAATAAAAAAAAAAATATTGGAAGACTTCGGATGTCTTTCTTTTTTTTTGCTTCCGCGGATACTGCGTCGACGCCATTTTGAAACTTTGAGAGGTCACGTGCTGCTGTCGGGATATGTCGTCTATTTGAATTCTGAGTGGACCTGTCGTGGTCTGCCGAAGTCTCCTCCAGCCTGTGAAGCACCCTTGTTGGAACCCATTTGGAGTCCGATCATGTGCTTGCCAGCATCCATCTGGTCCTGGGTGAATTCACGGACGTTGCCCTCGGATTGCTTAGGCCCAAGGATAGGGCCGTCGTAGCCGGGTTGGGACTGGGCCTGTATGGACCGAAGAAAGACGAAGTGACACCAATGAATGGCCCGTATCCTACTAATTCTACATCAATAAAACACTTACAGATTTCTCGTCTCAGGTGCGTTCAAATGGGTGAAAGATTGCTTGATAAACATCATTCACAGAAAGAAACAAATTATTTGGACTTCAAAATGAATTAAAGGAAACCTCAATCTAAGAATTAACTTAAGTGTTTATGAGAAATGTATTGTATTATTGCCCATTAATATACAAGATTACCGAAATTTGGTAGAGCGAGAGGGATAAAGCAAGTGTACACTTTCACAGCACGACATGGGAATCGCCATTTTCTTAATAACGTGACGTACTATGCGAAGTCGTTTATCATTCGAAATGTGTGTGGTGATGAAGTATTTTATTCACCTGCTATGATCCTTTGTTCTACAATTACCAGAACGCAAATTGCATGAACAAGTTGGTGCACCTCTGGAGTGAAAATTTCGCATAAATAAAATAGATTTGTTATGTGTTATATTTTAGTATTATTAAATACATGAGTAACAATAATGTTTCCCTGTTATATATTTTTCCCAAATTTAAATTTTACCTTCTCAGCTAGGATTTTCCCTCATTAAGAAATACAGGTTTCGTTATTGAATTAAAAAGTCGTTATGTCCAACCTCATCTGGTACGTCATATCAAGAAAATGGCTGCGCCCATGTCATGCTAAAAAACATTAAATTATGCCAAGATTATCTTCATTTATATATCTTTTGTACACTTTCGCAAGGAATATTATACATCATAGGGCAAGAATAAATCTCATTTTTGTTAGAATACGTACACTTATTCTTTAGGGTGAGGTTTCCTTATTGTCCAATTGCGCAATATGGATAGAATCCATTATGCATTAATTAGTTGTTGCTATGTCTGCCAAGTCTGTGGGAAGCTTTTGAGTCATCAAGAGAAGACGGTATACATTGAATAGGGAATTTTCGTAATATATCAACATGTATAATTAAGTGCCTCGATATTAATTATTTCATTCACCTGTTACGATTGCATTTCAATTGTCAGAATGTAAATTGCATACACTACGTGTTGTTAGGAAGGACAAGTCAGTATGTGTTTCCTACCCAGCAACAATTCGCATTCAGACTACTGAAATACAATTTTTCGTAACATGGCTTGTGAATGAAATAATTTGTAACAAAGCACTTAACGAAGATGTGTGCATTAACTATTATTACATTACGATCATGTCCTATTGGTAAACCTATTGACCATGTTATCTCTTTCCTCTCTATTCACATCTTCTAACGATTCCATGTGTTCTAGAAAGACACACCATGATGAATAAACTATCTCTACAAACGTGACAAAAGGAAGCGGAACATAGATTACAACCAAAATATGTACAGTTGATGAAGAGCTTCTTTGCATCTTAACACTTACATAGCGGCCAAGGGAGACCATACACCCTGTGAACTGTGGGATGTTCTTGTTCTCATAAAGGTCGTTGACCTGGAAGACATCTTGGTCCTTGAGCCCGTAGGCCTTCAATCCATCGATGAAGGATTCAAGGTTTGCCCTCTGTTTAAGGTGTCCAAGACCAAGTTAGCCGGAGTGCAGTTGGGTGTAATGGTAGCGAAGTACAGGCCAGAGATTGGGTGTACCAATAGGAGTGAAACAGTATCCAGAGAAGACCAGAGAGAAATGCAGATTGTAGATATTGTATGGCCATGATAGAGGGGCAGTGTCAATGGAAGTGCAACAGGGAGTACAGGCCAGAAACGTTGTACGTTGGTCAGTGTACAAAAGACGGTGGACATCGGTCGGTGGACGCCATGGACGTAAGTTGGAAGGTCACCAGGCAGACCAGGTAAGCGGTAGATAGGTACGAAAGGTGGTGATCCAGGGTGTACGTACCATAAGTAGGAGAATGTGTTGTCCAATTGTGGAGATGCAATATGAAGATTAGACGTGTAGTGCAAAAAGAGGGAAAGAAGAATTGGAATAGCAATTAGATCAACTGTGAGATTCAGATCAAAGTAGGAAGAGAGGTTTCAATGCTCGTATGTATGAGATTTTGGAATAGCATTCGTTCATTATCCAATTTTGTGTTTAAGTGAGCATTTTTCTTCCTTTAAGGCGAAGACTTAGAGGAATTAATTTAATAATTTTTTTTAACTTTTCATATCCTATATTAAACAAAAAACACGAGAAATTGGTGCCATTTAAACCCATATAAAAACAAAATTTTGGAATGATTCAATTGCAACATCTTTTCCCATTAACTTAAAATGGCCTTTCCGTGTAACGGGTAATATAAAGACGTAAATAAAAATGTAATGCACATGCATTATTTTACATAAATAATTTCTTTAAATATGTAATCAGTGACATTTCTGATAACCATAGGATGAACTTTAACGCCGGTTAACCCATCCGCCCCCCCACCCACTCAACCTTATTTAGGGTACGCATATGCGTGTTCCCAGTGACCCCCCCCCCCCTTTTTTCAGGAAAAGTCAGGTGTGTAAAGTCAATACGGGTCGACCTTTTTCTTTTGTTATACGAGCCTTTTTGAGCACCCCCCCCCCCCCCATTCAGCAAAAGTCCGGTGTGTAAAGTCAATACCGGTAGAGCTCTTTCTTTTGTTACGAGCCGAAGAGTTTGGGAACACGCATGGTATCCCTCCATTCACGGAGTGGGGGGGGGCCGGGTAAACCCACCTGCTTGAAAACTGCAGTTGAATTCTCGATCTTCTTGACTGCTCCGGGACAGAATTTGTTGACCAATCTAGAGAGAAAATGATTTTTAAGAAAAATAAATACCATTATTATTAACATGTTGCCATACAATAGTGCTGTTAGTACGGTGGTAAAGATGGTCTAAGCCATATTTAATAACGTGATTTTCTGAAACAAAATCATGAAAAAAGGCGATGTCGCAGAAATGGTATAATGCAATGCAATGTTGTCAAAATGATTTATAAGGATAATGATCAGGGCCCATTTCATAAAACTTGTCATCAGTGGCAAATGTCAGTTTCTGTTATAAGCTAGTAAAATCATTGCTTCTGATTAGAAATCAGAGTACTAAATTTTAATTAGATGAGCCCTATGTCGTAACGATCCATCAATACAAAGGATATGCGTATCTGATTTAATATTTAAAATTGATATGCCCTAGGGGACATCATTTTTCTTTCTAAATGTACTAATTGTATGCTTGTACAAAACAGAGAATAAATGTACTAAAGGTACACACGATAGGGTATACATACTTTGAGTGAATTCATTTGTTGAAGCTAATTTGGCCAGTTAGGTTATTGAATATTTGTGTATGGGCCTGTCATGTGTATGGGTGTGTGTGTACGTTTAAGGGTTTGTAAAGGGTTTATTTATTTATTTATTTTGATAAAGGATAAAAAGCACAATTTTGTTCCATTAGGACTATCACCCCATCTTCTATACCGTGTTAGTCAAAACAAAAATGACACCTAGAAAATTGCTAATTATTTTTAAAATCATCTATGGACAGGAAATTATTATACATCTTATGAAAGAGTGTTTTGTCCCAAATCATCTGGTATCATTTTTTTGTGTGGTATGTGTTCACGCTTGGATGAACATGAGGCATTGTTTGAATACTTGGTAACGGTTTCTGCATTTGTTTGCTTTAGAGTCGGTTCTATTCAACACGGGGTTGATGTCATCTTTCACAAATGTTAGATACTGAATGTTTTATGTAATTTTATTATCAACTTTGCATCGACGAACAATACCCCAATAAGCTCAAAACATAACAGCTCCTTTGCTATGGTAACAATGCTTTGTATTAGCTGAGGGAAAATCCATGCGATCGTTAATGTGCTAATTAAATAAAGTTGCCAACTTAATAAGTTATAACATGCAGCTTATGGCCAGATCTCCTCTTCCCTCTGTACCAGGTACGTAGCCACGGGAGGGGAGGGGGGCACGGGGGGGGGGGGGGGTGTCGAACCGATCCAAGATCGGCTGAACTTTCTTAAGACCCCTCCCCAGGACGTAGATCAATTACATGTATGTGCCCCTCCCCCCCCCCCCAACATCATCAAACTCTGGCTACTGGCCTGCTCTGTACGAAGTTTCCAGTCCTCTGTACCAGGTACGTAGCCACGTGAGAGGGAGGGGGGCACGGGGGGGGGGGGGGGGGGGGGGGTCGAACCGATCCAAGATCGGCTGAACTTTTTTAAGACCCCTCCCCAGGACGTCGATCAATTACATGTATGTGCCCCTCCCCCCCCCCCCCCCCCAACATCATCAAACTCTGGCTACTGGCCTGCTCTGTACGAAGTTTCCAGTCCAAGCCCGTATACATTCGCCACCTTGCCAACAAGGTCAACATGTTTCTTTTACTTATCTTAGCTTTCGGTTGATTCACTGGTTGATGTTCATAATTTGCTGGTCTTTTGGAATCACCAGATTCCAGAGGATTCACGATTTTCACAACGAAAAACCTCTCCACGTTTCGGTCCTTGCGCGATCGCCTCTAGCTCCAGCAGACATGGGACGGCAGCGTGCACACCAGTATACTACCGGCGCAGCTAGTATAGCCACTGCTGACGGCCGCAGCACACTGCGAACTTCAGTTTTGTGTATCCGTAATACTCTTGGAGATGTGGAGATGGGAAATATAGCGCAATCTTGCGGCGATTTATTTTTTTACAATATGGCAGCCTCTAGACACCGACAAATTCGAGCGAGAAATCCTGCACGCTATTAAAATATATCTTCCATAGTTCCATTTCATTGGTTTAAGTTTTGAAAGTTTAAACTCAAATTTGCGATAAAGTTAGAACAGAAAAGATAATCTTTATTTTATAATTCCACGGGCGCGATTTTTAATTTTGCAATCGCCCCCGTGAGCACTCTGACGGGGGCGATTGTGTAGCTCACGGGGGCGAATCGCCCACCTCCGCCGTGTATTTTGAAAGTTGCTCTCCTCCCACTCTCTCTCTCTCCATCTCTCTATCTGACTCCCTCTCCCTCTTCATCTCAACTTTCATCTCAACTTTCATCGCTTAAGATTCCTTCGAAAAGTGAAACACGGATAAAAGAGAGTAATTTTTAAAAATCGAAATAAGGTATTGGAACAGTTGCAGAACTCGTACGGAATAACATACCAAGTAAATAAAAGGTATAAGTATTTCGGATTGTGTGCAGCAACTTTATTTTATAAGGACGAAAGTATAACGGTGTACATTTGAATGAAATAAATATCATGACATCTTAGTGAATTAGAGTTTCAGTTTTGCTGAATAGCTTCTATTTTTAGTAACTGGTACAGCGATCAATGTTTAAATAGTATGCACTGAAGTGAACATTTGTTAATTTTTTTAAAGGGGAATCGAATCGTTCTTTAAATAAATTGATGAATGCTAACAAAACAAAGAAGTCAAGTGGGCTAAGGAACATTCCTATTTAATCTGTTTTTTTTTAATATATATCCCACATATACTGATCATTTTTGTTTGTTAAAGAATTTGTATCAAACTCATTATGGCGTCAAATAACATGATTTATGTTTAGTCATGTCGTTAGCAAGCTTATATTAACGTCTCCATTTTATATGCTATGTCTTAGCAACCCGGTGAACATATACACATATATATTTCGAAATATTACACAAGTTACATTTCATGCAATACAATACAAGCTTCATGTCATTATCATATTCTCCCCTTCAATGATTAAGACGAGGAAATTCTTATGCGTTAGCAAAAAAACAACTTTGTGATAAAAATGGATTTCGTTTTGAAACTGGAGAACATGGTATAAGAACAAAATTTGATCAGCAAGATAGTAATGAATACATACAACAAAATAAAGATTATGTTAAACTAAACTTTTTTTTGGTAGAATGATGCTTATTGATACGAAAATGTTATGCGTAACAGTATAAGAAAAGGGGAAATAGATGTGCCGCCTATTAAATATTACAGGATAAACAAATTTCTCCAAATTTAGAATATTTTCAGATTACATTGCGAATTTGCCACATATTACAACAGTGTTTTGAAACCAAGTTTTAAATAATAATGCTTCTGTCAAATTTTCGGGGGAAGCGCATTTCTCAAGATTTCTCTCAAATGCAAACACGTCTGACATGGAAATTGTTATTCTTTCGTATCAAACGTTTCCTTTCCCTCCCCCTTCCTTTATCCTCCCCTCTTCCTCCCCTCTTCCTCCTATTTATCCTGTCCGCGAACTGGGCTGTGTATGCGATGATGTGGGATATATATTGGTTGTTGGTGAGGATCGGGGGTAAGGGATCTATTTGAAATCTGAGTGGACCTGTCGTGGTCTGCCGAAGTCTCCACCAGCCTGTGAAGCACCCTTGTTGGAACCCATTTGGAGTCCGATCATGTGCTTGCCAGCATCCATCTGGTCCTGCGAGAAATCACGGACGTTGCTCTCTGACTGCCTGGGTCCTAGGATGGGGCCGTCGTAGCCGGGTTGGGACTGGGCCTGTATGGACCGAAGAAAGACGAAGTGACACCAATTAATGGCCCGTATTCAACTAATTCTACACCAATAAAACATTTACAGATTTCTCAGATTTTATCAAATGAACACATTTTCAAACTTATGGATGCTTCCTTTCCAGGCGTGTGCATAATATTATCCTTTGTACTATTGCCAGAACGCAAATTGCATGAACAAGTTGGTGCATGATTATGAACAACCTCGTCTGGTACGTCATATCAAGAAAATGACTGCGTAAATGTCATGCTAAAAGACATTAGATTATGCAGATTATCTCCATTTATATATCTTCTGTACACTTTCGCAAGTAATATTATACTTCATAGGGCAAGAATAAATGTCATTTTTGTTAGAATACCTACACTTATTCTTTAGGTCGTCTATCCTAATTGTCTAATTGCGCAATTTATATGGATATAATCCACTATGCATTAATTAGGTGTTGCTATGTCTGCCAAGCCTGTGTGAAGCTTTTGAGTCGTCAAGAGAAGACGGTATGCATTCAATAGGCCGTTTTCGTAATATATCAACATTTATGATTAAGTGCCTCGATACAAATTACTTCATGTACCTGTTACGAGTGCATTTTAATTGTCAGAATGCATATTGCATACATTACGTGTTGATAGGTAGGACAAGTCAGTATGTGTTTCCTACCTAGCAACAATTAATGTATGCAATTCGCATTCTGACTATTGAAATACAATTATTCGTAACAGGTGAATGAAATAATTTGTAACGAAGCACGTAACGAAGATTAGTGCATTAAATTGTATTACATTACGAAAATGTCCTATTGGTAAACCTATTGACCATGTTATCTCTTTCCTCTATTCACATCTTCCATGTGTTCTAGAAAGACACACAATGGAGTATTACTATATCTATACAAACGTGACAAAAGGAAGTGGAACATGGATTACAACCAAAATATCGAGGGGTCAGTGACACAAAGACGTAATTCCATTTGGGCTATTTGAGAAAAAGTGGTTTATGTGTCACTGAGCACTTGGGCCTTAAGGAGTTAAGTCTATGTTTCACTAGCCATTGACTTCGGTGGGGTGTTGGGTGGAGTTAATTATTTGTGTTTCCTGGAAAGCCCACATTTTTCTGAAAGTTTTGATATCAATTACTAATTTTGGCAAAATATGTCACTGAACCCTCGATATGTACAGTTGATGAAGAGCTTCTTTGTATCCCTATACACTTACAAAGCGGCCAAGGGCGACAAGGCACCCTGTGAACTGTGGGATGTTCTTGGACTCATAAAGGTCGTTGACCTGGAAGACATCTTGGTCCTTGAGCCCGTAGACCTTCAATCCCTGGATGAAGGATTCAAGGTTTGCCCTCTGTTTAAGGTGTCCAAGACCAAGTTAGCCGGAGTGCAGTTGGGTGCGTCAATGGTAGCGAGACAGTGCCAGATGAAAACATGAAGTAGAGGTCGGAGATTGGGTGTACCCATGGGAGTGAAACAGTATCCAGAGAAGACCACAGAGAAATGCAGTTTGTAGAAATTGTGTGTCCATGGTAGAGGGACAGTGTCCAAGGGAGATGGTGTTGGTTTAACGTTGTACGTTGGTCGGTGGACGTCATGGACGTAAGTTGGAAGGTCACCAGGCAGACCAGGTAAGCGGTAGACAGGTACGAAAGGTGATGATCCAGGGTGTACGTACCATAAATAGGAGAATAGGTTGTCCAATGATGGAGATGAAAAAAGGGGAAAGAAGAATTGGAATCGCAAATTAGATCAACTGTGAGTTTCGAAAGATCTAAGTAGAAAGAGACGTTTACATTCATGTATGAGACTTTGGAATACCATTCGTTCATTTTCCAATTTTGAGTGTAACTGAGCACTATTCTTTTATTAAGGCGAAGAAAAAAAAAGGAATTAATTAATTTGTTTTACTTTTCATATCTCTTATTTTTAACAAAAAACACGAGAAGTATGGCGCCATATAAATAATGTCAATCATTAATGTAAAACCTATATCAAAACAAAATGTTTGGAATGATTCAATTGCCATATCTGTTCCCATAACTTGGGATGGTCTTTGCGTGTAACGGATAATATAAAGACGTAAATAATAATTGAATGCATAATTTTATATACATTTTTTTAAATATGTAAACGGTGACATTTCTGATAACCAAAGGATGAACTTTCATGCCGGTTAACCCACCTGCTTGAAAACTGCAGTTGAAGTCTCGATCTTCCTGACGGCTTCGGGACAGAATTTGTTGACCAATCTAGAGAGAAAATGATTTTGTTTAATACCCTTGTTATTAACATGTTGCCATTAATATATCCATACAATTGTGATGTTGGTACGGTGGTATAGATGGTCTAAGACAAATTTGATAACGGGATTTTATGAAACAAAATCATGAAAAAGGCGATGTCGCATCTCACCGAAATGTTCTAATGCAATGCAATGTTGTCAACAAGATTTATAAGGACAATGATCAGGTCCCATTTCACCAAACTTTTCATCAGTGACAAATGCCAGTTTCTGTTATAAGCTAGTGAAATCCTTGCTTCTAATTGGTTACCAGCAGATGCGTCACTGATTTTTGTCATTTGTCATTGAAAAAAATGCTTTGTGAAACGGGTCCCAGATGATTCAATTATGCATGGAAATAATGCGAAAACATATTTTGGGGTATTCTCATGATTTTTCAACAGAATATGTGCAAGAATTTCTGGCACAAGCAACCATGAATCGTTTGCATACCAAACTCGAATTAGCATCGTGATCGTCGTACATGTAGGTCTATTTCTGATATGACTTTATGATAATGACAAGAAACGAAATACAATCCATGGCTGCAGGAGAGAAAAAGAAGCACAAAAGAAAAGTAAGAAAATGATGCACTTACAATGATGTGAGTGAAGACAATTCCCTTGGGTGTTGAGAAATGAAAATGGATGATGGTCACGATTATGTAATGAGAGCGCTTCCTCTGCTAAGCATCTCTTTGTGATGATGGTGGTGGCGTCTCCACGGTGACCATGTGACATTGATGATTACGTAATGATCTCAATCATGCCAGCGCAACGTGAAGAGTGGTGGGGTGATTGCATGCATTATGAAATCGGCAGTTACTTTAGTAACAATGTTTCAGCCAGGTTTAAGTAGCGCCGTGCCTTTCCTGAAGGTATTGCACTTCTCATTGTATTTCCTTTCTCGTAGAAGATCTAATTATTCTCCCATTTATAATCCATTTTACCGAAACAGAGAGATAGATAAAGGTACATGTTGAAGGAAACGTTTCTAATCTATAAAAGTGGACTTTCCCCCATCACCCTCGCATCGAATTATAATACACAGCAGTGATCTCATATTTCAAATAATCATTACTCGCTTATTATTGGTCCAATTTATGTTAAACTTTCTCCCATCTGTTTTCTTATTTTTCTGCTTTTATACAAATAACTTATTACAAGTTTTGGATTGTCCTTTAATTTTTACGAATTATTTTTTAAACACAAATTTAAATTTAAGGCTAGCTTAGCGTTAAATGTGTGACAAAAACGAAATCAATAATTCACCATTTTATGTAATTATGCCATTATTAGATGCACTTAGTTCGTAAAGTAAAATATGCTGTATTTTGGATGAGAAGAAGTTTGAGGGGGAAAGGGAAGAGAGCCAAAACATGACTATTCGAAGAAAATCAGTTATAATCATCACATTTTCAGGCCTATACTGTATACACGGTGAAGCAATAAAATGCAAAGAGTGTTTTTCACACAAAGCGTCAGTCAGTCACTTCTATGGACATAGAGATGATTATGTGTTGTGTGTCATGCATGAAATAGGATTACATCAGAGCTGTGAGGAACTTCATAAAATCTTCCCCGATTTCAATCGATATTCTATTTTTGAGAATCATGAGAATAACTCTCTCTGCATTTTATTTGGTTATACTTCATATAATTATGCCAAATTGAGAATTCATGAATGTAAGGTGTAATTCAATGTGCCAAAATGATTATCATTTTCTGCTGAAAGTTATGAACATGATAATGTCCTCAATATTACAGAAAAACATGACCGTGCAAAAACGCCCGTTTTACTGAAAATAGAGCGTTTAAAAATGATCAACACTCCTAAAATCGTCATTTGTCATTCTCTCTTTCTCTTCTTCTCTCTAGTAGATATGTTTACATGCCAATAACCAAATGATTAACACGGTAAGTAAAATCTTAGAAAAGTAAGGGATTTCGAGGGCTCATGCCTGCAATTCTATATATACTCTATCACTTATTTTTAATCGATGCTCGAATATGGATTTTACAAGCATTTTAAAGGAGTGAGTGAAACTGGGGGCGTGTTTAACAACTATCTTGATTATGTAGTATTGGCGTTTATAAAATGCCTGAATTGAAAGGAATTTGGCGCATGACTAAATGACATCAGACAATTAGACTAAAATGTGCATGAATTCTGAACTTTTGTGAGTGAATCACACATAACGCATGAGAGGGATGATATATCGAGCAAAATTTAGATGATTGTTGTTATGAAATGTATACTATCCAAGACTCTTCAGCATATCAAAAGCAGGCATTGTACAGTACAATATGCGTGGAATATTTGAAAATCATCTCAAAAATACATTTGATCGAGTTATCAAAAAAGCATCTCTTTCTCAGACACATCCACTCCAAAAAGAAAGAATAAACACCAAGTTTACGGCAATGTAAGGGGCAAAATAATTTATCACAGTGATGTTTGTTTTTATTGGGTTTCTATTGATATTGTCATTTACATTCTATAAACATACTGATCACATGGCGAAGTTGGAACACCAGATCGTGATTGTCTCTCAGATTTTGTATTAACAAGCCGGAGATTGAAAAATGAAATGTTTAAAACTCGCTGATTGGATTTTAATCAATCAGTATTACAGCATTTTGTATAACAATTCCTTCACGTAAATAGATACAGAACATGTAGTTGATGATAAAATATTGCAAATAATGAAAAATGGCTTTCTTCTACAGACATTACTCTTTTGTTACCAACATACATGTTACTTTTTCTTTTTCGTTTTTTTGTATAACTAAGTTCACCAATTTTTTCCATTCGTGCCAATGTGCTTATAATAATCTTTGCTTCAAAAGCATGTAACCTTGTGCACCGTTCCCCTTTTCTACAAAATCTAAGAACAAAAAACATTTGACTATCCTACTACTTAAATAAGTATGTCCATCAATATTTTCAGCATTACAGAATAATAATTATTCATTTTAAAATAAACTTTTGCAATACGTTTATCTACCGAAGTGCTATTAGCCCCAAACATAACAAAGACATTTTGAAAATTGACATAAATACTTCCATTTCATACAAACAAATTGAGCGTTGCGATTTCTTTAGAAAATGAACTGAAATAAATACAAATCGGTAATAAAAGCTTTCTCATTATTTTCAGTAGTGATCCTTTCAAAGTTTTTCGATTTATCAATGTCAAGAGTAATGGTTTTGAAAATGACCGTTTTAAAACGATCTTAATTTTGACCAACACTTAATGTGGTGATTCGTGTTAAAACTTTGACCAGGTGCTAATGGCATCGACATAATTTCATGCTTAAAACCAGCATCATTCAGAACATTTCTCTGTTATTTCAAATTCACAGTTCAAGATTTGATAATGCACTGAATTCAGGAAATAGTACCGCGACTTCTTTTATAGCAACACGATTAGGATACAGGGTCAATGGTTTTGCAATGCATTTTCGTAAATAAGAAAAATATTGGAAGACTTCGGATGTCTTTCTTTTTTTGCTTCCGCGGATACTGCGTCGACGCCATATTTAAACTTTGAGAGGTCACGTGCTGCTGTCGGGGTATGTCGTCTATTTGAATTCTGAGTGGACCTGTCGTGGTCTGCCGAAGTCTCCTCCAGCCTGTGAAGCACCCTTGTTGGAACCCATTTGGAGTCCGATCATGTGCTTGCCAGCATCCATCTGGTCCTGGGTGAATTCACGGACGTTGCCCTCGGATTGCTTAGGCCCAAGGATGGGGCCATCGTAACCTTCTGTAGCTTGGGCCTGTGGGTCAAGATCAAAGATAACATCATTATTAATTCATAAATCACTCATCACGAGAAAGAAAGTTCGGATTCTACCTGATCATTGAGATAACCTTACATGATATTGTATTCAAGAATGGGATGACGTTAAACTACGCAACAGGGTTATACAAAACTAGGAACAGTCTTCCAAGATGGTCTACACCTATATGTCTTTAGTGAAAAGGATGTGCCTTGGTGTGGAAGTGTGTACGATATACTGTGTCAGAATCAATTGTTCTTCTTTTTCTTTTTCGAGACATAACGAATATTTGTATATTATCTTTTCAATTTTCAATTTATTAATGTTTCCAACAAAACATTACAAATCAATTATAAGCATTTAAAACAAATGTAATAAATACATGTTGGAAACAGAGGGGTCCACTAAATAGCAATGCTTGTACAAGTGTGAACACCTTAAATGATACTTAGGAATAATGAGTGATTAAATTAACTAATCCGTGACTACAAAAGGAACTACTACTTTTCTACTCTGAATATACAGGTACAATACCATCGTGATGAGAAGACTACTTACATAGCGGCCAAGGGCGACAATGCACTGTGTGAACTGTGGGATGTTCTTGTTTTCGAAGAGATCGTTGACCTGGAAGACTTCTTGGTCCTTGAGTCCAAATGCCTTGCATCCCTGGATGAAGGATTCAAGGTTTGCCCTCTGAAGAGAGAAAGGAAGAGGTAAAGGGCACAGCTTAAAACATGATGTTACTCCACGGTCTGATGACACATGATCTGGCGTTATTGACCGATTCCGGTCAATTCCTACTCCGGATTGAAGGTTTGTTCGTTTCTTCATTTTACCTTGTACTACTAGTAAATCATATGCGTATCCTTATAATTAAACAAACATTTAAAGTATTTTTTTTATATCTTATCTGAAAAAAAATGAAAACTTGAGATCCGTCATATTTTGAAACCAAGCAAAACGTCTGGTTTCAGGTTATACTTTGGTAAAGGTGTTTTAATAACTTTAATAGGTCTTGGCTCGAACGTTTGAGTTTTAGTAAGACAAATGTGTTCATCTTATAATTTCAGACATCAACCAAGACAAAGTAGATTCACTTAGTTGGTCCTCTCTATTCTACGAGACTGATTAACGATCATATATATCTTAGGAGGACGCTTCACAAGTCATCTACAAACAATGTTGACACCCTATCTGCAAAGTTTGGTGAAACGGGTAGGTAGGTGTTCATAGCTCCTAAATTTCCAAAGCGCCCTGTGTGAGTCATTCGTTTCAAATCTGATACTAGGGATTTCTACTGCGAATCATTGCAATACCTCAGTCACACCACTAAGACCGCCACCAGACCGATCAGACAATTACATTACCTCCAATCGCCAATAATCGATTGATTTGGTGTCGATTTGGCGGTGCGACTAAAGTATTGGTAATGGTAAGCATTTCCATAAACTTTAAGTCACATAAAAAACAAACTGTTGAGTTTTTCACAAACTTTGCGGGGTAAACTGCGGGTTGGACACACTCAGGTAATATTTAGTGTGGACCTTGTCCATTCAATAATGTTCAGTGGATTTTTTATGTTGATAAGCCATGTCATGAATCCTTCTTCGCTGTCCGACGGTACCAGTGTGATTTCCCGAACCACATTTTCAGGCACGAAGAGTTATCTCAGTATCTCTTGTACAGGAAAAGGGGCATTTTGATTTACTGTCAATACGGGGAAAAACAACAGATACTTGGTGTTTTTAAAAAAGCCCGCAGAGTGGGATCACACATCGCATCCGTATGGACAGCGAAATTTGTTTCAGACCCAACCGGTCTACATAAATAAACATATAACCGCTCAAAGAACACACCTGTACACAGAGTTATGACCAATCGTCAGTTTTAAACCGTGCAAACTGGTCCACTTTTACCCTTGCATTGGTAAGAGTGAACATAATTTCACTTGCGGGGAAAAAACAAGGGTAATAATTTTACAGAACTACCTAACGTGTTCAACAAAATGTTTCCGGATGTCATGAGAAACATAATTTAACTTTCACATTGCTTCAACTGGCAAAAATGGCATTATGGCCATGGAATTTTGTTTTATTCATACGCCCATTTCTATGACGTTCTTCAGACCTCTATTTAATATCCCAAATCCCTCAAAGTGTAAGACGTAGTCCATTCTCATGTTTATAATAAATGTTTGCCTGTTTGCCTATAATCTAAATTTGTAACGATTACAATCACAGATTCTGAACCGTATAAACATTTAACGCAACAAAAAGCCTACGTTATCCCATTGCCGCTTCCTAGGACTGCCCCTATTGACAAATGGCGGGAATCTGTGATTGGTCGTAACTGGCGACTGATCGTAACTCTCTAAAAAGTGATGGTCCCATATATGCAATCGCATCTTTCTAGGGGGGGGGGGTATAATAGCTCATGCAGGACGGTTAAGTTTCCTTACCTGCTTGAAGACAGCTGTGGACTGTTCGACCTTTCTCACGGCATTCGGGCAGAATTTGTTAACAAGCCTGATAGAAATGCACATGTAATATATAGAGGGATGACAGGTTCAACACTAAAGATACTCGAAGGGAAAGGGGAAGGAGACGACGGTAGGAGGTCAACAGAATTATAAACAACAGCAGATCTTAAGGTGCTTGGTTAAAGGGGCACGTTCCCGCCAGTGTAGTTACCGGAACATGCCATCTACGTAAGAGCCGTATTCTGTTGGTGTCAATAGGCAGCTATAGCGCCGTCCGCCAGCGCGTACGTATTTTGAGCGCCCTTTGGAATCCGGGAACATGCCCCTTTAAGAGTCTAGATATATTTCTGGCGAAATAATTATGATCGTCCTATAAAATGTCTATGGACTGTACTTCTTTTCGGCCTTGTTATCGATGTAGTAAAATGTAGTAAAAAAGAATGGGTTAATGATTTATATTGCCTCTAAGACCCCGTTTACAGTAAGAAAAGGGCCAGGGCCGGGCCGCGGCCGAGCCAGACCTACTCGGCCCCGCAATTTTGTGCATTTACAGTGGCAGGCTCGGCCGCGGCTTGAATTGTAACCTTTCAATATTTTGTCAGAGTAGCGCTCTGCATGTAAAAAAACAGAGCAGGGCCAAATGCGCGGCCAGTTTGGCCTCGCATTTGGCCTTTTGCGTGTTTACAGTGCTACGCCGGGCCGCGGCTCGGCCCGGCTTAGTCCGGCCTTTTTGCTCACTGTAAACGGGGTCTAAGGCTGCAGTAGGGATCTAAGTAGCTAAGAGATTTCCATTTGCATTTTTGCTTCCGCACTAGATAATCCCTCCCGCTTAAAGTATGTTAAGTATGTATTGCTGTGTGTATGTCCATTCTACACTGTTCTATGTTCTTAGTTAAAATACTAACGGAATCGGGCGGGGCACTCTTTTCCTTCATTTTCATTCTGTCTTGATAATTAACAGTAACTTTAGTACTGAATGCATTAGGACTGGAACGTGATGTGTCGTTGGTTCTAGTTGGGACTATGGCAGAATGGACAGAGAGAGAGAAAGGGAGATAGGGGGGGGGGGGGGGGGCAGACGGCACAAGGGTCCGATCTGTTGTCTGGGTTCTTATTGACCTCCAAGTGCATGCAACATAATCTACAGGAACTTACAAAAAATGGATTAATTGTAATTTGAAATGATGGTACTTGAGGAGCTCTGGTTCGGGCTTCTAACTAGATTATATATAATACGTATGTGTGAGCATGTTCTTGATCTAGTATACCGCATGAACTACTTGTATGGCATCTGTGCGTGATACTAACTAATAATAATTGTTAGTTTATATAAATCTCACAAAGGAAATTAGTCACTGTTCATTTGTAGGACACACTGCTAAATCTAGAATTATTAACTAGCTGCTTAGGGTTCAGCTTGAAGCATTTCGAAAGGACCGGTTACGACCGGTCCCATGTTACATTCCTAAGCACATGCAGCTTGAAGCTAGTCTCTGGGCTGATGTCGCCCGCAAAGCGATAGTTCAGCCACGCAAGGATGAACATTTCTAGTCTAAAAATGAATACGTTTACATGCAACTACATAAAATCACATTCCAGTAATACTATATAACGACTATACAACGATAGGACTGTCCGTCTTACGTCATTTCATCAGCTCATAGCGTCTTTGTCGCATGCATTCGTTCTTCTTCAACTTACCTTTGCGAATGTATTTTTTGTAGCGTTCTCAACTTTCTTTACTGCGCCAGGTTTAAAAAGGTTTATCAACCTAAAGATGTGATCGTTCGAATTCCCGACATGCAGGCAAAACAGAAAACATGGAATAAAGAAGTTCAAGCTCAAATAATGCAAGATTCTCAAAACACAACATAACAACACTAATTGCTTAGTTAAATGAAACAAAGGAGGTTGCCTTGAATTGGAGTTCATCACCACGCAAAATACAACGCAGTTTCAGAGACAAGCAACATTTATTTAAAACCCTCGATGAAATGGAAATGATCGAGGTTACGATTGTAAAACTGTGATCAAATGAACTGAGGCAAACTGCCGACATCTCGGGGATGATGGGATGATTTGGTATTATGCAAAGTTTTTTTTCTTCAATGAAATCCACATAAAAATAATTCAAAAAGGTTAAGGAGTAACTTAAAAAACCAAAGTCAAATACCGTTGGTTGTTACCCCAGAAAAGTAACAAAAACATATCATGCTCGTGATATGCATGTTTACAAATAATGTACGCAACACATGGACGTTAGGTTAAAGAGAAGAAAAAGAATGAATAAAAAAAAATCATAAAGAAATGTTATTGTTTACATTCCACAAAGCAGTGCGTTTTAATCCATTCCAGAAAAAAAGCAAACGGCCCACATCAATATGTGTAAAGTGCTCTGAACCTTAATGCAAAGTTTACTTGTGTACTCTATGTAAAATGTTGGATATGGAAGTTGGCTATGGAAAAAAGCCCAACTAATGATTAATGAATAATATTGCTTCAAGTAATGAAATATTGAATGATAGCAGACAAGAAACTGATTGAATGATAAATGACAGTCAATTGATATAAATTCTAAATCGTATGAGATGACGGAACGAAAAGGTGACATGGGAGGATATTTCATCAAGGAATAATGTAATTCATTGTATACGAAGAAAGGAATACATACATGTAAAACAATCTTTCCATTGAATTGATACATTAACTTTGAGATTTATATATTACAGATAAACATATCAAATTATAGCCATCATTGTAATATTAGGATTAGACTCCCGAAGCCTTTCTTTATTCATCAGATAGGAGATTTAGATTACTATTACAACCACGAATTGCACATTTCAGATACCATGTTTAACCCATCTCGTACAACAGACCAATCCTTGCTTTTCCGTTTGATTCTGGACTTTCCATCCAAAATAAACAACTCCACCCCATTACTCGTTTTAGCTCAATATCGTGCTATGTACGAACAGGTAAATGTAGTTCCTGGTTGAGGAAAATTAACCATATAATCAATCAGTCTCATCCACAAAGGGGAAAGAATCCAGATAAATATTGATTACAAATAATTAGGTGGTCTGTGAGATGCATAAGCACCGGTGGTCTTATATCATGTATATCAAATGATCATGATCAGAACATTAGTTAGAACTTAGGACACGATCATAAATAACTTTCGAGAAATAAACTCAAGGGCAGTTTCATTACCCTAATGTCATGATTTAACATCGCTTAGAAATCATGTTCAGATTACGTAATACGTCAATGAAGTCTTCACAAAATGGGCAAGGCTACTGAAATTGCCTAAGGTGAATTTTTCGAAAGTATTTGCGATCTCGTTTTGTGTCGCTTTGTTGGAGGTTTTTTCTTCGACTACATTCTAAGACTTACTTGCAGAGAATGACTCCGTTCTTCAGGTCGTCGAAAGTGTTGACGGTCTCGCCTGTGTGATGGACAACGAACTCCACGCATTGACGTTCAAGTTCGGGGTCGCGTTTTGACTCGATCTGGAGTGTGAAAAAAAAAATGGGAAAAAATGGGAAATTTAGTATTTCATTACTTCATAATCAGCAATAATATTCTAAAAAATAACCTTGCTAAAGTAAGTGCACTTACGAATCTCGGCAATACGATATCAATAGGGGATTAAAAATGTGAAAAGTGGGACAGAAATATCATCGTTAATTAAATCGAATTTGTATTGGTTTCTGCATCATCATTCTGAAGTATTTCGTCATCATAAATAGTGACATTGAATAATTTGTTGACAGTGATCAATGACAATTATACGAACTGTAATAAGCATTTATTGTAAAATACGGAAGGGCAACAGATTGAGAGGATAAAATTGGAGCTTAACCTTGCAACCCGTAAATGAAACGGGAAAAAAATGTCATATAGAAGAAGAATGAAAGGAAAAGAGGAAGGGGGATTCTTTCATATGCATATGCTGTTATCAAAGGGACTTTGTGTATTTTATAAGGTTTGCTTTCGACTCTGGTATGCTTTATGGAATGAAAATATATGATAATACTTTATAAATAAAAGTTTATTTAGGGTGCTTGAGAATATCTGGATTGTTGCAATCCATATAACGACATTAATGTGGGAGGGGGAGGGGGAGGTTGAGGGACAGGGAGGGTAAGGATGTGGGAGGGAGAAGGGGAGGGGGCGTTGATTCAAAGAGGAATGGATGAGGTTTAATAGGGAAACGAAAATATTAAAAACTACCGTAGAATCGACTCTCAAAAGAGTAAATCGAACCACTACTTTGGAGTGGTTTCGACTACAATATTAAACCAATCCTAAAAGATTGGATTTCCACTCCTCTTCATTACAAAAGTCTGGCGTATAGCATAATATCAACCTCTTTATGAATCAAACCTCGACAGACCGCAACCCCTTATGACTCCCACCCGACCATTATGTCTCTCATCTTACCAGCCGAACCAGCCGGCTGATGACTATATAAGGTACCCGTTGAGCGCCGCAGCCCCTACGATAACCATGCCCCAGGGAGGCTCAAATGGCGCTACGCATTCCAGGGTAGAATAGCCGTACGTGTGTGTATGTACACCTATAATAACTCTATGGCGTACACCAGCACCAGTACAGACAAATAATGGCGTTTAATTAGAAGCAATTTCACACGTCCGTGGCATCCATGTTCCCCTTTGCGACTGTGTACAAATGTTAGTAATGTATCTTTTGATTAGTTATGTCATGTCATAATTATTTTGCTTTTTAAAGGAGGGGGGAGTAGAAGACTAGTCGATGTAAACAGGGATGTGAGTGATGTATATGTTTAAATAATCTTAATCGCAGAAAAAAATGTGTATAGAATAATTCATTACGTCCGTTATTAATTCATGTAATAATAATAATTATAATAGTGGGTTCTTGCCATTCTTGTATAGCGCTCATGTCTATCAGATTCGATACCTGGTGTAGCTTAATCTGATTCACAACGATGATCATCTGTAGTATTTATCATTTCTATACGGACATCACAATAGAGGAATATCTAGTGTACTCTGTAGATTAGTTTCCTTTAACATTGTTTATAGTATAATTCTTTTATTTCACAGAAGAGTTGATAGTTGGAAATGAAAGAGAAAAGCAAATATCACATCGAAGGAAAAGCATACTCTAGCTGTTGTAGCATTCTAGTGTAGCAGAAAATTAGCACCTCCTCGCCTCTTTCCTCATTTCAATATTAAGCTTTTAGTTATGTACGAATAATTATTGTAAAAGAAACGAATGAGTACCCTTTAAGATACCTCTACGTGCAAGATTTATCAAACCTTTTCCAAGGGGACTCGGAACAAAATATGAAATGTTTTAGTGCCCTATATGCGTACTGAAACATAATAATAGGGAGGGGAAAAGGTTACAGAAACCATGGTAACTAAAAAAAACAATGACGTACATTATACTAGGAATTTAATTTCTAGGCCCATCTTGATTTCAATATCTCTCGTTACTTTAAGTTCTCATCGTGTACCGAGGGGTGAGAGGTTACCCCTTGGTATCTGACCACGCCCCAGAGCTCTCGCTCTCGATAAAACATATCTGCATCATCCAACACCGTAGTCTACGCAATCAGCTGTCAATACTAATCAGTCAAAGACAAAGGCATGAATTTCAGAGACCTGAATGAAGACTATGTCGTCGTGTCAACTCCCTTGATCTGTAAGAGTACACGATACAAAATTGATTGTGACGTAGACATGAGGGGCAGTCATAACAGGCGTGTTATATATCTACCAAAATAAACACCACCTCAAATATGTCAATGTATTATCCATTTATCCCACCTCATAAATGGATCAGAGATTCTTTCTCTGTACGAATTCGCTGTGTTCGCAGAACTTACCCACCACCCCTTTTAGCACTTAATGCTACATACATCTTTAAACCTTTAAACATTTGTTTTTTTTTCTTTAAACAAACCTACACCGTATTTGACAGTGACAGCTTTTAAAAACAACACTTTTTTCAAGAGAAAAACATGTAATGCAATATTGCCATAAAAAATTAATACATTCCCGATCTACCAGATGATATTCATCGTCATGACAATGCAGTTGTAAAATGGTGATCCAGCTTTATAAATTCTTGTCAAGGTAAAATGATGTGTAATGCGATAATGCAAACAGAACATGATTTAAATTTTTCATAATATATAGCACAACTATTTTTATCCATACTCCCAGATGTTTCTAAACGACGAATACTTTTCCAGAATATTCGCAAGGGGGTCTATTCCATGTGATGCCTTCGATCAACGGATCAACTTCTAAAAATGGCGTTCTCTGTTATGTTGGCCGCGTGCCTGGCATTCCAAAGCATTTGAGGTCGCCGGGTTTTAGGCCAAGCTTCGGGTGGGATTGGAAGGGCAGATGGGAGGGAGGGGGTCTCCTCTCGATCTCTCTTTGGCATCCGCATCCGACATCGATGATGATGGAAGGATAGAGAGAGAGAGAGAGAGAGGGGGGGGTGAAAAGAGGGTATCTTCCCGCACCTTCTATTACCCACAGATGACGCAGTTAAGCCATAGTATATATTTTGTAAATGTTGAAACGAATAAAGGGATTTAGGGTGTCGATTCGTTAACTCCATATTGTACATTGAGCTAAAGGGATGTATTTGTATTGAATAAACACCCTCCTGTCAAAATTATCATTCTACAAATTTCTTATACTCATCATCGATAACGTTTTGTATACGTTATGTTGATTCTTCATAATTTATTATCATTTTATATGCATGACTGTATGCAAACATTATCGTATATTATATCTATGGTCATTAGTATCAACATAAAAATGATATTAATGATGTATTAAAAGTATGCAAGCATTACTAATCGTTGAAATTAACTTCAAGAACCTCTCCTTGATACATACAATCAATTGAGAAACCTACAACCGATATATAGGTATAAAACATTGTTTTGGGGAAAAAATATGTAACATATAACTTCACATCTAACCAATGGAGATGTGAGGGGGGGGGGGCTCTTATTTGATCAATTACACGATTGCGGGCAGTAATTCCTTTATCAATAGCCGGGATATGCATGAGGTAAGTGCAAGACTAAGAAGGCATTGACCCGAAGCAATGCATGATGGGAAGACGTTTGAAGAAAACAAAACATAGCAATCGAAAAGCAGCAGCACCTCGCTGAAATCTGACGCACATCCCTAATTGGGACTCCTGTTATAGGTTTTCATGTATAAGTACGGCTGAAATGACATGTATGTCCATATCAAGAATGAAAATGATACATTTACAAAGAAACTTAATTCGGATATTTTTGTTAATCTATTTTTCGTGTGAGTTGGTTCGCATGTCTGTCTGTGTGTGTGTGCGTGTGTGTGTGTGTGTGTATCTGTCTTTCCGTTTATGTCTCGTCTGCCTCGCAGTCACGCTAAAGATATGTCGGGAATCCAAAGCTTACATTCCCAGCTGTCATTTCTAAGTCATCGCGATCCGCCTTCGCGCGAGTTCTGGATGCTTCCCGGAGTGGGCAGTACGGATGTATATCCATGTGAAATATAAACATGATTGTCATGCGCCCTGATAAAAGGTTGTGTGTAGGGCGGCGTTATAGGGGACTGGGGTTATTACCCCCTCCATTATTTCGCTAAAATGGCGATCGTGTAGAAAGCTGGGGGGGGGGGGGGGGAGAAAGAGAAACTAAGGTAAAGGCGCCAAATATTGACCCCCTCACAAAATCTGGGGCGGTGCCCCTGATTTCATACGAAATGATGAGCTCATACTGAATTGACTGAAATAGTTTCGTATTACATAAAATAAGAGGGGGTTAGAGTATTGAAAACGATCTACACATGTGCTATCAATAACACTCGTTGCCATTTGTAAATATATATCCCTTTTCCCTCCAAAAGCAGATATACCTTGCTGTCGGGATGATTACAAAAAAAGAATGAAAAAAAACGAGAGAAAAAAAAACGTGAGCACTGGTGAGCCCTCGTATCGCTTTATAAGAATAAATAACTATAGGGCTAAACGGAAAATTGCCTCAGTGTGAATTGCTTTGTATTTCCAAATAGTTGCCAAATTTCCAAACTTCAAGCCGAAATATGAAAATGACCTCGCCAAAACAGCAATATACCCATATCATATTTGGCTTCTGCTCAGCAGGAGTTTCATCAGGAGGGCATCGTCTAGGTTTGGAATGCCAAAAATGTGCGATTGTTTCCAATTAGTTTTGTGGGAAAATGATAAGAGGAAACCCAAGCTCATTGTCGCTGAGAATGGGTCCATATTTGGATGCGTTTAGAATGTCCGCTATTTCCCTAATGAACGAAACTAGATCGCAATTCATTTTTATTTTCTGTAGCCGGGTTGAGAAGAATAGACTTTAATGGCAGTATATGGAAATAAACAAACATTAATCTACGGTATTATTATCTCTGTATTAGTTTGATTTTATTGCAAATTATATAATGGAGCCTCAAATACTACTAATTGTCAGTATCCACTTAAATGTATATTTAATATGTAGAAATCAGTGCAACTTTCATTTTGTTTTGATGCTTCACCAAAGTCGCAAATAAACGTCGTCTCCGTATGTGGGTATTTTATCATGGTAGGAGTGTGTATTAAAGACCTAGCTCAAATTCACCACAATAACTTAGAGGTAAGAATTAATTTCAGAAATTGGAGTAAAAGGCAAAAGTTTGCATTGTAGATCAAAGTGAATTAATACAAGATAAATTACGGTACTCGTTTCGATAGTTCAAAATCTGTGCATAATGTTATTTGCATAAAAGTACCCAAATCATTAAAGAGTGCTAAACGATCTTCAGAGATTCTTGAAAATTAAATTGAAAAATAACGCAACGTAAAGTCAGTGAGAATAGATTTCAATATTCTTTTTTTTTTAATCCTAATGCACCGTTCCTACAGCATCACAACGTTAAAGAATATACAATTCACATACCGGTAAGCAATTTGGCGACCCGCCACTAATAAACCATCGACGAGAAAAACTGCATTCCAACCGATGACATGGAATGCCTTGAAGTCCAATCATGCTAATAATAGTAACTCACCTTGAGTTGAACCTGTTTAGAAAGTCCATAGACTGGGCCTTGATTAGCCATATCGTAACCTTTAAACTTAATATATAATTAGCACTATGATAACCAGTCAAACTCTCCTCAAAAGTGTTCCAGAGATATCCATATAACTTGCACTGGTCAAATTAATTGAAAGGGCAGGTGCTGTTTTACGTCAAGCAGGCCTGAGGAATATTTCGTAATTAAAAAAAGTGTGGTTCATTAACGAGCTCATTTTATCCAGAAGGAATGTCTCTTATCTATGAGTTTGCGACCCTGATTGGTCAGTCGGCAATGGATAGAGTGAACTGACCATACGATGGTTTGACCATAGATCTTCGATGGGTCACCGTTATCATGATTATGACCAGCAGATAGGCAGCTATGGAGATGGAAGGCTATTAGCGAATTCCATCTTTATCTTTTGTGGACTTAATACGTATCAAAAGCATGAAGGTTAATCGCACTGTTGATGCAGTGAAATGTTGATATTTCTTATGATACATCATCTATTATCTATCTATTTTTATTCATTTTCGATTTAATTTTTAGGTCAGATTATTGCCTCATCGGTTATGAAAGTGCTACCCATTGGGAATCTGCGGAGGCCTACAAAATGCTCACCATCTCATCATTAACATTAACATTAACGTTAAGATTAAGATTTTCAAAGTAAGAAATGCCATACAGCAGTCAGAGAGAGAGAGAGAGACAAACTTATATCATTTGAAAATCTTATACTAGTTTTCTCACCTTCATCTGTCGCTGTCTTAGATCGCCGTAGGAGGGTCCCCTGTTAGCTTCACACATATTGATCGCGTCTATTTGGTCCCAAATTCCCAGCCAAAGTCTGCTCAAACGAGCCTCGAAAAGGTGCCCTTTGCACTTACTTTAGAAAGAATCTTCCAATACGAGAGAATGAGGCCCGTCAGCTTCACAGGCACAGCGTTACAGTGACAAATATATCTTGAAAGATAGCTTGACTTTGTGACAGCGGCACGTACGAGATAGGGCAATAAACAATGCCTGGTTTCGCTCACTGCATTCTCCCCTTCAAGATCAAATGCGTCGGTTGGTGATTTGTCGAGGATTCGCCCTCGTATACATATTCAGCTCCGTTGGGTTCCAAAATGCCAACTGGGGCAACCTTCCCGCATTTTTATAGCCTCGCTCCAACAATATGTCAGAGGGAGGTAAGAATAATTTGAATGTGGGTAGTGTTTGAGGGAAATCCAACACCAAACGACTTTGACAGTGATCTCGTGGTATTTCGCTTAACTTTATTTGACCATGACGTGTACGTCATTGTTTTTGGTAGAGAGAGACATTGTTTTGGTAGAGAGGAATTGTTTTGTTAGGTTCCTCCACAGAGAATCAATTTCAGAAAGAATCTTGCCAAGCTATTTCTAAAGTGGGTGTAATCGCTATTTTATTCTAAATATATCTCCATAATATGTTTCCTTTTTAAAAACTCTCTTTTGCACGGTTCTGTGATAATTTAAATCTTTTATCACATTAGTGTGATTGTAATACTCTATTTGTTTAGGCATTTTTCTTAGCAACAATTATTAATCATTGTCTTCGAGAAAGCCGCAAGGCTGCCCGATCAATATAGTATATGATTTTTTTTCTTTCATAATTAGACTTTGATTACTTTATTATCTGAACATCGTTAAGATGTAGGCCTACCTCATCTAATATCTCCTTCATATAACTTGACATGATTGACATACCCCCCCCCCCCCTCCACAAAAAAAACATCCCCCCCCCCCCCTCTAATATTTAGACATGACCACCGGCATATTTCAGGCGTAGCAGTGGGAACGGATCTATGTTGGCCCATCAAATGTCTAGCACTTTCGATTTGAGATCATGATGACTTTGACCATATTTGGTCAGCCTATTCTTTGGAGGCGCTATTTCTGAAAAACAGGGCATTCTATTTCAGAACTGTTTCACTTCAATCAACGCCTATTTGTTATTATCCAAACTTTTTGGGGCTATTGAAAACAATTAATGAACTAAATAAAATAGTGTTTTAGGCAACATGAATACATTTGCACTGAATTCGGAATAACTTTCATGATTATTTCACCTTTGTTACTTACCCATATCACTGGGTCTACCAAACTGAATGAAACAAACCACCTCAAAATGATATATACGAAGTTTTCCAGTTCTTTACTTTAAAAAAAAGTTATTCTTAAACCAAATAATCACCACTGATAACAATTACAGTACCTAACCCATGGAAGTCATAATTTTGATTTTCTAAAGATCTAGAATAACGTCGATTACCGCCCTCCCCGTTGGAATGAAGATTAGTCGTGAACAATGCGTGATATTAATATATTGCACAATCATTTTCAACAGTCGATAATTCGGAAGGAAATTTTTTGAATAATTTTTCAAATTTTAGAAAAGAAAACTAGTTTACTTTTGTTTTTGTATTAGATATATCATGTATCAAGAAAAAAAAAAAAAAAAAAAAAAAAAAAAAAAAAAAATTGTGTTCTTCTTTAACCAACCATTGACGTTGGCTTAATGATGAATGTTTCTGGATGGAAACGTTTCTAAGTTAAAACTATTATAAACAAAAAATGGGAATTCCCCAAAAGAAAGACGTAGGCCTATTCATAATAAAGAAACATTTGGCGATATTTCTAGTCAGTTCCTTCGGCTTTCAAAGGTAAAATAAAACTCAGGATTTTGATAGAATTGATTATCTTTATGGTCTCTGGTCTTCCTAATGCACAAAGAATTAACACAAATCTTTGCAATAAACATAAATTAGTAAACTTAAACAATTTTGTAAATAGTCAATTCTCTACCGGAAAATCTATTTATCATGATTGTTTTTTATATATTAAATCCCTACTATCCCTCAAATCCCTCAAATATTCTAAATCAAATAGCTCAATCAGATAAATTCGAACTTACTATGTCAGGCAACAAATTGACAGAAATATCAAAAGTTCTTCAGAATATGGGATTTTTTGCAGTTTAAACTAACAAATATGCAAAATTATGTGAGTCACATTGTTAAGAACAGTTCTCTTGTTTTGTGCTTCCAATTCGTGTACAGATAATAGTTAAAAATGTTAAACTCCTCACCGGGAACCTGATAATAATACCTCGGTCATACCACCGAATCGACTCAACGACTAGCCAAAGCCACCGACACTAAGCCATTCGGCGTAATGTAATTTGTTTTGTCCTTTGTCCTTTGTCGATTCCGTTGATGTGACTGGAGTATCAATCACGAGCAAGAGTAGACAAGTAGAAGAAAACAATATTTTGATTGCCTTTCCAGAAATCGAGAATTGCTAAGTCACCTTACCTTCATTTGATTGTAACGTTGGTCTCCCATTGGGGCTGATTTGGTCGCCATGGTTAAAATACTAAACCTTATCCACAAGAACAGAAAAGGAAGGAGAATGTATAAAGCCTAGAGATGGCGCCGGGCAGGAATGAAAGGCAGGATATTTGGAAGGATGTCACTGGTTGCGCGGTCGACTAAGACAATGACAAGTGCATCTCGTCTGGCACTCTCTTCAGTGGAAGGCGTTTGTTCGCGTTTGTGGGAGTGGTGGTATGTAATTTGATTTCGGACGTTGTCTTTTGGTCTTCGACACCGTGATATATGTATTGGTGGAGACAGCGCGAATGCCGGGAATGTGTCTTCGCCAAACTTAATTGCTGCGCTCCGATTGGCTGAATATTTATAGAAAGCTGAGACAAGTCGGACAGACAGGCACTATAACTTGTATGTATAAAGCCTGTGGTATCTTAGATGTGGAACAGGAGACTGGAATTTGGTTTTATGACTAGTAAGGAAATCCAACACAGATGTATTAAGGTCTCGCCTCGTATTGATTCCAGAACAAGGCTGATGTCAATTATTAAATCATTTGAGTGATTTAATAAATGAGTCACTGGCTGGGAGAAAGACAGCCTCAGATTCTTTAAAAAGATTTGACACATACGATGCTGATATGTTACAATATGATGGCAGTTATTTATGTCACTACGCTTCCTGTGTTTTGATTCGTTTAGCATTGTTTATTTTATTGTTTATTTCACCAACTCAACTATAAAAAAGTTAATGGACAAAAACTGCCACTTCACCTATAGACGGTTCTGTAATGTCTGGGTAAATGTGCGTCCCCTTGCTTAACATTAGTAGTAAAGACCAACATATTTCCTCTGTGGCGTACGTATGTAAACATGATTGAATTCCTCATCTATGAAGAAGAAAAAAGGCTTTACTTTTAACCCATACTAAAAAAAACCTATTTCAATATTTAAAATGATTGTTGTAAGGGGTGGGTTGTATGTAGATTTCACTTTTCTAAAAGTGGACGCTGATTTAAATTTGTCTTACTCTCTTCTTCTTTATCGAATCCCATTCAGCCATCGTGTTTTTAAATTTAATCTTTTAAAACCCATCCCCAATATATTATATCAAATTTCAGAATGGATTTTTTTTCTTGTATTTCCAAATATCCTATTACAATTCGCTCGTTTTCTATTTAATTTGTCACCGAATCTGCTACTTTTCATAAACACTTTTAAAGAAAACTTTTTTGTTATTTTCAATCCAATTTTTTCTAAATCTTCTTTTTCTTCCACGTGCTTTCCTTCTTTTTTCCCTTTTTATTTTTGGTTCTCTCCAGCCCCCCCCCCCCCGCCCTCTTCTAATTTTTTTCATGTGATAGTATCACATTTCTCCACTCGTGATTGTATATAATACTTTTGGTTATCCAATTATTATAATATTTCTTGAAAACTTCCTTAGTTATAGAAAATATGGTGCAAATCAACATTTACGGCATCTTTGCTACTATATACCTCGATACGTCTATATTTTCATTTTATACATTACAACAAAACGTAAACCACCCCAAATCAAGATTAATTTATACTTCAAGATAAAATGTCATTTTCACACTTAAGATTCTTCTTGACTAAATGCGCCCAATATGATGTAGCTAATACTTTACCATGTTTTGAAAGAACGTTTATCCTGAATAAGGAACAATTCAATTTTGATATTACTTGATATTTTACTGAACAATATAATGGGAGTAAAATCAAAATTACAGATATAACATGCAATCCGTGTGACAGTATACATTAAATAAACTTGAAGACAACGTAATATTTCAGTATTATTAGCACATTATTGGCTAATGATATGGTTGTGTTATGTTGTTCATCTGAAGCACTAGAGCATTTCATTTCAAATGATGTTGGCACCTAACAAACTTTATTTCATAAATAGTATTATTGTTATTATTATAATCATCATTATCATAATCATTATCATCACCATCACTATTTCATCAGTTCTGTAAATCCATCGAGAGAAGTCAGACTACTGACTCGAAATAGGGGTTGCCGTCTTCAATTAAATCAAGCGGGAACACAATTATATTGAACGTATCTCATATTTCATTGCACCCTACCAAGATTTTTTTTTAAAGCGCCCCCACTGAAGTTTATCCTATGCAACAACATTCGCGTTATTGACTGTCCCAAAAATAACAGAGTCTGACTCCACAATCTATAATGGACATGGCATACATAATTATCGTTTTGCAATATAGAAACCGAAGGTATCAAACAAAAGAGCGATCACCTGGAGCGTTTTCGCGGTCTTGAGGGAAATATAAGTCGCGCAAAAATGTGAATTTGAATGCAATGTAATTTCGTATCTAAATATTTATATGAACCTTTAGGTGAAAGCGCCCTCATTGCTGCAGACCATGATGATTGCAACGGTATTGAATGTTCCTGATTGCATTACTCAGTTAAATTTATTTTTAGGAACTGGAACCCCAGCAATTTACAAGGCTAGAAAAAGATGGAAGGTGGAAGGTGCGAGGGGGGGGGGGGGTATAGTTGAAAATCCAAACCTGGATTCCATGAAACAAAAACAAAAACATCAATACGATAATCTTATTCTGCAGTTGACAGAAGTGGATGATAGAGATGAGAGCTAGGGCATGTCATCGCCGGAAACAAAATCCCATTCGGGCTTTGGATGCAACGCCCCTGGGACTTCCGAAAGCTATTCCAACATCGCGGAGAATCTCGATTAGTTTCAGGAGGGGGCCAACCGTCCGTGCAATGTTTTGGGGGTTTAACAAGACCGTAAAAAGGTCAATACAGCTGGCACAACCACATCTCTATCGCACAGCGTCAGCCGTAGTCATTTTTTTGTTAGGAGCGAACAAAACGGCGCTCCCTTATCTACGATGAAGATTTATGTGTAGTTAGGAGTGTGCCTGTAGCGTATTGGGTATACCTAGGGCCTATGGCGTACCTGAACATAAACAACATAGTCATGGTGGCTCCTGGGGTGGCTCCTTCCGACGCCAACATGTTCAAAGAACACCACGCGAGAAGCATTTCGGCGCCCTTCCAAAGAAAGCATTTCATTACGAGTATATTCATGCTAATTTTCTTAAATAATGAATAAATGTTACTAAATCTTAATGGTTGATTAAATAATAACCCTGAAAGGATTGACAATGTTTCCTTTTCTCGAATATCACAGTGGTCTTATCTGAAACAGTTTCAAAGTCATCCGTAATTGAATAAGTTAGTTTATATGCCTATATCGGAATCCTGTAGAAAAATTTAATTTATATAATAAATAAGTGTACGTCTTACATTTAGTGTGACAAATCTAATTGTAATTAAAACATAAATTATTGCCGAAACATAATTACTTCGATAATTAAAAAATACTCAAGCAATTAGGATGCAATTTATAACACATGCCTTCAGGCTTCAGAGTCATGGGTGATCTGCATTAAGATCTTGAAAGCAGTGATCATCTGTTAAGATAGATCTCTTAATCTGATTTTAAATGTAATTATATGATCTTCAGTGATTCAAGTAGGCGAAGTAATCAAATAAGTCAGATTTAAGATTGTAGGGGTATGTCACATAGTGTGAATCATCAAGATTGTGGAGGCTAATGCTTTTGCGACGTTAAAACCTTGAGACACAGAGGAAAGGCTTGTACTAAACGGAATGTTAATCATAAATATATAATAATACCTTAAGGAAATTATTATGGAAAAGTAAAATAACTTCAGCATCCTGTAAAAGCAAAGCCAAAAAGGAAATTACATTATGGGCATATATTCCTGTTGTTAGTTAAAGATATTTATTTCGTAATATGGTCAAGATCCTAATCGAAAAGGGAAAACAATTTATATCAGTAGCTGTACGTCGTTACATTTCAATGCCACCTGAGAAGTGTCAGATATTGATTATCTAATGCACCCTTAATTAGCTATGCCTACAAGTGTGAAGACCATATCGAGTGGCGTTTTAGCCCGTTTCAGCTACGCCAAAACTATTAGCAGCACGAGTGTTACGTATAATTACTGACTTGAGAAGACATTTATTTTCGGTGTCAAAACTTCCTGTAAAGCTTACCTTCCGTGCATGATGGCGCTGATCGCCCATGGGAGCAGCCTGAGTAGCCATTTCAATTAAGTTTTCTTGTCGTCAACCACCGTCGAGGGGGAAATGCAATGCTATGTCCTTGAACAGAACTACACCAATAAAACGGCTATGTCGAACCAGAAAGATCACAGAATAATAAGCCAGATACAAAGACAAGGGCTCTTTTATGCAATAGAAATCGAGAATCCTGTTTCCTATCTGCAATCGCTGAAAGAGACAAGCATTATTGGAGGATGACACTCCGTACGTGTTCCTATAGGGATACACGTATAATCCCGTGCGCACAGACGGACGCGCGCAAATGATGTCGAAATAATTCAAGTATTTTCATACCCTATCAAGTTTTCGGTTGTTTTCTTAACGTTTCGGCTTACCTTTGCAGCGTGCTTACGCTGATCGCCCATAGGTGCTGCTTGTGTCGCCATATTGATAGGTTAGTGTGTATCCTAATGCCAAGGCTAAATATGTCAGTGCAGGAGAGGCGAGGATCTGCTTTTGTCCAGTACCAAAGTCACAGCAACAGTGATAACTAGAAGTAAGTTTGAGTAGGACTACTTCAGCAATTACGATTTGTAAATAATTCGTACGCTCTGACGAGTTAGCACGCGCGTGTACTCCTCGATTTCTTTAATTAGAAGGTAGCAAGCGCGCGAAAGAACAGGTCTTCGCAGGTTGCTCTGCAATCTCATTGGCCAGTCTGAATCCACTCCCTCCGTTTCCGCGCGTGCTTCCTAGACGTTAGAAGGATGGTAAAGCGGGCGGATGGGCGGGTTACAAATATTGGGCATCTGGTATCACGACGATAGGAATTCCCACTCGATAGGAATGCAACGACCTTTTATGGGGTTAACAGAAGATGGCAGATAGTTCCTTGGAGAGAGGGAGGGGATTCCACATTTAGGCATACGACATTTTACCAGAGAGTTGCCCCTTGTAAAGATGTTACCCAAACCCCAATTATCTGGCACTCAGCAGAAGTTTACTATTGAGACGCATCACTTGATGAGATCTTTAATCAATCAAACAGATCAATTCAACAGTGCGACCCTCTAGCCCTGCATCTACCGCAAGCACGCACCGCGTGTTTAATCGTACACACGCACAGCTGTTCCTACACCCGCCCACATCACAGACACACAGATTGTTCTTTAGGATACAACCCCACCCCAAAAACATTTTGAATGTTTGGGGAATGTTTGAAATATTCAGAGTATCAATTCAAATTGAACAGTTCACCGACAGCCCGGAGGAAACTTTAACCGAACTATTACTGCAGGCTTCAGGCAAATTAACTTCAAGTTTTGAAGATGTGTGTTTAAACATTTCCAATAAATGTAACTTCATGCTTAAGCTAGATTTAGGAAACAAATATGATATTTATTACAAACCATACTAATCAGTTTTTAATTTCAATTCATGATTTATCAAACGGTGTATATGTTTACTATTTTTTTAATCGATCTAATATAGATAGTCCATTTCTTAAACAAAATCTTCTCTGAAGATTAGGAATTTTAAGAATACTAGCACGCAATATGTTTAGCTGCACTGCTAAAGCCAGGGTAATTATGCTGCATTATTTGTAGAACGCTTAGAGACTTCTGATAAAGTAAGTGTTAGGTGCTTTATAAGCACTATAGTTATCATTATTATGTATACTACTACGACTACTTCAACCCATACGCATACATTTAAGCATTCACTCCCTGCAAGTTTCAGAGAAAAAAATAAGGATAATAAATCTTAAGGCGAGCTACTAAACATTCTCTTGAATGTAAGCTTCTCAGGTACGACGTTCCTGGCCGAATACGTATTTGTATATACAATGATATGATGTTTCCATAAAGACGGATAATGATAATAAACGTTCTCGAATGATGATGGGCAATGATGGGCAAGTGTGTTTGCCTTTAGAAACAGAAACAAGATAAGACAGTATCAACAGATGACGATTTTCTATTGCTTTCATATGTTTGTATAACCTGGAATGGCCGAACCATATAGATATTATGAAGAAGTATGCAAACGCATACATTTTACAACGGTTGACCTATTTGTATGTGCTTGTGTTCAAACGATTCAATCAATTGTTTTTTAAAATAGTGCTTGTGAACTGTTAGCAGCAGCGTGACTACAAAGGCTTATTTATGTTGACCAATGTCACAACGGATAAAACATTACAAATCTAACAGTAAGAGACAACACTGTTTGCTAACAAGCGAATAAACTGATTGTTTTAACAATAAGTGCTAATTTACCTGCGTTTAAAGTGTTTAAATACTAACACCAACATATGTATGTGTTTGATTTTGGGGATGAAACATGTTATTGAACAAACGCTTACAAATTTAGAGGGTAATGTTTACAGTTGTAAGAAGCGATTAATGTTCCGTCCGTGACATCAATCTTACGAAGATATGAAAACAATATGCAGCGGAGACGTCTATGTCAGGTAACGGTAATCGCAGTGGGTGCCAGACTTCTTTTCTCGTATCCGATATGCTTGCTTTTCGGGGTTCATTTTCAAATGATGCGGGTGTGAAAGGCCCGAAGACAGGTGTTACTTCACTAAGTATAGATGTCATCTCAATCCAGTTATCTCTGTTTCATAATAGCTTTCATGATTACTCTCTCTATGGCCAAGTTTGTGTAGGTATGCTAGAGTTTCATCACTACCTACTTGAGGTCCATGTGGGTTGACCTATAACAGTACAAATGAGGTTATGGTCCTTAAAAAGTTATGACGCGGACAACTACATTCCGACGTACGGCCTTCGGTTTTGCAAGCCTACAAATGTAACCGTTGTTAAAGAAAATGAAGAGCCTTTGTCGTCTTACCTTCATTTTGATGTAGCGCTGATCGCCCATAGGAGCTGCTTTAATCGCCATCTTGGTTTTAGATGTGTGTTTATCCAAAGGATATAAAGAATGTTAAATGGTAGATCAGATTGTACACCACACCTCACCAAATCCACACTCACGACACTGACACTATTCCCGACGACCCAGTATGACGACTGATTTCAAAGAACTAGCTGGAAAGTTTATTTACCTTTCAGGTTCTCTTCGAGTAATCGGAACCTCCCAGGTCGGGGTATAACGCGCGCGCTCTTCAATTTTGCCTTAAACTCGGAGGGGGACATGGTGCTATGCAGAAGGGGCGTTGATATCGGGAACTCCTGTTTTCTATTACGCACGCACGCGCGATCTAAATGGTATATAATCGTCAGATGCCGGCCTCCATGATGAGTCATTAGTGACCCCAGACCCCTTTACCCAATGGTATTTCAATTGACTCCTCCATTTAAGGTTTCTCTCTAAACTGGGTAACAGGACCGCTCCGTGTTACAATATTGGGGGTGTGGAAAACGTTTTAACTCTAGCTGTTGCACTAACCAGATGACCCAGACAGTGATGTTGATATTTTCAAAGAATGACATTGTCCTTTGCTTTTTATCGCAGACATATGGCCTCTTTTCTGTACAAACATACAAATGATAAGAAACTAGCTTTTATTTGTGTATTATTTCCCCCTTCCGAAGTATATAAATGTATAAAGTATAATTATTATTGTGCAAACCTACATCCAACAAGCTTTGCTTTTAAGTAGGTTCGTTTTTTTCATTTTCTGTAACCAAATCATTTTGCATTACAATGAACAATGACGGTGAAAAGAAATGAAAAATATATTCGCTCTGTATAGAGCTACTACTACTACTACTACTACTACTACTTTATACTTTACTCTGATTCAGACTTCAACTAACAATGCAGCAAATTCACAATATGCACGCCAGTTGTGAAGGCCAAAGGAAAAACTTCAGACATGAGCTTTTGAACGTGGCATGTGCTTTAGTAAGAAGAAATGTGTTTGATATAAGCAGAACAAAATACGTATTTTCTAGGCATATATAATTTTAGAATACTATTTGTATGAACTGCATGACTTCAAAGCGAAATATCGAGGTATTTGTTTTACAACACTTCTTCCTCGCAGTCAAAATTATATTAAAAAATTTGAAAAATATGAGAAGCTGACAATGCATAAAATATTCGTAGACTTTAAATCATTTTTAAAGAAGATAATATTATTTATAACCTTGTCTTGAATATCCTATATGTCCCTAGTATGAAATATTTGACTACTACTTGGGGCGATGTATAATCTATTTACTTATTTCTAAACCTGAGAATAGGTGATTTTTTTTTATCACACAATAGCAATATTAAGGTTTTGAAATATAAATACACATTATATTGTTTAGAGTTTAATAGGGTATTTTGTGCTTGTAAATCTGTTCGTAAACTATGATTAAATGCTAGAATACAAGTACCATGGTAGCCTCAAAAGAATAAATAAATCGTTTATTTAAAAGAAAAATAGGCCTATACCCATCCATGTATATTAGGACAACCTCCTTTGAAGTGACATTGCACCGGACTCGACTAGCTCATGTGCCTTTTTATCAATATTTTATTTTTTAAATGTAGCAAAAGAAATAGAAATACAACTGTTTCAAATTTTGAAGAAGAAAATGTGATCAATTTTCCCTTTACAAATCCATGCCTTGAAAGGGTTATACAATAACTCATCTCTCCATCCGATCATATTAAAAATCAAGATACCATTGTCATTCAAGTACAATGTCAATCCCATTGAGCATTTATCGTCAACCATCCACGTGTCTATGGCATGCACAACACCATCCACACGACCCCATATGCAGAAATAAAGACAGAATAAATAATTTATGTTAGATTTCCTGCTCCGCAATTAGACTATTAGGGCAGTATCCAAAATAATTTGAAGGTGTTATGACTACAAATAGAGGAACAGAGTATATATCTTAAAGTAGAAAACATATTTCCCGGAGCAGAAAAATTAGATGTCGACGTAATTTAACCATTTTTGTTAACGTGTTTTTTCTTCATTTCATAAAGAAAGCAAAAAAACAAAATAATTAAACATTTTGAATTCTATGTTCAATACACGTTTATAACAATCATTTTACTTGAAACTGTTCAATATTTAAATCTTGGATCATATCAGGCGCATTTCTACATACAATGAAATTACTGAAAATTTCAATTTTATACCAATTTCCCATCAAGATTGCGAGGACAATGTACTTCAATTAGAACCTACAACTATAAAATGTTATAAAAAGAAAAGAAGAAAAAGAAACGAAGCCCAATATTAGTTCGAAGACATAAGGAAAGAAAGGAGGGGGAAATTTCGAGACGAGAAGACAATATAACCTCTCCCTCACCTTCCAATAAATCAGAGGTTTCTAAATTTGCGATTTTATTTTCCGGGTAATATTAGCGCCCCTCCCCCAAAAATATCAATGTCACACTACAGCACTGGTAATAGATATACATGTATATATAGAAACAAGTGTCCGGAGAAACCATGGCTATAGATTAGTCCTCGACGCAGACACTCTACATGCCACGCAGCTGGTGGTAATATGTGTGCATGTAACTCGCATGATCATGAAAGTTCACATCGCATGAAGAAAGCGCATTCTAGAAACTCTGAAAGAATCCATTGTGGGGGAGTCAAGTGTCCTTGGGAACTTGTCCCGTACGGAATTTGAAAGTCGCGTTCACTTCCTCTCCCTCCTGACTAGAATAATGTATTACGCTGACAACATTCTAGAGGCCACGGGAATAGTAGGCATAATCGTATGTTACATTACTGAGAGATATAGTGTTACTAGAGGTGTTTCAGCATTTTTAAGTGCAATAGAGAAGGATGGGTTCTTGCAAAGGTAGAACAAAATGTGTGAGCTTTCACATTGTTTTTGTCTTTTTTACATCAGTTGGGAAAAAGATCAGAAAATATGTCCCCTGATAAAGATGGCTCTTCAAATGCCCCCATATTTGAAATACGACGAGAAATGGCCGAAAAGTTTAAAACATACTTTCATGCCATGTGTATATGTATTTCCGTATACCAATTTCCAAGGGTAGTGCATGTATGTTTTTTAAACAAGATCTTGTTAATTTCTTTTTAATTATGATAATTCTAAAACCTCACCGAAAACACCTTAATTAACCATGCCCAATTGCTTCTAGATATTTTCTTTCACGATCTATTTATATAACCAGTACTCAGATTCCCCGTGCTATACCCAATATCATGGGTTGACAGCAGTCTAAGGGCTTAGTAAATAGGTTGTGATGTTACTGAAAAGGTGAATTAGTAGAAGTATAGTAGTAGTAATAGTAGTAGTATAGGATTTAGGCCATCGTTTATACACTTTGCTGGGAATCCAATGCACTAGACTATAAACATATACCATGGTAAGAGTTTATAATAACATAGAACTTTTCTTTCTGAAATAGAGTATCAGTATTTAGGATGTCACGTTAACGTGCTTACTGAGAACGAGAAGTAGTCTGAAATGTTTTCTCAACCCTTCAATGCACCAGGTAATGGGCTGATAACATTTCGTCTTTAGGATGTCAAGTTTCTACCATGAGAGGTGTAGTAGTAGAAGAAGCAGTAGTATAAGTAGTAGTAGTAGTAGTAGTATAAGTAGTAGTAGGAGTAGCAGTAGTAGAACAGTACTACTACTACTACTACTAGTAGTAGTAGTAGTAGTAGTAGTAGTAGTAGTAGTAGTAGTAGGTGATTAGGTGTTTGATCGCTTGGCTGTAGATTCTCTCTAAATTAAATTCAATAGCTTATTCACAAAACATGATTGTTTGCATCTCATTCTTTCATTAAAACTTTCAATTTTGATCAAAGGTCCAGCTTTTAAACAATTTACTTAAATCCTGCACAACGTTGTAACTGTACATATGACCCCAGCTTTCTGCTTGAAGGTTAAACTATACCGAAGCATGGGTTACGATAATCTTCTAAACTAGTTCTTTAATGGTCAAGCACGAACATCTTTGTCGCTTTTGGGTCTTGTAAACCTCAATCCGGTCATGTTTAAAATTCATGCATTTAGAAACGTCTTGGACATTAGTATGAACATGGTGAAGCGTACCGACAGCATGAAGACTTCAAACAATTCTCAGGAAAAAAGCTATTCCTCAACATAGTGTATGATATAGAAAAAACAAAACACATGGGTAATCAGAATAAGGCTACAAGACAAGATATAGCAATTGCTACTGATTGCGAAGAGCACAAGTAATGATCAGAGCTGTCATGTTTGCAGAAATTGGAAAGACTTATAAGTATATATGACCACTTTCGGAAATGGTAGCCCAGTTGCACCTGTGATTTAAAGGTTAGGCAATCGGAAACGTGACTTGAGAGAAATTTTAAAAGGCTGTCGAAAATTGCCGGTTTGGGACCAGAACAAAATGGAATCAATGGTACTTGGGAGAAAGGCTATGTCTCCAAAAGTGGCCATTCCTCGGTTCCTTTTACGGCTCTGGCTACATTTCAAGAACTTGATCTGGACAACCCTTCTCGATGGCGCCAAAGGGCTGGAACAGAATGAAATTCGAGCACCACAAGTCTGTGTGTAACATAAGCAGCTCCATGAGGGACAGGGGAAGGGGTAGGGGTAAGGGGAAGGGACGAAGGGTCGTACTGTGAACTAGAAAAAGTAAAATGCATTCAGATGGCGTGGTATAGTAAATTTAAGAAGAGCTTTGCGATAGCATGAGCTTCATGTACATCTGCATCTTGATGGAATTAACCAGTTGCCTCTCGAGTCCAATGATGTTTGCGTGCAGCATCACTTGAAATGGAGGTATGAGAAGCCCTGGGGTGTTGCACGTTCTCATATTTTACAGCGTAGATGCTCTAACGAAAATATATTGAAACGTAAATTGTCCAAGATGAAGCAGTCGTCATCCTTGACAATATACCATTATAAAATAAATGTTTTGATAAATAATTGCAGATGGAATAAATATCTGCCCCAATCGATGACATCGGACATACGACACTATCAACAAAGATAACGCATGTTAAGTACATGACGAGTCTTCGTCATTTCATTGTCCAAAAACAAAACTCTATTAAGTACTAAAAGGAAATTACATGGATCCAGCGTGTCGCTCGTTTTCAAAATCAAACAAAATTGTTTCAATATGAAAAATAAGTACATATCAGTATTTCAAGAAATACCCATTACATAAACCATAATTGTATTTTTTGTAATGAACGAGGCGTACATGTTTCATAATGAGACACATAATCTAGATGAAGAAGTGTAAGGACTGTGATCAATATAATTGTTGGGATGGATGATTGAAATAATGTGATGATCCTACATGAACGGTGATGGGTTGTGATAATTCCGATCATGATTATCATGTCATCATGGTCTTACCTTTGCGTGAATCGCCCGCCACATCCCGAGTTGCGGGGCACGGTTGGCTCTTTGTTGTTGAAAAGCCATGATGACAGGTGACTAAGAAACAAGGAATGAACGAAATTACAAGCTCCAATGTCAAACCTTCCCACAAATCGCTGCACTTATTAGCCAAGATATATCACGACTCTCGCCTCGATACTTTGATATATTTCAAATTAATCCTTCAGGTGTTCGCACGAAAAGAAGAAGAAGAATTCCGTGCAAAATGACGAAACACCGCTCGAGACGGAAGAAAAGTGAGGACAAAATATGTTGAGAGATAATGAATATCAGCTGTGACCGATTCGAGGAAAGTTAAATGATTTGGATCTACACTGGTACCCGTCCCCGCCTTGCCCCACACCAGTTACACATTTCATAAGAGGTGTTAATGACACCCCTTCCATTATCAAGTACACGTCTTTATTACCTATACGAGATGATAAGCTTGCACCGGGGGTAAGGGTGTCTGATATTGTCTTAATGAAATCAACATGTTGATGGTGTGAAATTTTAGTCGTAGGCGAGAGTCCAACAAGAATTTCCGAGGGTTGATTACGTGTAGATCGTGGTGTATGCATCATAGTACAATGAGTCATTAAGCAATGGTGAAGTCGATCAACCATTCTAAATGGTTTAGGAAAACAACGTTTCCTGGTTGAAATGTGGATTAAACTCGAGGTTTGCAATAAAAAAAAGTGTAAAACAAATGTACAAAAAAGTAGGCCTAATAGGTGATTTTTGTTTGTTGTATAAAACCTTATGTACATGTGTCTAATTTGGTGATAGTCGTTCCTCTTATCACATACCGTAGTGTCTGTCTAACCTACACATAATTCGCAATAAACCTCATTAACTGACATAGCCCCAACCCACTCCCCCCCCCCTCACCGCTGTTCCCACTCTTTGATACCGAAGACTGTATTATAAATTATCTAAATGATTTGTGGTTTTAAAAAAAGATAAAGTTATCAGGAATGCTCATGCCTCCCCAAAATCTTCCCTACTCTAAATTAGTTGAAATATCAGATTGTTACATGCTTGAAATGACAAACTGATAATAATGGAAAAATACCCTTTTTTATATTCTAATTTCCTTCACGAGCATTCAAGCTAGCCAATGTTTACTTCTTCCCAAGTAAGGATTTGCATTTATGATCATTCTTGTCTGAATAAAAATAAACAGTTTGTGAGTTGTTAATATGGTTTATAGTGACAGTAAATGTGATAAAATTACCTAGATGCGTTCTCCGGCTTCCAAAATAATAATAATAATAATAATAATAATTATCCTTGCTTATATAGCGCCTAACACTTACTTTATAATTGGCAATATATTTTACAATACCTACTCTATAATAATTTAAGAAATGTTATTACGTTTGCAATTCATCATGTTTATATAGCCAGGACAATTGGCAGATAGTGTGTCAGACAATAATTGTTATTCAACAAAAATAGTGCGGCTCTCACTTGATATTAAGAAATTATATTTTCAAAAATTACAAGGTTGTTTAGCTTTTAAGCTTTTTTTTACAGCTTTAATGTACCCGAATATAGGATTTAACCTAAAATGGAAGTTTGTGCAAATATTCTAGATCGGTCATGACTTTGGTAATATCAGGCGCACTTCATTGTAATTAATTTGAATATTAGTTACACTCGAGTTACTTTTACAGGTGTAAAACTTGAAGCAAATCTTGAGCTCACGTATGGGAATCGTATTTTGAGAGAAAATTAGTATGATTTATTCTGGATTTTTTATCACGCAGTAGATTGGTTGTTTGAACCAGTGCAATACAAAAAACATACTGCGCATCATCTTCGATTAAAACCACAACTCCCATTTGCACACAGTGACCTGTGTTTAATAAACATATGGTATCAGTTCTACCTACCCGGATTTCCTTATCTTTCTATGCTCATTATAGTCAGGAGGCTTAGTGAAATTATCGTTACTTGCCGGATAAAAGCACCATTTTTGGTACAAGGCTCCCGTAGGACCTACTAAACGATATGAGGCTAGGAGCCCCCGGCAAAAATTTCAATTTAAGTGTGTGGAGGCGGGGGCGTCTTTTGGAGCCCCCAAATAATTTTATAACATTGATTTGCTGTTGTACAAATACCGTTTTTGGTACAGGGCTTCCTTAGGACCTACTGAACGATATTAGGGTAGAAGCCCCCGACAAAAATATCATATAAGGGCGTGGGGCGGGGGCGTAGCCTCGTAGCCCCCAAATAATTTAGAAGGTAATATAACATTTATATGTTGTTGTACAAATGCCATTTTTGGTAAAGGGCTTCCTTAGGACCTACTGAACGATGTTAGGGTCGGAGCTTCCGGAAAGAATATCATATAAGGGTGTAGGACGGGGGCGTCGCTTCGTAGCCCCCAAATAATTTAGAAGGTAATATAACATTTATTTGTTGTTGTACACATGCCATTTTCAGTACAGGGCTTCCTTAGGACCTACTGAACAATATATAAGAGTAGGAGCCGCCGGCAAGAATATCATATAAGGGTGTGGGACAGGTGCGTCGCCTCGTAGTCCACAAATAATTTGTAATGTAATAAAACATTGATTTGTTGTTGTACAAACGCCATTTTTGGTACAGGGCTTCATTATGACCTGCTGAATGATGGTAGGGTAGGGGCCCCCGGCATACATATTCATATATGGGTGATTGGGGGTCCATGGCGTTTGTACAAGAACAAATAAATGTTATATTACCTGACGAATTATTTGTTGACTACGAGGCGACGCTCCTGTCCCACACCCTTATATGATACTCTTGCCGGGGGCTCCTACCCTAATACCTTTCAGTAGATCCTAAGGAAGCCCTGTACCAAAAGTGGCAATTGTACAACAACAAATAAATGTTATATTACCTTCTAAATTATTTGGAGGGCTACGAAGCGACGCCCCCGCCCCACACCTTTATAGGATATTCTTGCCGGGGGCTCATAGCCTAATATTGTTAAGTAAGTCCTAAGGAAGCCCTGTACCAAAAATGGTGCTTTTATCCGGCAAGTAACGATAATCAATGAATTTGAGGCTAAGCCACCTGCCTATTACGCTTATCAAAATGTTTAGCACATTCCATTTATTTGTAATCTTGAACATTAAGCTTAGGTTTCGTTCGAGTATGTGAGAATTTATTTTCTATATTTATCAGAACTCAAGTTTATCTTTGATTACTAGCCCCATAATTTGTTGGGTCTACAGTACAGGTGATGAAAGGCTTGGATTAACAAGATTAACATTGTCAGACTTGTGAGTGGGATCGATGGCGGCAAACAAAAATGTAATGTGGGTGTGTGTACCTGCACACCTCCTTCATCAGGACATCCTCCACCCCACCACCCCACACTTAGTGAAGCATACCTCATTTGGAAGCCCATACACAATCATGTTTGTTTAGAACATGATAGTTTCCTTCATATGCATTGATTCCCCATGCTTCCTCATATTTTGATTTATAAATGCACATGAATAATTTGATTATAGTTTTGAAAATCATTTCATAATTACGAATTTCATACATAACTAACATATCGGGGATGGATAAAACCCCTAAAAATCAGACTCATTAGTGTATGAATTCTCTAAATAGGAGACATTGCCCATCCTGCCATATTCCACCATACATGTCTGAAAAGTTACTCAATTTATTTCAAACACTTCGACTGTTTACCTGTAAAATGACGCCTAGAAATTGACACCACGTTGTAATGTGTTAGATCGAAAGGCATGCAGTGGAGATAATTGGGGCAAACATACCCCAATGTTAATGACATCATAATCTTACAATGTAGTGCGCGTGTTGAAACACTTCACCGTGTGTGGGCTTTATAAGATACATATTATTTCCCTTTACGTCGTTTGGTACAGTCATGTGATCTACTATGCACATGGATAAATGTATGCAGTATGTATCATGTAGTTTAATAGCCTACTTGTTGAGTAGGCTCCCGTCGGTAGTCAAGCGGACAAATGTGGTGTGCGCGAAAAGTTGTGCGTAAGGACATTCGTAAGGGTGTGCGCGAGGACGTGTGTGAGAACGTGCGTGTGGCGGGGTGTGCGTGTCATAACCATAAGTAGAACACGGCGTCAAGGTGGGAGAATGCCAGTCTATCTACCGGTCATTCGTTACAATAGAAGGGCTCGATTATACTTACCGCGTGCATTATTTTATGGCACTAATTTTTGAACTGTAAATTAGTATTTAGCTCAGAACAAGAGAGACTTTTTTAGTAATGTATCACTTACATTTTCAGTAAATCAACGAAACGATTGGAGAAACGTCTCTGACTGAAACTCTCTGACTTCAGAATTCACTCTTACCCCAACCCTTCTTGTTAATTAAAATATAAAACTTTTCATCACGGTCTTTGTCCATTATTGAGTACTGTCATTAATTAGCGTACATTCGTTCATATGTATTATATCGTATTGGGCCTACATGTATTTCATTTCCGTGCACCTTCGGCACTGTTCTCAAAGACTAATTAAAACATGAAGTGCCTGGCAATTAATTTTCTTGAAAGACTGTACAAAAAATGATGTAAAGACACATAAGTGATTTCGGATATGAAGCTATAAAGATCCGACTCGTACTACTTTACTATGAGAATAATATGAATCTCATTATAGTTGTTTTTTCCATCTCTTGTTAGGCCAATAATTTTTAGTTAATGATGGTTAAATAAACCTTACGCATGTTTAGTTCCTTGCACTAACATCTCAAACTTTCCATGCTATATGTAATCAATCCCGATGAATTGCCGAAGTCGGGGCGGTAGCGGAGTTTCTAACATGAGGAAAGCATACTTAGGGGGGGGGGGGGGGGGTGATTTCCGATAAAAAAGACAGTGAAGTATCCAGTATGGTGTGGTGCTGGCATACATTACCACACCCGTTTGTAGGCCAGGGAATATATGATATGAGAGGGCGATGCTTAAATACCTCCGTCACCATATCCCCCTCTCCTCCCCTCCCCTCCCCATCCTCTCCCTCTCCCCTCCCTCTCCCCTTCCGCTACTCTAAGAAGGATTTTACCTTCATGTTGATAGATTTCTGGATAATTATGCCATTGGAAGGAGCACTCCTAAACTCACACTGTCCACTGTCTGTGACCACATTTCACTTAGTGTATTAATCTGATTGTTTCTGATCACATTAAGGTATACTTAGTTGCGATCAGCTTACCTTAATCTTTGTGTAAGCGACCATTTAACATATATAAATTATGTCTTCCTTTGGTCATAATACATATTCATAGTCGTTTTACAGTTCTATTATTAGTGAACCTTTAATGCAAGCAAGGAGAAATCTCAACTCCGTATGAACATCCTTTATAATTATCGAAAAGACTACTTAAATGTGGTAAAGAATAAACCAACGATATTTGTATCATGTTTGTGCTTTTCAAACTATTTCGTTGAGACTCTCATAGGGTGTTTTTAGCAAAATTGATGCATGTTTATTTGATTCCCCTTGAATAATCGCTTAATATCTTTAACAGTCGAACCTCTGCCATACTGATAGGCTAATTGATTCAACAGTGATTCGCTTGCACTGTGACATTTGCACTGCAGCACTAACGAGGGGGTGCAGTATTCACAGGCGGCCAAATATTATGAGACCATAGGGGACATATAAGTGCATAATTTATGTTGTAGGAGTTTTCAGACGAAATTCCTGTTTATCCTACCTTCACATCTTCATAAGAGAGCAAATGGTCTACTCAATGTTATGTTTATTATGTTACTTCTTTACACTCCAATATTTTTCTATTCGTATAGGTCATAGTTTTTTGGTAATTGTTTTATTAAATTTTGCTTGAATTTAGCAACGATTTTTTTAAAATGAACTCTTGTCGTTGTTCAGTACATCATGTTCATTAATTATCGCACAAACGGATTTTGTGTAACTAATATCTGATTTATATCAGTTCCCTGGTTTACCTTGTGTCATGCACATAATTAGCGGTCATGAAAAGTGAACTGGAAGAAGTCTCCAGATGAATTCCCCCAAAAATGATCGTTTTGTTAACTTCATATCTTCATACGAAAGCAAATGAGTTAGGCCTATTCAGCTTTGTGGATTCCTATTTTCTGTTCAATCAATCATGGAATACAGAAGTTATCATTTTAACGTGATGATCAAGAATGAACTTTATTATGATTTTTTTTCCCCCTCAAAATGTAAAATACAATTAAAGGCACAAAGCGTGAACACCAGTCTCACTTTCGAAAAAAAATCTGAGTAATGTATTATCCTAGTAAATTAGTCAATAAAGAAGTGTATATTGATATTCTAACAAGAAATAACGTTACAGCGGTAGATTGTTTTAAATTAGAGTTAGAGCCACAGTGCTATATAACATTGAAGGCTTATTGGGCTTGATGGTGTTATCCAGGGCAGCTTGAATGTAGGCCTATCAAGGAATTAGTATAGCTTCAAGTTTGCCAACCCTGTTCAGGACTACGATACTACTCAAGTTGAACCATCCGAAGCCCACTGGTGTGAATCGGAGCGGGTTCTTATCGGGGTCAAACACTCAATGTCCAAACATGTTCCTTGAAGCCTCTCAGATCATTCTAGATCTCGAGCATTCAACAATAATGACAGCTCATTGATGAAAAACGAGAAACATTTATCCAGGCTCAAATATTATAAGGACATGGTCTTTGGGTAGGAAACACTTCGATAAGGGTTGGGTTACATGGCTTTAACCAAGCCCTAGGTTTTAACGGGACGGCCGTTATCACGCTACACCGCCAAGACAGGTCAAATGTCAACTTTAAGATCTCTAATTTGCACAAATAATAAGATGATTCACCTACCTTGTATGCAATAGCACGTGAAAGTCCGTACGAGGGGCCCTGGTTTGCCATACACATAGCCATCACTTGGAATGTCGTCTATTTTTGGTAGTGCCCCTCTCGCTCTTACACACCCTCCTACACGCACCCTCTGGAATTTGTTTTTAATTGTATTCACAACAAAGATAGGATTATTATTCTTTCGCCAATCGAGTGACCTTAATAACACGCACACTTGTCTCCAGTCGGCATACGCTGCGATGGGTCCATGGGGCCCTGATCGATTGCTAGCTAGCTGTGAGTTTTAATTACACCTTCGCGGGAGGTCAATGAGAGAAGTTTTCTGAGTGGCTAATTAACCACCTATGAATTAATATGCATACAATTATGATTGAAGCCGCTTTGCGATTGGCTTATAGAAGACAACCAAACTATTTCAACCATGCGGAACAGTCAACGTGTACTTTTCTCGCATGAGATGCAGCACGGTGTGTACAATCAACCATTTAGTTATCAGACAATCGCCGCTGTCGGTAAGGAGCAATAATTCACTCTGACTTTTATTGGGAGCGATATGCCAGTCGTCATCAGAGTCTACACCTAGCTGGCCAAGCCTTGTCATCGTGTTTAACAGAGACCTAGAAGCGATGAGTGAAAAGCAAGTGTGGTAGTGTTACTTCGCTTTTAGCCTGGCTGTCCCTAACATTGAAATATGTTCTGGAACAGAATGCCAAGGTGTGCTGTTTTGCCATTTGGATGTAGGTGCAAAAAGACATGTCACCCTCTCTAAGATGTTTAGGGAAACAGAGCGTCAATGAGTAAATGTAAAAATGTTTTCTCACTAAATGAATCCTCACATGTGGATGAAAGGCAGAGTGTTTTTGTGGCAGTCATGCAGCTCCAATTGGACAGACACCTGGGTTATTAAAGTAGCCAGATCTGAAATGAAAAGATATGATATATTTACAAAAAATAACAACAGTCCTCACGTTCACAGCGCCACGGCCATTATATTAGATATCTTCCATCATATAGAAGAAACGTGGGCGGAGGAATGTCCATCTTCATAACAAATGGTATTGGAAAGCTAAAACATATTGCAATCATAATGATCATCCTATACAAATGAAAATAAAAGAATCGAAGGTGTATGACAAGGCCCGAAATGAAACGTCTCATAAAACCTAAATATATATGATTATTTGTTACAGTCAAAGCAATTCCTTAAAAGGACACGGCATCCTCACAAAAAAAAATATATTTCTGTCATTAATCATTAAAGTTCCTCTAATTTACTTTTAGATATTGTACTATTTCCGCTGATATCATCGACTAAGCTATTACCAACAATGCAGATATCATATGTACATTCAATTTACTTCTCTGTGAAATCCCAACACGTCTTCCTCACCGGTGTCGCATCGACAGCTGATTCCTAAAGTAAAATCATTGACAACTTAATACGAAAACAATCATAAATGTATGATAATAATTATAACACGAGCCCTTTATTTTTTTTACCTTTAGACACACTAATGCCCTATTTGCGACTTACGTAAAAGGAAAATGATATAAATGCACATTTATTTTATTACCCTTAAATGCTTTCCCTTCACTTTCAATGGCACATTTTCTCTTTTTATTGTCTTCATTGTCCCTAATACAGAATCTCTTTCGTGTGAAACATAATAATCAGTGAAGAATGAATAATGTAATAAAACGATATTGACCCGATTCTTTTGTAAAAGAGATTTCAATACACATTACTTTCTTTCTTCTTCTTCTTCTTCTTCTTCTTTTTCTTCTTCTTCTATTTTTCCTGCAGGGTATTTGTTTTTTTCAATTATGGTGAATTCGATACTATCCACCAGTAACTCCATGTATCCACCTATCAGTGGCTTGTAAATCTAATGGTAGTCCTAATCTTGGATTCAGATTTAAATACATTTTAATTGACTCATCCGTTTGTTTGCTTTTCAAACGACGGTTTAAATTACAGTAACAAACTATTACGCTTTCACACGGTGACAATAAGTAAAAGTAGTAGAGCAGCATGGGTCTGTATCTTCTTAATATTGTAAATTGTTTTACCCCAACGATTAGATACTGTCATGCATGTTTCTTCTCGCAGTGGGTGGTACCATCCAAGATTATGACGATGACTAAACGACAACTTTATTGACAGCATGAAGTGATTACGCTCTAGGTCCCTCTCTATCTCTCTTTCTCCCTCTCTTTCTCTCTTTCCCTTTCTTTCTCTCTTTCCTTCTCTCTAAACAGTCTTGATTCTTCTTTCCCTTCTGTCTACATTTTAACACTTACTCTGCCCTCTCTTTTCTCTCACTGTCTCTTTCGTTTTCTTGCTCTTTAAATATTATCTCTCTCTCTCTTAGTTGCTACCGCTTTCTCTCCTTTTGCTCACTCTATTTCTCCATAACTCTCTTTCCTCCTCTCTTCTCTCATTAAAAAAAAAAATCTTTAACACTAACATGTCTACATCCCCCTTATTCTCTCTCCTCGTTTTCCTTGAGACTCAGTCCATTCTCCCCCTCTCCTCCTCCCTCTCTCCTTCTCTCTCTTCCCCCCTCTCTCTCTCTCTCTCTCTCTCTCTCTTTCTCTTGCACACACCTTTTTTCTTCCGCATTGTATCTGTCACCTGAATAGTGCAAGTTGAAGTAGCATTTGGCTTTATAATGCTATTTCATTTAGCCATGAACCATAGTTTACACAAATTAACAAAACAAGTAAAGTATTATAGGTTACTCAGGTGCGTAGGATGTATTCTCATTAAACAATTAGACATAACATTTATATGTTGAATCTCTTCTTATTTTTGCTATTTTTTTTCTTCTTTGCTTAACGGAAGTCCTTAATCAAATTACAATGCATTACTAACCGTATGAAGTGTCCATGATAGAGTTTGATAGACGAAGGATGGACATCCATTAGATAAGTTAATAAAAACTGTTCAACATCAATTGAATTACCCAATACGAAATACTACTTAATTATAGACGGTTTTATGAATGGTTGAGTCAGCCGCTTGTACTGATGTACCATCTGCACCATCATGCTAAAGCAAATTTATAGTACTGAAGTGCTCAATTAAAACCAAAAGTACGATTGCTTTGTATAGGATACGCTATCTCATTTTGGCATGGTCCATAAAGAAGCAAAACTGATGCGAGAAATATTAGAAGATAAACGAAACAGACCAGAACGAAACAACATAATAAAAAAAATACAAATCCCTAGAATATTCAGTGCATTTTTCAACAATGGGAATTAAATATTAGGCATTGAGGTGGCTAGTTTTTATTCTCTCATTAAGCATTTTCCTTATTCGAATTAAAGAAAAAACCTCGCTTTCCTCGCTCCTAAAGTGTTGAAACATTAATATTAATATTCGGGCAAAAGACTTCATGCAGCTCGGGGAGATATCCTGCCCATATACACCTCTTAAGATCAATACATTCCAGGGAAGCTAAAGTTTATTTCTGCTAATTTTATTCGAACGTTTTTCCGCAACAAAGATTCAAAATTCTTCAATATCCATATCTTTTCCTTTCCGCATGTAAAATACACTCAGTCAACATGGATAACCAGGAGCCAAATGGCGTATACATAGCATTATAGGTATAGACATAAATGGCAAAGGTTATCCCGAGTTGGTATTTGGTCGGAGGACCCCCTTCCTTCGCGGGGTAACTAACCGTGTCATGACAACCTAACTACCTTCCTCGTACTCGGCGGGAGACGAATTACCACTCGCTGTGGCGTTAAATAATAACAGTGCCACCCGAGGACAGATGTAGGCCATAACTATGTGGGGAAGGGGAGGGACAGGGGTGTGTTGACATCGTTTAATTTGCCCCTCTCCATTTCTCGACAGTGAAATAGTAAATGAAAAAGGCTATATGCCAGAACTTGTTACATCGATATCGTTATTTCGTCTGAGATGATAGATTCTTATTTAACAATGTTCAGAAGAAAACAAAAACAAAACACGATTCCTCCAAGTCAAAGTGTGTAAGCGTGACTATCAAAATGTGGTGTAGATGCTCAAAATAATAGTTCACGAAAATGCTAAACATGTTCCTTCGAGATATCTGATATTGGCGATAGGCCTACTGCCTGGGATGTTTTCTTCTTTCCTACTTTTTTTCTTTTCCTCCTTCTTCTTCTTCTTCTTCTTCTTGTTCTTCTTCATCTTCTTCTTGTTCTTCTTGTTCTTCTCGTTCTTCTTCTTGTTCTTCTTGTTCTTCTTCTTTTTCTTCTTCTTCTTTTTGCGACCATGGCCTCAACAGAATGCCTTTAATCTAACGACAAACCCATTTGATAAGCAATACCAAAGTATCTCGACTGACGCAAAGTATGTGACACTCGTTCAAGAAAGATATTGCATGATTACAAAACTGGTGGGATCTGAGGTAAATGACCGGGGAGCAATATGCTACATGGGGAGGGGGGGGGGGGGGGTAGGTGTGGTTGTTTCTTGGGACATATATAAATCCTACAAAGTAACATAAGTGCTTATGCAGGGTTATTGGATTCAACGCTGATGAAGAAGGGTTTTGATCGGCAGACGCAAAGGAATGTGTATAGGCTGATATTGATTGCTGAAATGTTCAATCGGAGACGTTCCTGACCCGCTTGATATGACTTTATCGATTGAAGAGATGATGTAAGGATTTCATTTCATTTCATTTACTTCACTTGCTTTTAAAAAAACATCAAAAGTATATACATGTTCGTTCATTATTAACATAATATAAAAGGAAGTGGGGAATCATGAAAGCCAGAATTGGCTTGATGAGAATGATCCCCAAATAAATACTTAGCATAAACAAGATACAAGCTTATTTTCCCGGGCTTATTTTATAAAAAAAACATAGTACATTCACAACAACAGAGGATAGAGGAAAGATAAAGATAATAATACGGTAAAGACAGTTACAGGAAGAAAATAAAAGAGAGAAGATAAGAAGAAGGAAGTTACAGCTTGAATTTTACATTTTACATAATAAATGAAAATTTCATTTTGTTCCGCTTAATTAACCCTTGTGAAGAAAAGAAAGAAAGAAAAGGATAAGGTCCATAATATTCTAAATCTAAAATTTAGCTGATTCACAAAGTAAAATTCCGAAAATGTTAAGAAAGTTTTAAGAAGTTGGTGCGGGGGATGCAAGGAATCTGAGTTGAATCATGTTAACAGAGTAACAGGAGCAACTGAAGTATACAATAATGTTGAGTAAATGAAGTATCTAAATATTTAACATTCATTTCAAACAACTTTCTCACTGTAGAATACATGATTTTAATCTCTTCTTTAATGAATCAAGGAACGGGGCATCCCTGGCATCAGTGGCATCAGTAAGGAGATTGTTTTCCAGAGTTTGGGTTCCAGAGTGCGATTGAAGAGAAGGCGCGATCATTTTCTTTCAGATCGTTATAATCTAATATATGTGTTTTTCTTTTAAATTTCATGAAATTATTTGGTTCTATTTGTCTTCTGCCTTCATCCTTCTCCCTTCACTACATGTCGTTCATTCCTCTTGTCATCTTCTCATCATACTTTCTCACACAGAGACAGCTGTAACATAGCTCGATCTCCGGGGAGCAATCGCATGGAGGTCAAATACATAGATGATGATTGTGTCGTTCGTAGGGACAGGCTGGCCTTCACATTAGAAACACACATATATACCTATAGGTGGGGTTGTGCAAAGATGAGGGGAGCATGTGTTGCCTCCCAGGAGTGGGAAGCGAAGGGAAATATGGGAGGAATTTTCGAGCATTCCAATTGAAGAGTTATGTTTGTAATGTTCCATTAAAGAGAGATGATCGCCAGTCCGCCACTATTGAAGTTTTTACGAATCAAACAAAACATCCCACATTGAGAGAGGAATGATGACGAGCTAGACTCACAGGCCCATATTCAAAGTCGATTGTGTGGTTAGGAGCAGAGGCGACGATCCGGGGGATTTTTCTAAAGGGGGAATCAAATGCCAACAAAATGTATAGCAAATACTGGCTAAAGACTGCAATACACTTTTAGGTTTTCGAGGGCCCAAGAGTGACTATCAGTTAGACTAATACAAAAATGCAAAATTCTTCCCGCTCAGTCGCTACGCTCCCTCGCACACTAACCTTCAAAATGTACAAGTTAATATTGTAGAAAATCTGTATTCCGTTGTGAGGGGATAGTCACTTTCGTCACCTTCGCCCCTCTCGTTCACTATGCTCCCTCGTCCCGTACATTTCTCCCCCCCCCCCCCCGGGGGGGGGGGGGGTCATGAAAATTAGTCGCCGCCCCTGGTTAGGAGTGAAATCAAGTATTGGTGTGTGCATAGATGTTTTCTTCCTTCTGTCTTATAGTGCAAAGCACTAGACAAACTTATATTTATCATATTTTCCTTGCAGTTTTTCGTATTTCGTTGCATTTCAAGAAAAGATATGAACAACTACTTGTTTGTAATACTTCAGAGTTTTTTTTTTGGGGGGGTGGGGTCGTTTGTTTCTGTTTTCTGTGAAATATTACTTTGTATTCTAGAACTAATTAAAATATCCTTCCTTTTTCAAGAATAACCTTTTTATTGTATCAACATTATGATTACAACCATTTGTCGAAATCAAATGTCAAATTATGTATGTGACAAGACAGTGATAAAGAGAAAATATTGTTGAAAATCTTTAAATTACATTCGCAATGTATACTTTCAGGGTGGTTATTCGCCTCCTCCACGGAAACACACGCACACGCGCACGCACACACACCACTACTTCAGCATCTACTATTTTGGTGAATAGACTGCAGCTCCCTCCTATTTTCGTCGCGTTTAACTGTAACATTCATTACGCAGACGACCGATTACTCGATCGGTTCTCTAGCTTCGGCAGTCACATTCCTTACATCTTGATCGTGACCTCTTGAGGTCAACAGATGCGCTCTCCAGACGAGGAGATGTGATCCCGAATGACACTATCGCTCTTATGATTACTATCTATATATCAATGTCAGCATCTTTAACACGAAAGTGTATTGGTTTCATCCAGTAATAATGTCCAAGGGTTTTCTGTCGATAATGTGCTGGCATAAAGTCTTAGAACCTTGTATGTCCAAAATGTCTTTATACTACTCACGTGGCAATGCAGTATGGCATGATTTATAGTGAGATGATTGTGATGATAGGCGTAACGACAGAATTTTTCATTCTGTGTTCATCATATTAGAGGTAGGGTCCCAGAGTATGTTGTGTAGATCTATTCACACAAACAAATAAAGAAAAAGGAATGACCTAACTCAATTTAATGTTTGGAAAACGGAGTTAGAATAAGTTTGTCGATTTTTTTTGTTCTCATTAAAGCCGAGCCAAAATGTTGTTCATTTTTTGGAGAATTTTTTTTTTTTAATACTTGAATTTTCATAATGGCTGTATGTAAAAGGGTAAAGTGTAAATTCAATAACGTCCAAAAGAGCCATCACAATTTACAGATATCATTCACTTGTATCTATAGTAGATATTAAAACATTATTATATTTTTTACCTATTACGTTTGATATGCCATTTTTATCAAACGGTATTATGTTTCATCGTAATAATCCATGTCGTTCAACGCTTAAGAGATGGGAGAATACAACTCATGGACCCCTTAACGTGATTTTATTTGAAAGGATGTTCTGGCTTGAAATGTGTTTTGAAGAAAAGGCAAAGTGTATGTATGAAGTGTGTAATATTTTGTGTGATGATGGACCAAAATGAAGATCACCCGAAGGTTAGTAAGACGTACATTAGCATTATGGATAAAATTCCACACATTGTTTATATTCAGATACGGATATAATTATCAGACTGTACCGCTATTATATTGCAGGTGAAACTATATTCAAACAATTTGAAATATGTGCCTTAATGTTTCGAGGCGGATTTGTATTTAGCAACCGTTTTGTATCTTAGTTAGAGAATAGTTTTGAAAAGGGTAATACAAAACAGATTGAAAAAATTATGTATTTTTGCCAATCCAAGACCCGAGTTTCATCAAAATGTGTAGGCTTTGTAATGAATTGTTATGGCTAGGCCTACATGACCCATGCTCTAGTCAGTTATTTGAATTTCATTTCCATAATAAGATGAATGATATATATATATATATATATATATATATATATATATATATATATATTATACATATTGGGCCGCAAATTGTAATTATCATTTATGGTAAGAGGGAGAGAGAGAAAGAGAGAGAGAGAGAGAGAGGCAGACAGTGAGAGAGAGAGAGGCAGACAGACAGACAGACAGACAACCTCCCGTCGTATATTGTAAATCATTTCCCGTTGATGTAGACTAAACACACCCCTTACTCCCAGCTCATCATCACTCTCCGCATCTATCCGGTTACGTTATCTATCCTCGACTGTCATCATCTGTCTGTAGTATTATATAGCCTGCAAAACCATCTTGGACTTGGCTGGAGGGAAATCTTTCAAATCTGGAGGGCTATTATGCTCGTATACCTTTGTACGATTCACATAAACGGACAACATGATTAGAGAACGTGTATATCATACATGTCTGTAAATTCCTGCATTGTCGGGAAAAGTAAACATTTGCCCACCATAAAATAAATATCTTACTTAATAAAGTTATCACAAATTGATTTACTAAAAATTGCTTACCAATATAACCTACTTGGACAGAATTTGCAATTTTTTTGAGAGGATGCTATAGCTTCCGTTTTTTATTTTCCTTTTCTAAGATATTGAAAATCTTTAACATTCAGTATTTTTTTAAGAGTATCTATAACTTTATAGCATTCTGGAATAAAATTGTTCCCATGACCGGCTTTTCGTAATAAAAATACATTCTTTTGAAATAATTAAGTTGCATTCAAATTTGAACAAAGTTATTATTCTAAATCATCCGTACTTAACCTGCGTTTTTTTTTTTTAACACGCTCTCTAAATAATTATGAGTGTGATGAGGATTGAATAAAGCTCGAATATCAAACCTTACTATCGCATTCTCAAAATTGCATAATTCTCTTCTCCTTTGATCTTCTTCTTGCTGCTATAATTACTTTTATATCGCTATATAACTCACGACCACTAATAATTCACCATTTTTGGTTACTTTTCGGGAATGGGATGTTGGGGGTACATATTGTTAATAAGTTGTTCGATTGTGGACGAAACATATGACAGTGTATATCCCTTGAAGTCACTGGGTAGTAAATTGCACACCAGCTTTGGTCGCCTATACTCGCTCTTAATCTGAACATGATGCCCCGAACATTCCGCGACGAACATTCCCGACGAGGCTTTCACATGAGCTGTCTTTCCCGGGGGCACCGGCGGGCCGAATGTTTGGGATTCCGCCTCTCTTTCGTTCTCAGCGCACGTCGTAATCACACTTCTCAGCATATTGAAAACGTTGTTATTGAATTTGATCCCACGGTCCGGAAAGCGAATTAGATAATAACAATAGCAGTCCTTCGTTCTGAAGATCAAATTTGTAGAATGGGGCCTTGACGCCCCCCCCCCCCCCACCTCCACACCCCTCCTTTTCCTACTCCTATTTATAAATGGGAAGTATTCGCATCTGCCCATTATTCTTATCGGTGGGTATGTGTTCTAAGAAAATCCTATTATTTTGTTCCACTAAATTGGCCAATAAATTTGGAACATTAATTATATCTAAACAATTTTTCATTCAGTGATTATGAGAATAATTGAATTTGATTGATTTATACTTGATATCTAAAGTTTATGTCTTCTAATAGTTTATTGATCAATCTAAAATGTCACAGAGATTTGTGTATAAATTTCTGAGAACAAATAAACTTCATCTATCATATTCTCACAATAATTACAATCATTCTTTATGGGCACCGGACGGTGTAATATTGGTCAATCGAGACTGATGTAGCCTTATCGGCCCAATGCATTGGCTTATGCATGAATTATACTTATTATGTTAAAACAAAAGGCACATGCAATTTTCATCTTAATACACGTCATTATGATGTATATAGTTCATTAGAAGCTGATTACATGCAATTTTGCTCATTGTGGTTCGACAGAATGATATTCCCATTTTCCTTTATTTTGATGTTTCATTTTGTTAGAGCTTTTCGTTTTTGGAGGATAAGTAGGTGATCTCGTATTATGTCAAATAATCATTTATTCATGAAACGCTAATCATACTCTCTAAAGCCTTTAATTTCATCACTTTCTGTAGGCTCTAACTTGGATACACCCTTAACCAAATATTTGGTTAAGGATCAGCTCAGTCCCGGGGGGGGGGGGGGGGGGGGTACTCACGTATATTGGGTATACGGGGATGTGCCGCTCGGAAGGGTGACTTTTTCAGGAAAGATCCTTAGACATGGGTCCCCTTTTCATTAAAAAAAATCCTTAGACATGGGTCCCTTTTTTCATTTATTCCTTTCCCCTCTTTTCTCCCTCATTTTCTCCGGGATTTTGGGATTTTCTCCTACATTGCAAATGCCTAAATCTCTCCCATCTCTAAATAATGAATCCTTCGGTTGATTGCATTTCCAGTGTACGAGGTGTACGCACTGACCTCTAAGTCAGTAGCTCGTAAACTCAACTAGATCCCGGGGTACCACATATATCACGACCCCATGGGCTCTATACCGGGTACTTATATGGCATAATGCGCGCTAGGTATGGTATCCGCCCGTATATAGGCGTCGTACCCCCGGAAACTTGGAGCGCTTTGAACGCTGAAAATGATATGATCATCAGCTATACCCTGCATGCGTACCCTCTGTCCTTCAATTAGAACAGATGATAGAGGTGCTAGCACAGTATAATTATGTTGCATGGTGTTTTCATCTTTATGTGTGTAAACTACTTGTAAACTACATGTTGTATGGTACAGTTTACTAATAAAGAATTTTATCGAGAAACTGCAAAATTTTTGGCCATGGTATTAATACACACATAGGTGCATTACTATCCTGGCTGTGTATTAAAAGCTGTGCTATTGATTCTCAACATTTCAAACACCACTGTATAAAACTCAACCAATTTCACTAAAAATCTATACTTTAGTGACAATTGATAAGATCTAAATAGCAGTAAAATACATTTTTCAACTTTCCGATGTTAGAAAGAATAATTAAAAAAATCAAATTGTGAGTCCACTGTCGAACTTGCCGATCAGCCGCATCGGTATGATTGTGTGCATCTCTGTGTTATGAGTGTATTGACTATTCATGTATTTAAATGCTGCCTATTAACGCGTAGTGCAGTGCTAAAGGTCAATATGCATTAGCGTTGACTCTCCATATGCTTTGCTGGAGTGTATTATTACAGCTTTAAAAATGTAATATTTGAAATCCTTAGACATGGGTCCATTTTTCACAAAAAATCCTTAGACATGGGTACCTATTTCAGCAAAAGGACCCTTGGATGTGGGTATGGGTTCGGAGGTCTCAGCCGCACACCCCCGTCCGACTATAATCTGAGTACCCCGGCCCCCCCCCCCCCCCCCCCCCCCCGGGAGCTCAATACATACGTACTGCTTTAGGAAATTAATCTGTTTTCTTTCTCCTTCACACACGCGCATACGACACTCACGCCCATACTACGACCACCTCTCTCTCTCCCTGTCCACTCTGCCATCTATGTCTGGCTCTCTCTCTCTCCCTCTCTTCCTCTCCACCTCTCTTCCTCTCCACCATCTCTCCCTTTCCACCATCAATCTCTCTCCACAATCTGTATCTTACTCTTTCTCTCTCCCTTTCGATATATTCCTCTCATCACACAATTGTCTATATATCAACTCCATTCTCTGATCCGTATGTGTTTTCCTCTCTATCATCTACCTCCCTTCTCATACCTTTCTCTGCCAATCCATTTATCTTTTTCTTGATATCATGTTTTCATCTCTTCCAAGTTATGCTGATAACATTCACGAGGTCATGAACGTACAGTACGTACTCTCTCTCGCTGAAATGATTATTCAATGTGCTCCATTCTCCGTCTCTCCCATAGTTCACTCATGCTGTCTCTCCCTCTTCCCCCTTGCCCCCCCCCCCTCACCCCCTCCCCCCCCCCCCCCCCCTCTCTCTCTTTTTTTTCCCCATCTCATCTCCGTTCTATCTACACCCAATGTTACCATAATACCCATATCAAAGAAAATCTCTGTCTAGCTCTTTAGAAAACTGCTAAAGTTAGGGTGCAAATAATCAACCGGTGATGAGAAGTTGGGAAGAATCAAAGGTCTGAAAGAGGAGGACCCATCTAGACATAATAGAAAGCATGTTGTAACGTTATCTTGAGAAGAGAATGCGGTCAAGGTGAAGGAAAGGAGAGCTACAAGGTTGAATGAGTCATACACAGGAATCTTAAGAATGAAGTGGTGGCTTGGTTATAAGGAGGAAGGGAAGAACTGAAGAGGGGAAGATGGGGGTGATAATCACGAGAAGGATGAGGAGAGGGAGGGGGAGATGGAAGAAGCAAGGGTGATGGAAGGAGGAAAGGGAGGAGGGGAAGAGGAGGGGGAAGAAGGGAAGAAGGGAGAAGAGAAGAAGGGAGGAGAGAAGAAGGGGAAGCAGACAGGAGGCGGCAAGGGAGAAGGAGGAATACTTAAATCTTGTCTTCTGTTCTTACAGAGCTGAAATTATTCATGTACCTAAAACTGAAAAGGAACACAAACTTGCACATAACATTAGCGATATTAGTAATACATTAACAATTTAATTGCAAATATATATTTTTACATACATTCATTTTTAAAGAATAATGGCCAATATTTTCACATCGAATTATATATTCAGTTTAAACAACATATTCAATAAATATATAGCTCTTACAGAAAAATCATGGACGGCAGATACTTGGAAGAATGGAATAAATTTCTACATGTATATATGTTTGTAGCACTAATTTGAATGATTACCGCAGTGTTGGAAAATATCTCCAACTTTGGCTACATTTCAATATCTCAGATATTGTGGCTTCTGAACTTGTCATCAACTACTAAATATTTCATTAAAATCAGTCTCTTTCAATTGATATTGAAATGAAACAATTTCCCCTTTTATATTATTACATACTTATATGACAATCGCTTTTTCAAGAAAATCTGCCTACAGGAGATTCCTTTTCTTTTCCAAGTAATTTGGAACAGCAAGTAATATATCCAATTGAATATTATATTCCTTATATAATTGAATGTATTCATACTTTAGAAGATTTCAAATTTACTTGCCAAAGCAAGAACTGATGAATACTTACTACTGTAAAATGTAATTGATGATCTTTGACTGATACTTTATCATCTAAAGTCATTGGAAAAAGCTGTAGAGTAATTTCATTAAAAACTACTCAAAAAGTGGAATGTTCCTACATGTACGTAACTCAGTCACCAGAAAACATTGTGGATCTTTAAATCATTCCTGCATTGAACTCTTGCCACATTTATTTTACATTAAATTTGTTTAAAGAGCCCCTTTTCTACAATTCACCTAGACATTGAAACATTCTAAACCAATAGACATGATTTCAAGTTTGCACTGTATTTACCAACTTAGTATGTATAGATTACAGAGTATATATATATATATGCTTGATTTTTTTTTGGAGTGTACATTCCTCCCGGGAATGTATAAATCTAAATCTTTTGTGAAGTCAATAATCCAGCTGCTAACAAATTCTACCAGACTGTTCTTTCTGACACCTGGGTCTCTGATTTTTGTATGCCTAGATGCTGTATCCTCCTAAACAATCTTCTTACGTTACAATCCCTGACTTTCATGCCACCTAAATTTTGTCCCACTCAAATTCTGAGCACCAAAGTGCAGCACTGCCAAGACCATCCATGTTAAATCAACTCAGCAGATACAAGAATGGTATATAATATCTTATATTGATATTTTATTTAAAAATTGAAGCTATAGTGTTGCCAGGAGGTTTCCTTCAAGTAATTATCATTAGTATCCAAGTTGGTTTGCACTTTTGTTCCTCCATTTTGTTCTGACCATGTATGAATGCTCCATAGTAAATATTGTTAATTTATATTGATGCTGAAAATTTATTACTATGTTTTACAATGGGTCTCTCAGTTTATATGCAGCACTGTCTTCTTTACATATTTAAATATGGTGCAGAATGATTGTTCACAGTGATTCCCAGGTCATTCCATTTCATGTTGACAAGCCAGGACAAATGATATTTTCCTCCATTTTCCTTAAAAAATCTGTATCAACCTTCATACCAATTTTTGATTAGCCATTCAGCTGACAAAATTTGCATTGCCTAAGTTCACAGCTACATTGTATATCTTTGATCTGGATTTTCGTTGTGGTACTCTATGACCTGGCTATGGTGATTCTAGATGGTGAGGGCAGGGAAGAAAGAGAGAGTCTCTGCTTTCTTGTCTTTAACTGCACGTCTTGAACTGTACTCCAAGCCTGTAAAAAATCAGATGTTACTAGTCCTTCCTCCTGATTCCTTATAAAATCTGTATCAGTTCATTTTACTTTTATTCTCTTCTCATCTGGCAACTTTTCACTGTACATTTCAGTTGACAGCTATATGTCTTCTATCTGTAATTTTGTTGTGGCACTCTGTGTCATGGCTCTGATGATTCTAGATGGTGAGGGCTGGGAAGGAAGAGAGTCCTTCATGGTAAAACTGAACATGTAAGGATCTTAATTCCTTGATTGGAACTGCAACTGTCTTGAACTGCACTCCAGGAATGTAAACATGTGATGTTACCATACTGTTCTCCTGTTTCCTTGAAAAATCTTATATCATTCACATTTCAATTTTGTCTGTCTCATCAGGCAAAATAAAAGTCATTGCTTTTTCCCTGGCCATTTCAGTTGACCGCTATGTCTTCCATCTGGAGTTTTGTTGTGGCACTTCTTGACTTGGCCGTGGTGACTCTAGAGGGTGACGGCGGGGAAGGGAGAGACTCTCTCATGGTAAAGCTGAACTCGTAAGGATCCTGCTTGCTCGTCTTGAACTGCAACCTCTCATCTGAGAAAATAACAAGATGGACAGAGCCAAAATTAGAACAAGCAAAGAAATGAAAATCAGAAACTTAGACTGTTATGGATTGCAATAATTATGGCAAGGTACTTGTGACAAGTGCAGAAATGCACTATTATAATGCATACTTATAATGGCAACTATTATGGATGGCAATTTTCACAGCAAGGGACTTGTGACAATGTGATACACAAATTCATTCAATTAGTATCATTAAACTTTAGAGAATCCAGATCACTCACAAAGTCTGAAGTTCCAATCGCCCACAAAGTTCTGGTTTCACAGTACATACATTCTACTTAATCATATCTTTTGTTAAAGACCATATCCGAACTGAAAAATGAAATGGATTGTTTATAAGCCATAGATTACAATAATATCAATTATATGCCATTAAGTGTCTGTAGGAGGAGTATCAGCTCTCTGAAAACTCAAAATCTAAAGCTTTGAAAGTCGGAAGTTGTCAACCTAAAAACTTGCCATCGACTTGATGACATCATCTTATGTGGAGTATGCATATTCACAATGACTTTGCATTAATTCAGCATGGCTCATCGCCTCAGCTATATAGGTGAACCGGTCAGGTCCACATGCATGTTATGTCGTCACTGTAACTTCGGCAAATTTTACCCATGTTGAATTGTAATTTGGAGGGGTGCAGGATATGAGGTTTTAATTTGCTTTTGTGCAATAATTAAAGGGTAAATACTTTTTATTCCTTTATAATTGTATTCTACATTCGTTAAGTTTTCCAATTATATCAAGCTGGATTTTCATCGGATAGGGTCTTTAAATATTGCTAGCATGAAACCAGCCACAACTACAGCAGTTGCTATTTCGATTCAGTACAAAATTGCTGACGCAAATATTTCATTTCTTTGGAATAAACACCAACGTTCCATAAAGTGACTTATACAGGATAGTTAATTCTTGGCTCAACAACTGAATGGCTGAGCTCCATGCAGGGGTCAGAGTCTAGACTTACCTATATAGGCCTCTGATCCTGCAGAAGTGGCTATCTCCTGCCAAGACTTTTGGTAGCTGAAGAAAAAAAAGACAGAGAAATTATATATGGATCAATTCAATTCACAATGGCATATAAACCCAGTGATGACCAAAAAGCTCTAGAATTCTAGGGTAAACACCTTTAGAACCCCACTGCAGTAATACCAGAAGTCAACATCTACATTAGCCATATGAGATGGAGGATTAAGCTGGAGAATATATGAGAGCATCTGGCCTCACCCAGGCCGATGCTGAAGACATGAAGGCTTGGAGAATTGCTAGTGATAACGATTATGATATATTCACTCAAACATGATCATATGGGGGGGGGGCAGAACCTGGTTAAAATGCTTTGCATTCAAGCTTGCCCATTATCTCCCTTAACCCCCAACCACCACCCAAACAAGTAATTTACTTGTTGTTGTAATATTAATCCTTGCACCTCAAACTAATAATGTATTTCCATAGCTCCTAGAAGCTATCTTCTAAAGATAGCGAATTACTTTGCGTCAGTTTGAGATGGCATGGTGAAGTAAATTAATTGTGCACAATAAATGTGAGTGTGCATCATGGGAGCAAAACATGCCTTTGTGTTGTTGTAGCATGAGGGACCAAACAGGAGGCTGGTAGTGCAGCCCCTCTGAATGCATAGCAAATTTTTTATTTTGCTGAATTATTTTCTGTAATTCTGAGAATTCTGATGTCCGCGGCTAAAATAATCCACTTACTCATCAAAGTTTAAGCCACTTGTCCACTGGAGGAGTTCATCGACCTCCCAGTCGTCCACGGCCTCGGGTCCCCTGTTCTCTAGCTGGGCCATGAGGCCGCTGGTAGCATCCTCCACAAGAGTGTTGAGACCCTCGTCTTCAGCCTGGGCTTGGAGCATGCCGTCTTTGTACCTGCAAGAGGTCAAAAGATCACAAAGTCAGCATAGATAGTGGTGTTTATTTTACCTGACAGCTATTAAAGAAAGCAATAAATGCTTGTTAGTAAGCAACCAGACGGCCGACAGCTTTAGGTCCACTCCGAGGGACCTGCATGATTAGGGGGTTTGAAAATGGAGTACTGAAATGCCAAATGTAACTATTTAAGGTTGGTCATTGGTCAATATTGCGGCAGTTATTGGGTAGTGCTCAATAACTTAATGTGGGACGTTTGCTCCAATGGTCTTACATGTACATATTGTTGCGATTCTTACTTGATTACGCCTCTCATTGATAAGAAGACTTGCAAATTCAATTTTATATTTACATAACTAGATTATTATAACTTTAATTGGGCAATATCAAATACTATGTTGTACATTACAGTAGTCACAGTACTAGGTATAAAGTGGATTTATATCTCGGTAAAACTGCAATTATGAAGAGGCACAAAAAGGACAAACTGTATGATTGCAGGCATAAATATCATGAATTCTGGGTCTACAATGAACATTCCTGTCTCAAGGTTGACTGTGCAAATGTGTTCTCATCTTTTACACTATCATACAGTTTAGGTCCATCCTAGAGTCGATTGAAGATGTAGTGGTTTTTTTTTATAGCAGTGGCAGCAGGAGTTATTCTTAATCTTGATCCTGGGTGTATGATCTCTCATTTGATTTTGATCATTTCTTTTCAACATCTACAATGAAGGACACCACATGAGAATCTGTACATTATTATTCATCCATGATTGTTTATATTAGTATTGTTTTCTTATTACTTACATCTTTTTCATCCAATCTAGTTTTTTCCTCTTCTTTTTCTTCTCCACATCTTCTTTCCTCTGTAGCTTGGAGTGGGGGAAGTCTTGTTTGGTCTTAGAACTCTCCCATGTGACTGGGTCCTGGTCTGCCCTCAAGATCAACTAGAAAAAAAAAAAAAAAAAAAAGTATATATAAATTGAATGATTGATATTCACATCTTTGGTATAGAGCAACACAGAATTATCAAAATAACTTATTTCTTTAACAGGCATTAAATAATTCTTAAAAGCCAAAGAACAAAGCCCATGCAACTATCTAAAGTTGCGTTAAAAAAAAAAATGTAGTAAGATTGCAAAGAAGTATTTGATATTATATGATAAATACTTGATTATATTTATTTTATTTTCTCTGTTTGTAAGGAACTGGTGTCAAATAAAGACTAACATCAACAATGCTGGCATAAGGGCCTGTTCAGACATCATCAAAAACGACAATGAATGTACTGATGATGATAACAATGTAAGTCATCTGACCTCACCTATTTTCACAATGATGAAATGATTAGTTCCATCGACCAACTACTATGTACAATGCCCCCATCTCTTTTGCAACTCACATCCGTATCCGGACATCTACCCCCTGCTGGACATCCATCACCCGGATAACCGCCCCCCAGTCAACTATCCCCTAGGACAGTTGTCCGGGGGTTAGTTGTCCTAGGGGGTAGTTGTCCTATGGGGTAGTTGCTTGGGAGGTAGTTGTCTGGGGATAGTCGTCCTAGAGGGTGGTTGTCCTAGGGGGTAGTTGACTAGGGATGGTTATCTGGGGGGTGGATGTCCAGGGGGTAGGTGTTCTAGAACCACTTACATCACATCAAGCAAGTGAAATTTTTGTCTCACAGAGGCTCGTCCTCAAAAAATTAACTTGCCAAGGGATCTTAACATAACACATAAAACATGAGACATACAATAATTGAGGAAGGCACATTGGAATAAAATCGTTGAGGTCAGACCTACAACAATTATTTCCAACTCATGTTCTGCATAAACAATAGTGGCGAGCAATCATTTTTATGGTTATCTTTATTGATATCAGTCGAACTGTACTCGTAGTTGGACTTAAACATTATGGAGAGCCATTTGTTGCCTTTTTATAAATTCCACCTCAAGAACATGAAATCTCCTTGATAATAGAAAATATAAATGATTTGTATCAAAATTTAATGCCTTTTAATATAACTTTTACACAATATTTTCAAAGATGCTAACTGCTTTCCATAATTGTTAAGTCTAGCTTTGAGATAAGTTTGACTTAGGATCTTTGTGACACACTCTCATGGCCTTTATAGCTAACCAACTCACCCTGTCAGAGACCAGTCTCCAACCATTATTCTCCTCCCTCTGGTACCACCCTATCTTATCAACCTCCACCCTCTCCAGCTTTGGACTCCCCTGCTCCCTCCGATTGTGGACATCCCTAGCAGCAAACCGTTTGGTGTTGGCCTTGGTGTAGTCCTTAGGGCTGTTGGCACACATGTCGATGATGGTCCGATGAGTAAAGATCTTGTAGTAGATGTTGGGCGGAAATCTGGCCTGTAAAGCATACAGATAGGTTGGTTATCACCTCTATCAAAGATTACCTTTTTTCAAGGTATCCAATGCTTGCCAATACTGTTTTTAATAATATTTTTCATTTTAATGGATAGTTTGTCAACAATATGATATTCTTAGAACAGCAATAAGGAAAATAATTATGAGAAGTAAGTTTTTATTAATTTGATTAAGTTACCTTGATATCCAATTACTTTGTCTGAAATGGAGGGGAAATTAAATAAGGAAATTCATTCATTTGATCAGGTGACAAGAATTCATTGCGACAGAACAAACCAAAGTGTGGTACAAAATGAGATTTTAAAAAAGAAGACTATGTCTAAGTTCTAATAAAAAAAGGGCAGAGAGAACAATGCAGCTGTCAATAAAGAAAAAAAAGAATATTAACTTTTCAATTTTATTGAGACTTTAATGTATCAACAATTGTAGCATTGCGCATTATGAAAAATTATCACGTAATAACTTGTGAACATATGAACAAAATGGGATATTCGATTACTCAAGAATACATTGTAAATATGTATTTCATATGAACAAAATGGGTTATTCAATTAGTACTCAAGAATACATTGTAAATATGTATATTTCATATGAACAAAATGGATTATTCAATTAGTACTCGAGAATACATTGTAAATATGTATTTCATATGAACAAAATGGGTAATTCAATTACTCAATAATACATTGTAAATATGTATTTCTAACGATAGTCTAATTCAAACGAATGGTAAGATAGCCAACAAATACTTTTTATAAGATAAGGTAATGATACATAATCATACTAACTTCACATAATTTTCAACTTACCCCAGCGAGTCTAAACTTGACGTGGATCCCAGCAGCAGCATCCAGCAGACTGGCCTCCTTCGGATTGATGCAACGCAGCATCATGGCTGGGTTGCCACGGCAACGGAAGTTGATGAGGTCTCTGTAGTAGCGGTACACCTGCACATCCTGTGATGGTGACAGATTGAGAGTGATGATGGATGGACTGCTAGTGAAGGTGAGATATTTATCACTTTTCTATTGTCTAGGTGACAAGACATGCATCTGTACATGGTATGTACATATATCATATTTTTGCATATAAATGTATTATGAGTTTATGCCCTGATTTGGTATACATGTACAGTATGTATACTGATCAAGGACAGCCGACTTCTATAGTGCTAAAGGAATTCAACCGAACTGGGACTTTCTCTTATATTATTAAAGGAAAGAAGAAAACACAATATCATGACTATCATAAAGATGACTTACAGCCCCTGCCCCCCTCAAAAAAAAATATATATATATATATATATTGTTTTCATAAGAAAGAAATTAATTCTAATTAAAATGATGTTGCCGATTTTAAGATTAGTAATGTCTTGGTCTGCTAAGATTCTCTTTTGAATTATTGATATTGTAGAAAGGGCATGCAATTGATAATATTTGTTCAGCTTTATAATGCTCTCCCACCACAGTCTACTTTAATTCATGACTGTGATACTGTAACAACTTACAATATGTCTCCTCCAGGCTTGTTGAATGATAGCTGCCGCCTCATTCGGCAGCAATGGCTCCGTCCTCTTCTTCTTCGTGATTGGCACCGACCTCCTAGACCTCCTCCTGGACTCCGCCTTGATGGACGGTGGTGGTGTCCCTGGTGTATGCACTTTGCCCATGACCACGCCCGTCTCTGGGGAGAGAACGATGGAGACGGACTTGGTGATGGAGGAGGCGCTCTTGATGGGCGTGACGGTGGCCATGGTGACTGAGATGCCCGAGATGCCCTGGAGCTGATGCCTGCCTTGGAGCTGACGTCTGGTGTGGACCTTGTGCCACCAACTCTGGATGAAGTGGGCAGAGAAATCTTCCAATCTGAAACAGAAACAAAGTCGGTAGGTTTAAAGAGGATATGATGATCTGGCCCACAGCTATCAATAAGTGAAAATGTGAAAATGTGAAAAAGCAGTATTTTTCCTCTTACAAGCTGAATGAAAGAATTTATGCAATTAAGCAGAATATACTCCATTGCTTTGTTTCTAGCCTAGAAGGGCACATAAACATACAGAGACTAAAGATCTTCCATATTTTTATTATACACAATGACGTTATATAGCTCCTTCTTTCTTCTCATTTTCTTTAATAAGTTATCTAACCCTAGATCTGTTCAAACATTTTTTCTAGAGCCCGTACAACAACACAGCCTGGATTTTTTAGTTTCTTCATTATTCAGGCTTCAACAAACATGTATCAAAAATGAAAATCAGGTCATTTTATGAACATTGTCATTTCCTCACATTCTAATGGCTAAAATTCACTCTAAAGGCAGAATAAGATCTACCGGTAGCTGTAATCACTGATATTGCCTCAAATGAGATTTCCATTATTTAAATCCCCAAAAGATGTGGTAATGACTGGTGAACTTACGTGATGCTCTCCTCTCCTCTCTCCTCTGCCTTCTGACGGCAGTTCTGAAAGTATTCCTGCAACCTTGACTCTCGTTCACCAAACTACAAGAAGTGAAAATGATCAAGAAAATCAGGTATTTAGACAAGATGGAATACTTACAATGTACATACTGTATTAAATAAATGAATATACAATATTATATGAAAAATTGGAACACTCTGTAATACTAAACTTCTCTGTAGTTCATTTCTATAGTTCATGTTTTTCATAATACAAATGAATATTGCTGTTATAACTAAATATGTCTACAAAGTTTCTCAAAAATCAAAGACTTTGTTATGTGTACTTTCATATCAAGAACTCTCTTTGCAGCAAGAGTCCTTAAAAGTATGATACATATTATTTGGGAAACGTGCTTACTCATAACCAAAGACATTGTACACTGTCTGACACAATTAATTGGTGTATCATTGATTATTTCAAGATTATTTTTTTAAGGGCACTAATGTTTCAATTCTCCTTGATAATAGAAAATATGAATGATTTGAATCAACATTTTATGCCTTTTAGAATAACTTTCACAAAATATTTCAAAGATTAAACGGCTTTCCATAATTGTTACGTCTAACTTAGAGATACATGTAAGTTCAACTTAGGATCTTTGTGAAACACCCCCTAGAATGTTTGGAAAAAGGAAATGATGTGAAATGCCCTACCCATCAGTGTGGGAAAACCAGTCATTGAAGGATGGTGATGATTACCTGTTTGATGGTAGCAACTGACCGCCGATAAGAGGAGGCCCGTGAGGCTAAGAACCTACTATAAGCTCTTGATTCTGGCCTGTTGGGCTCAACGCTGGTCGTGGGGTTCAGGACCTCAAACCAACGACATCTAAAGGATCAGGTGAAATATCATCAGTAAAGTGGCAACATAAATCAAAACATATCCAAATTACACTTTCAAATTAAGTACATGTATGATGATTCTGGCTTACACAAAAAGCACATCACGATGTGAATAAATAGCACAGCAGGGAGTGGAGATGAAGCATGAATATGTTATGACTCTCTACATACACTGTAGCTCTCAAAATCAATATCGCAAGCATTGGTGTTATTGCTAGTGAACATACATGTAGATGCAAGCAATATATACAGGTAGGCTTTGGTAGTTTATGGAAATGAGTTAGAATAGGAATATATATACTAGCTTTACACAAATGACAATGAGAAAGCATAGATACATGTTTGGGTACAAATAGAAAGAGGGAGGTAAGATTTCGTTAAAGGTTTAAGCATTTTCTCATAGAAACTTACAATGTAAAGGAAACAATATGTGCAAGACCAAAGAAAGAATCAGAGCCACTTTATACAGAGTTTGCCCAACCTGTTTCTTTGGACACAATACAAAACATATGGCTTTGTTGAGAAAGCACACACCAAAAAAATCAGTTTGGCCAAACTCTTGAGTATAGATGGCTCTGGAAATAATGAGTGCTACCTGATACAAAACCCTCTCCACATCCTCTGCAGCTCTACGGCAGCCGCACTCCGCCTCTCCCCCTCATCTGCTGCACCCCCATGGTTGAGAATGAGGGCCCTTCGGACCGACTTGGGGGCAGTGACCACGTGTTGGTCAGCTGGTGGTGAAGGGTCATCTGGGCGTGGCAACGGTCAGGGGTTAGTCAAGAAGAGTGTGACAGGACAGAGATTATGATGGTGTGCAGGAATGGAATAGGAAAGGGTGGCAAAAAGAGTAATGAAAGAAGAAGAGAGATATAGATCTGTTTAGATCATGTATATTTAGAAGAGAAGTATAAATGTATACAACTGACACTGGAATGAGAAAAGGAAGAAGCTGGTTTTGGCAAGTAAATTTTTGTTAAAAGCAGGATGATGGTAGCTTTATGAGCAATGTATACATGTACATAGCGATATGCTTACACTCAGACATGTGGTGGGCACACACTTTGACTAATGACACACAGACATGTAGGAAATGAAAATGGCTCCATGCATATTGACTTAATAATGAAATCTTGTAATACACACAAAAGTACATGAATACAAGTATACATGTACCATGTCACATACAAATTTTAACTTGTGTGTACTAATTAAAATCAGTGCTAGTGCTTGTTAAATAAACACAGGTAACAAAACACTTGAACCATTCCAAGTGTTTAAGCAAATCATGATTGATTCGTTTGGCGATTTAAAGGTCAATATGTAATACTCAGCAAGGAATACTATTAATCTCCATGCAGATGAACTATTAGAAAGTACTCCTTCCTTACACAGTTTTTAATCTTAAAAATGCAAATACTTTTCATCATTTTTATAGTTATCTTTAAATGAAGAAATTTGTCATCTAGAATGATAAAGAAATGTGTCATAGGGTCTACATGAACATGACAAAGCTGATGAAAGCACATTTCAACAATTCCATACTTACTAGACGCCTAGACTCTACATGACTACAAGTGTACTGATGATATATGTCACTATGTGTTTATAATTATATTGCGAGTGTACGTAGGTTTGAGATTAATAAAAGCAAGAATTAAAACTTAGTGTCAGCCTTCTTTTTTTACCTTTAAATGTGACTATTCTTAGTAGCTTTGCTGCTTCTTTGGAGCACAACATCATTTCATAGAAGAATCCACCTGTACAAGGAAAGAATTACATCACGTTTCACTTTCAATTAAACAAACATGCATGTTTAATTTGACAATGTAAACAAAAACAGGCATTTTTGTTGTAAAAGTTAAACTGAAACTTGAAAGTTGGCATGAATATTTATTGCAGGAGATCTAGATGATTGATTCTAGGCCTAGCTAGACCCTATTCGGTCTACAGAAAAGTAGCATTCATGACATCCGATCAATTTCATTATCAAAAACGAAGGGAAAGGGTAGAAATAGTCCTGCATTGTGGATAATGGCGGCATCAGGCCTCACTTCCCCCAACTCGGCCCAGTCAATAACCTACAGACATTGTGCGGCTTTTGCCCCCGAACTCTGGGGACGAGTTTTGTAAGACACCGTTAAACAAGCTCCAAACGACGTGCCTTATTCGGCGTCCGTTGTCAAGTCCGTAACCACGGCTGTAAACACATGCAAACACGAATAAAACACTCTAGTTTTTTGAAGAAAAGAAAAGGAACAATCTACTTAAAATACGATAAACACATTGTATAGTAAAAAATGGCTATGAACATATAAATGTGCTCAAAATCTTATATTTACCGAGTAGGTCCTCGAAAGATCATTATGCCCTTCTCGAAGTTGCTCCTTATTTTTTTTTTTCGTAATCAAGGATTCGCCCTCTAGCGTCCATTCTGTATGATTAATGGGGCATCCTCAATGCAAGACAAAACGCATTATATTCACGACGTGTATTTCTGACGAGTCTGTAATAAGATTAAGAGGAATAATTAATTTAGATAATCAAGTAGCATCTGATGAAGGCCTCACCGGCTGAATGATTGATGGCTACAAAACCTGGCCTGATAACCGTTCGGTTGGGGAGGTGGGGGGGGGGGGGGGGGTGCCCGCCCCCTCCCCTTGCAAAAAAACAAACAAACAGGTAAACACACGTTAATTTTACCTTTTTTTGTGGAAAAAAGAACACGGGCCCATACCCTGGTGCTCAAGGGGGGGGGGGGGGGGGGGTGGGGATGAGTTTAAAAAAAAGTGATCACTTTCCCTCCTCCCTCCTCTTTGAGCACGGCAACAAAATTAGTGCCCCTGCCCCCCCCCCCTACCCGTTTATTGACCGGCTGGCTGTTTCGCCGCTAAATATTTTCTCACGAATTGGGCCCCCTCTTTGGCCCCCTCCCCTACCGCCGGCTGGATCAGCCCCTGATGAAAGCAACCATTAAAATTGAGCTGGTATGTGTTTGTGTTTATGGGGAGGGGGAAGGGGAAATACCCTCATCCCATACTAATTGAGCAACGCCAAAGGTCGCAGGTTCACCGATGACTTGAAGGCAGGGGCGTACGCCCCCCCCTTTGGTATTTCTATGTGTGTAAACCCCCCCTAAAAAAAACCTAAACCCCCCCCCCCCTTTGATTTTTTTTTTTTTTTATTTATTTTTTTTTAAATATATATATATATATATATATGCCCACGGCTAACCTAAAATAGGTGACCTTATCCCCCCCCCCCCCCCAACGGAGAAAAATGTCACATTTTCAAATTTCGAGACCCCCCCCCCCCCCCCATGATAATTACACTTTCTTTTTTCCTCACGATCATCTTTGGTTCCCTCTATAAACTTGCTGAATATTTTAACTTCCTCTTTACACCCCCATCCCATTTGTATTCGTTTTCTCCCCCACTGTCTCTCTCTCTCTCTCTCTCTCTACATCTGTCTCATATCATTCTCTTCTATTTCCCTTTCTTTGGCCGCCAAGCATATAGGTCGTGCCCTCTCCCGCCTTATTTCCCCCATACCCGTGTTAGAAGTGACAATGATGCTGCATATGGTCAGGTTTCCTCGTCGGACGCCCCCACACTTGTTCCTTGCCAGTGGAATTAATAAGCTACAAATCTGGCTCGGTGTAAAAATGTCAGAGGTAAAAATGTCAGAGGTAAAAATGTCAGAGGAAAAAATGTCAGAGGTAAAAATGTCAGAGGAAAAAATGTCAGAGGTAAAAATGTCAGAGGTAAAAATGTCAGAGGAAAAAATGTCAGAGGTAAAAATGTCAGAGGTAAAAATGTCAGAGGAAAAAATGTCAGAGGAAAAAATGTCAGAGGTAAAAATGTCAGAGGAAAAAATGTCAGATGTAAAAATGTCAGAGGTAAAAATGTCAGAGGAAAAAATGTCAGAGGTAAAAATGTCAGAGGTAAAAATGTCAGAGGAAAAAATGTCAGAGGAAAAAATGTCAGAGGTAAAAATGTCAGAGGAAAAAATGTCAGAGGTAAAAATGTCAGAGGTAAAAATGTCAGAGGTAAAAATGTCAGAGGTAAAAATGTCAGAGGAAAAAATGTCAGAGGTAAAAATGTCAGAGGTAAAAATGTCAGAGGAAAAAACGTCAGAGGTATTAATGTTAGAGGTATAAAATAAAAACAAAATCATGTGGCAAGTTTGTTATGGTTACATCCGGGTTATATATTAGGCTTATCGAAAAAGAACAGCGAGGGATATTCTGCAGTTGTTATTTCACCGCTGCTTTATTTTCCACTTTCCCAGTTTAAATTTGTTTACCTTTCGGCCCCAAATTGTGACTTTTTGCCCGACTATTGCCGAAGGAAGACGGGGGGGGGGGGGGGAGGGGAGGGTATTCTTCTTCAGGGGCACGGTGACCCGGCTGCTCTCCCCCTTCCTCTTATATTATGCTTTGCTATATATCCTTCCGAACAGTGGTCAATTCCAAGGCAGAGCAGGCAGACTAATGGGACATGGTTTCTACTCCGAGTTTCGCGCCTTGCAAGCAATCTTCAGGCAATTGATAGTATTCTTAAAAGTACATGATTATCCTATAACCAGGGGCGTCGCCAAAGGGGGGGGTGTGGGGGTGCGACACCCCTCCACCTGTCAGGATATTGTCGGTAAAATTGCGCTGCCGTCGGGAAAAAAGAGAAAAGGGGGAGGGGAAAAAGAGAGGGAAAGGAAAAGAAAAGAAAGAAAGGAAAAGAAAGAGAAAGGAAAGAAAGAGAAAAAAGAAAAAGAGGGAGAAGAGGAAAGAAAGAAAAAGAAAGAAAAGGAAGAAAATGAAAAAAGAAAAAGAAAGAAGAAAAGGTAAACAAAAGAAACGGGGGGGGGGGGTGAAGAGAGGAGAGAGGGGGGAGGTAAGAGCCTGAGAAAGGAGGAGTGGAAGTAAAAGAAAGACATGGGTAAATATGTTGCTTTGTCGGGTCAGCTGTGTCGGTATTTTTGCTCGATCCTCGTGTACTATATCAATGCAGAAGTTTGAAGTCGGTGAGATGTATATTGTCGGTCAGCCGACAAGTTTTTTCCCCTACGAACTGTGACTTTTTATCCGCTGTGATGACTTCGAGAGTGACTACAACTACAATACTTGTATTTTCTCGAAGTTTCACTTTCCTATAATATCAGCTAAAGAAATCAGAGATTAAAAATTTTCAGGGAAACTAATTCAAACAAGGTTTAAGAGTCAACAGCGGTACAACAAACTGATTTCTTTCTCTAATAATTTGAGAAAACGTCAAAGCTTTCGCGATTCGCGCAGAGGGGGGGGGGGGGGGGGGGGGGGGGGGGGGACTGAATTCAGATAAGGATTAAGAGTCGAGCACTGTTCAACGAATCGTCTACTTTCTCTAATAATGTAATGAAACGCCATAACTTCCGCGCTTTGCGCGGGAGGGGGAGATCTGAATTCAGATAAGGATTAAGATGAATTCGAGAACAGTACACCGAATCTTCTGCTTTTTTTCATAATTTATGAAACGTCTAAAGCTTCCGCGCTTCGCGCGGGAGGGGGAGAAACTGAATTCAGACAAGGATTAAAAGTCGAGCACGGTTCAACGAATCATCTACTTTCTAATAATTTAATGAAATGTCAAAGAGGGGAGAAACTGAATTTAGACAAGGATCAACATCGAGAACGGTGCAGCAAATCGTCTACATTTTATAATAATTTAATAATACGTCAAAGCTTTCGCGCTTCGCGCGGGAGGGGGAACCTCATCCAGACAAGGATTAACAGTCGAGATCGGTACAATAAATCGTCTTCTTTTCCTAATAATTTAGGGAAACGTCTAAGCTTCCACGCTTCGTGCGGGAGGCCTAACACCGACACCCCTAATGAGCACGCTTCGCTTGCTCACTACCGCCCCTCCCTGAAATAGCAGGGTTCTTGTTAATTTTTCTGATAGCAGGCTATTTATGATTTACAGGAGGCTACTAAAATTGCAAAAGAAAAATCTCTGTGCGCGTAGCGCACATCACCATGTGCGCGAAGCGCACATCACGAGCGCGAAGTCCCTTGCGGCCGGGGTCCAGGACCCTGGAAGCTTTAGGGTTTTAGATGCTCTCTGGTGCTATCTTAGCCTTATTTTTGAAGATATGACCACACTGTATGAGCCATAGTTTAATGATAAAGATCATGAATATTTTGGCTGAATAACTTACTTTTCATATGATATACAATATGAAATGAAAATGCTCCATTATTGTTTCTGATAAATCAATCATATTTGTGATGAATCTACAATTTTGAATTACATGATAATGATACAAGGTAGTCCTGGGCAAAAACGGTTAACTGACGTTTACAGGACCTTGTCAGTGAAGAAAATCGTTTGCGATAAAAAATTAAAAAAAAAATAATTAATAATTATTTCTATAGACTCTAGGCCTACAAAAAAAAAATAGTTTTCGGTACTTTTCTTCCAATCGCCATGCGCTTAACGTTTATATGCAATATGCCACCTCTGTTTTTCGAATCGGTAAAATAGATCGCTAAAAGTAAAAGTAAAAGTAAAAATGTTACAACACGAAAAGAAAAGATCCAGAAAAAAACCTTTTTGTTGTTGTATTGAAACAATTATCAAATAGATATAAGGATTATATCGGTGTTGGACAAAGTTCTGAGTACATATGAGTACAAATTTTCATTTTTTATTCACAATACGGTAGATCTAACTTAGGATTACGAAGTATAAATAGCAATGCCAATGCGGGTGATCATTTGGACGCAGAGCGAGCTCTGGAGCTGGCCTCTTTAAATTATTGCGAGCGGAGTTCGCTGGCTTGAGCTTGTTTACGAACGTACGTCTACGGTCTAGTCTCTGTGACAGTGTATGTGTATAGCGTGCCGCACCGGTTGTGCAGCGCTCGTATTCTGAATCGAATCGTGCATCGCCAAATCAATCACAGTTTCACACTAGGCCTGAGTCAAACCGTTTAACCGACGGTTATCCGACCGCATTCATCAAAACCGTTTAGCATTTCTCGCTCCGGTTAACCGTTATTTGCATACATTTTGGAATGTGCTAATAGCCGATGATAAAGATAATCAAAGAAACCGCAGTGTAATGTTACACCCTGGCCGCTGCGCGCCAGCTTTCTGGCAGCAGTAATTCCCATGAATGAATTTGTAAACAATAAAACAACCAGCCCCCTTCTCTCTTTTCTCACCCTCTTTATTCCCTTCTCTCTGCAATGTGTTCATCGCTCATGTACCTTTTCTTATTACTGCACTCTCAGCTCACAACTTTCTAAATGTTTACACATTCGATGGTCAGTTCCTCTCACATCCCTTCTCCCCCGAGTCTCTCTCTCTCTCTCAATATTAATATCCATCCCTTGCCGACTCGCCCCCTAAAATAATGTTCATATATAAATAAAATACAAAAATATTGATAACAATAATAATTGAATTTTTAGAAATATCAATCAACAAAGTCTTGGATATTGTGAGTAATTTAAGTTTTTGATCATTCTTCAATTCAGCCGATTAACACAGCCATCCTTTCTATCGAGTCTCACTTGTCTTACTTGTCTTACTCATGTCCCTGCCTCGTCCATGCAGGGACATGCAGGGACATGCTAGCCCATGCGTGCTCTCTCAGTCACACACACATGTACACACAAACCTCCGGCGCCCAAATACACTGTACATACACACAGATGGAGAGCTCATGCTTGTCACATGCACACTTGTGGGCGTGGCTTCTTGACCTCCCACTGAACTGGGTACGGTGAAAGCACGCGCGGTCACCAACCTGTAATTTATGCTGGTATCAAACTCCACCCACATAGCTAGAGAACCTTCCTCATTGGTCACTAACTTGGATCAGCTCATTGCAGGGTGTGTCTTGGGTGTGTGTGATACACACTTCCACATAATTTCATATGGCAATGATACATGCAGGGAGCTCTCTCCCTGACCATGTGCAAACATTGCATTGCAAAGGCATATATAAACACGTCACAGATCAGCTATCTTCACAGAGTAACTTTGCAAGGTTAATCATGATATCAAGTTCAGATGAGGAATAATAAGACATGTTTTATGTTGTTTATTAGTGGTCTCTGTTTATCAGGATGACCCAATTTGTGCCATAGTCCGGGGCTGGGAATGCTCAGCCCGACAGTCTGAAGACCAGCAGGGTTTGAGATAGCGACTTGACCGAATATGATGTGATTTTTGTATTATTATTTTTTTTTTTTTGGAGAGGCTTACAGCCGGCTACGATTGCCGTTACAGCCGGAAAAAATAGCCGGTTGCCGGCTATTAACAAGAACCCTGAATAGGATCCTAGCTCCGCACCTGCATTAAAATATATAGCTTTGATGTTGACTAAGTTTACGAAATAATTCGTATATTTATGTCGTCGAGGAAAATGATCATTTGCGCATACACAATTACTATAGATAGTCCATTGGAAAAACAATTTAGCATACGGCCCCGGGTTTATAGGGTTAGATTTGTAGATATTCATGGGATATACGCCCCTGCCTTCAACCTTGGTACAAATACCCCTTAAATAAGACTTAACTAATAAAATACAATTAGAAGTACTCATGAGTAATTCTTATTATATTGTATTCAGGTATTGTATTAGTTAAGTCTTATTTTGAGCGTATTTGTACCAAGGTTGCAGAGGAATCATGTACTTTGAAGAATGCTATCAGTCGTCTGATGATCGCTTGCAAGGCGTGAAACTCGGAGTAGCAACCATGCATGTCCCATTAGTCTGCCTTATTCAATATTTATATACCGGTATGCTTTTGTAAAAGCAAATGGTACTGGTACACTGAGCAAACTTCTGGGGAAAAAGATTTCTATAATCGAGAAGTTTGGCCATGTTTTATAGGCTGAGTTGTCGCTCCATGGTGTAATTATTAAATAAAAAGAAAAGTCAGTACAGCCCCCAAAATAGGATCAGATATCTATGAACCTCCCCCCCCCCCTCCCACTTCTCCTTCACTTTTGAAGATTGTTGGACATTTAAACTGCGTAGCAATGACTACTATTATATGTAATTTCCAATAAATGCATATTTCCGATAATTCCACTTTCTTGTGGGCTTGGTATTTTGATACTCTGAAACAAAGCAGGAAGCCATGTTATCAATGCTAACCCATCACATTCCCGAAGTGCGCGCGTTGCAATAAAATATTGTCGATTACTATTGCGGTATAAAATAGTCTGGGAAAAAATCAATAATCAGCTTTGTTACTCCGATACAAAGCAGAAAGCCGCCCATGTTCCATCAATTAAAGAGAAAGTTGAGTTCTGGGGAAAGGTGAACAATAATTTGTGAGCGTTTGTTATCATTCTTATTATGCAAGTGTGGAAGAACATCAAAGAAAAAAGTTATTCCCTGAAAATCTATTTCAAATGACTTCATATCCCAGATATGACAAGTAACAGCTTTAAAATGAGGCCCGATTTGATTGCCATATGTGTGTTAGTCCCATATCAATATCTTTCTGTGTACAGTGCTTGTTACTACCAAGACTGGGCCAAAGTTTTTATCATTTTGATGACTCCAAAACCTTGCACTATACACAAATACTTACATGTTTATGCTAGATGATCAACCTTTTCTGATTGCTTCCACACCGTTCCTTTCATAATGCAATCGCAAGACCAGGGCCCCGTCTTACAAAGAGTTGATATCAATCGTAACTTATTTGCGATTGATATCAATCGTATAACTATGTACATAAGAGATAGGAGACTGCAAACTTACGATTGATTGGAGGACTTACGATTGATTTGGATCAATCGTAACTCTTTGTAAGACGGGCCCCAGAACTCAACTTTATCTTTAAATACCAACCGCACCATCACATTCCAGAGAAGCGCGCGCTTTGCAGAGGTTCGGTTTAAGTTACATCGTTATTTATATAATGATGCGCAAAAAAGTTGATTGCGGATTAATATTGAGGTATAAATAGTCTGGGAGAACAGCAATGGGCATCAATTATTCCCTCGACAAGAACGTATAGATATCAAAAAGGACAAACGACATGCGATGGAGGTAATTGCATCAAATAAGGGTGGAATGAAGGTCATATATGAGGGGCATATGTACACGAAAGTATTTGAGGGCAAGGTGTCCATTCTTTGGAAGTGTGTGAGGCGTACACGTGGGTGCAAAGGAACCTTAAAAACAGATCTCAATCGGGCCCAACCGAACACAGCTAACCCACACAACCATGACGTTGACCTAGTAGGAGCGGAGATAGCAAAAGCGCGGCAGCAAATGAAGGCACGGGCATCGACAACCAATGACACACCCAAACAAATTTACACTGATACGGTGAGAAATCTGCCTAGAGAAGCACAGGGAAGTCTTCCGAGCCGCACCGTTATCAGAAGGACAATCTTAAATCAACGCAGAGGACCTCTGGAGCCTGCAACCCTAGCAGAATTGAACATGAACCCAGAACAAACGATGACGGATGGGCCCAACCCAACGCAGTTCCTCCTATACGACAACGGTCCACAAGCTCGGAGTAGAATCATTGCGTTCGCCACAGAGGAGTGTCTTACCCACTTCGCAAATGCCCAACTTTGTTTTATGGATGGCAATTTTGCCATGTCTCCGAAACTTTTCAAACAACTTTACATCATTCGAGTGCCTCTGGGGGAGGTGGAAATCACTGTGCTTTACGCCTTTTTGCAAAACAAATCCAGAGAAACATATCAAGAATTGTTCCAAGCGGTGCTGGACAAGATTGCAGAACTAGGACTCCAACCCATGCTTGCCACAATCATAACTGATTTCGAGATTGCCGCCATGCGAGCAGCAGAGGCAGTTTTCACCCCTCATCGAAACCAGGGGTGCTTCTACCACTTGACGCAGTCAACCTGGAGGCGCGTACAGGTGAATATTACATCAATTACTGTTTTCCTTTAAACAACGAACCTAAATTTATGATTTTGTAGGGAACATCATTCTGTCAAACAAGATAATGCGTATTGCGTAAAATTTTATTTCAAATAGGAAAGCTCATTTTATTCCAAAATGTCAGAAATAAGACTACTTTATTTTGATCAATGTGATAATCCTATGATTAAGGATACTCATTTTCTATTAATTATTATTGAATTAATCGATTATACGTGAAAACTGTATTGCTCAAAGAATATCGGATGCTGTGAACAACGTTTTTTTCGTTGGTATCGTGGGAATAATAAAATTAACTGAAATACACAGTATGCCCCAGAAGAAAAAAAAAGAAACCGGATTTCATGACAAAATTATCAAAAGCTATATATATTTATTGCAATTTGCATATACAAATCCAATTTTGATAGAGATACTTTTCATTGTTGTAATTCAATCATGCATGAATTATTCATATCAAATTCTGCATCAAATGAAAGTAGAGACTGAAGCATAGCTTTCAATACATATCTTGTAAAATGATGTATTCATTATTTTTGCCGTTAAATTCGATTTCTATGTTTTGAGACACACTGTTTTGTCTTCCCATTTCTAAGTCAAATGTAAGATTATTTTGGCATTAAAAAAAATATGAAAGTACTGTAGTTTCTTTGGGGCACTCCAGCATACAATTAAACCTCGTGTCTTCTTTGGTGTCAACTCTTTCTTATGGTCATCGCTTTTTTTGCAAAGCTTCTTCTGAACTTTAAAACAAACTACCTTTAAATGTCAAAACTGTCAGACTGTTAACCAATTCAAAACTTGCCCCAAGACACATTTATTCAGAATTGCTTTTGATGATTAAGTTTAACTTTCTCTGTTCACATAGATGTGTGTTTCATATGAATTGGTATTTGTAGGTTTATTTGCTTTTTTTTTTTTTTTTTTTTGGGGGGGGGGGGGGTTATGGTTTGGGTTTTGTTTATTATATATGTCATTGTTTATTATTTTATTTTGTTTGTTAAAGCGTTTAGAGACTTTTTAAAAACTAGTATTATTACTTAGCTCAACACCTTGTGTAAATATTATTCTCACTTATATGAATTGTCTTTGTTCATGCAGGAGCTTGGTTTGGGAGAGCACTATCGTGAAGATGCTGACTTCCGCCACTTCGTGGGAATGCTTGATGGATTGGCGTTCCTACCGGAAGGAGATGTGGTGCGAGGCTTCGAGTACGTGAATGCCGTCGCTCCTCCGGAGGGCAATGCTCTATTGCAGTACTTTGAGAGAACGTATATCAGAGGGCCTGAGCAGCAACGACAAGGACAGCAATTCAACATGCGCTACCGCCTCCCAGCCATCTTCCCACCGCATGTCTGGAATGTGCATCAGGCCACAATAGACGGCAATCCGCGCACAAACAATGCGTGCGAGTCATGGAACTTCGGCTTCTTAAAGCAGGTGGGAAATTATCATCCGACCTTCTGGAAAGCCGTGAAAAACCTGAAGGCAGAGCAAGCAGCGGTTGAAGTCGCGATTTCCCAGTTCATGATGGGAAACCCACCACGGAAGGAAACCAAGAGGGTGTACCGTGATCTGCAGCAGAGGCTCCGCAACCTTTACATGGACTTGCGTGATGGAAGGCGCGACATGGTACAGTTCCTTCACGCAATCAGTCACAACATAAGACCACTACGAATACTGAATGTGGAGGCTGATGAAGACTAAACATGCTGAACTACCTCGTCTGAATTTTTAGGACGGCCTGAAATGAGACTCTCCTTTTATGTGTTTACCTGCAATCTGGCAACTGTGTTGCTGTGTTAGTGTTAGGTGTTCGTTTTTTCTTTATTTTAAGTTGCATGGAAGGGCACTGTATTTTTGTTTTCACTCTTTTCGTTACTCGTTCAGATCTTAAAGTTTGTACTACTTCAGCTGATATAAGAGACATTTATCAGTAGAAACTAATTGTAATCAGTCAAATGTGATACGTAGGTGATTGATAAGTGATAACATAAGTATTCGTACATTTAAAAATCATGATAATGTAAATCAGGCGTACAATGACAACAGTTATTGCTATACAGGCCGCACGGAGAGACTGAAGTTATTAAATTCCACACATCTACAATTTTGTGCGCCTCATGTTTAAATATTTAGACTTTGCATTTTTCTTATTTTATTTTGAATAGATCTTTTTTTTTTAATGAAGTTGCCCCATCGATAAGTGTTATTTACTTTGAGTGATCAAACTCTGAAATTGACCAATTCACGAGCAAGTTGAGCAACACATCAGAAACATAGTTTTACTCAGGCGCGGATCCAGGATTTCTTAGGGGAGGGGGCCCAACTTTTTTTTTTTTTTTGCTCCCGAAAATTTGAAAATCGCGCCGGCCGAAAAGTCGCTAAGTGGGGGGGGGGGATGGGTTGGTGTCATACAGAGCACAATTTTTTTTTTTTTTTTTTTTTTTTTTTTTTTTTTTTTTTGCTCCCGAAAAAATTTGAAAAACGCGCCGGCCAAAAATTCGCTCAGTGGGGGGGGGGGGGGGGGGGGGGGGGGGGGGGGGGGGGGGGGGGGTAGTGAGCACATTTTTTTTTTTTGATCCTCAAAAAAATTTCAATTTGCACCCCCCCCCCCTTGAGCGCCAGGGGGGGGGCCCAACCCCCAAAAAAGGTAAAAATCACGTGATTTTACATGATTTTTTTCTCAAGGGGGGGGGCCCGGGCCCCCCGGGCCCCCCCCCCTGGATCCGCCACTGGTTTTACTGTACACATTTTGTAGCACAATGAGACTGCCTGCATGATAATACTGTTTACGGGATATTTGGTGCAGGATTTATAAAAGGTGTGCTGGCATATTTATGCGACAATTTCCAGCAGATACATATTCGTTCAAGTCAACACATTATACATAATGCATCAGGAATTTGGTAGGAAACAAACCCGGTTGAATTTGAGGGATTTAAACTGTATTTCTATCACGGGTTTTAATCACAAACATGATTTTATTAAAGTTACACCGTGTTATGTTTAACCCAACAAATACAATCATTTCTACCTTTCGAAACGTACTGCATAAAGTCGAAAACACATGACAAGATACATGGCTATGTCTCTACGTTTACATGTAAACCTACTATCCAAACATTCACCAAGCGAAGCTTTGATATTGTTTGTTAAACTTTTGAAATAAAGTATTGATGAAGGAGAAAAAAGCATTCGTGTCTTTGTCTTAATGTGTTCTAGACATCAGTGGCGGATCCAGGGGGGCCGAAACGGCCGCGGCCCCCCTATTAGCGGCGCCAAAAAAAAAAAAGGAAAAAAGAGGAAGAAAAGAAGGGATAAAAGAAAGGAGGAGAGAAATAAGGAGAAGAAAGGAGAAGAGAAAAGAAAAAAAAAGAGAAAAGAAAGAGAGAGAGAGAGAGAGAGGAAAAGAGAAAGGAAAAAGAAGAGAGAAGCCGGGTGAGAAATGAAGAAAGACAAGGAAATGGCATAAAGTGACAGAAACAACGAGTAAGAGAAAACTGGGGGGGGGGGGGGGGTGACTGTCCGTATTGTAATTTTTAGGTTGTGCAAAACTGAGTCTGAATTCAGCTTATTTTCAATAATTCTAAGCATACTTGTTTATGAGCCGTAGTACCTGAAAAGAGTTGTGTAAAAACACTGTCTTCTGAAAAGGCTGCGCCCGGCCCCTCCAAAGGGCGGCAGAATGGTAATCAGGACATTTTGGGGGTCATTCCCGAAGGCTTGGGGCCGTTATTGAAGAGGGGGCCGGCCATATGTAACTGGCATTGACGGTAACGGTATATAAGGGAATACGGAGGAAGGGGGTGCACATGACTGTGAACTGCAAGCGTATACTGGGGATGATCACCCTGTCATTTTAGTCTTTGCAATCCGGGTCGAAATCCAGCATAATATATTTATTTTAAAAAGGTTCATGTAAAAGCACTCATGATGAAGCCCCGCTCGGCCCTACAAAGAGGAGCAGAATTGTAATCGGGAGATCGGGGGTTATTCCAGAAGGCTTGGGAGACGTTATTGGAGTGTGTGTGTGTGTGTGTGTGGGGGGGGGGTTATTGAATAGAGGGGGCAGGCCACATTAAATCCTGAGCCACGGATTCGAAGTTAAACGTTTGAAACAGACCCTGCACTCAGAGGCGTTGCTAAGGGAGGGGGTGGGGTGCGACACCCCCACCTGTCAGGAAATTGTCGGTAAAATTGTGCAGCTGTCGGGAAAAGTGAGCGGAGGGGAGGGGGAAAAGAAGGGGGAAAGGCAAAGAAAAGAAAACAAGAAAAGGAAAAGAAAGGAAAGAGAAGAGAAGAAAGAAAGAGAAAACTGGAAAATGAGAAAAGAAAAGGGAATGGAAAAGGAAAAGAAAGAAAAGAAAGAAAAGGAGAAAAGGGGGAAAAAAGAAGAAAAGAGAGAAAAAAGAAACGAGAATGAAAGAGAGGAGAGAGAGATGTAGGTAAAGGCCTGATGGAAGAGGGGTGGGAGTAAGAGAGAGAGAGGGGATGTTGGGTGGAGTCGCCACGTCGAGGGAGCAAGAAAGATACGCATGATAATTATGTTGCTGTGTCGGATCCGCAGTGTCGATAGTTTTTGCTCGATGAGACAGAGAAACATTTTTGAAAATTCAGACAATGATTAATAGTCGCTACAACGAATTGTCTTCTTTCTCTAATAATTAAATGAAACGTCAAAGCTTCCGCGCTTCGCCTGGTAGGGGGTAACTGAATTCAGACAAGGATTAAGAGTAACGACTAAGGGTAACGTAAAGGTTCCGCGCTTCGCGCGGGAGGGGAGAAAACTGAATGGATTTAGAGTATAGAGATCGGTACAACGAATCGTCTTCTTTCTCTGATAATTTAATGAAACTGAAATCAGACAAGGATTTAAAGTAAAGAACGGTACAGCGAATCGTCTTGTTTCTCTTATAATAAAATTTAATGAAAATGTCAAAGCTTCCGTGCGAAGCGCAGGAGTGGGAAACTGAATTCAGACAAGGATTTAGAGTAGAGAACTGTACAACGAATTGTTTTCTTTCTCAGATAATTTAATCAAACCGAAATCAGACAAGGATTAAGAGTCGAAAATAGTACAACCAATCGTCATCTTTCTCTAATGATGTAATGAGCGGGAGGGGCGAAACATTAACTAAGAGTCGGAATGGTACAATGAATCGACTTCTTTCTCTATTTAATGAAATGTCAAAGCTTCCGCGCTAGGGAAAAAGGCATAAATTTAAAAAAAGGCGGATGTTGATATCGGACAACATACATGACACGAGCCTGCCCCCTCTCCAAATTGTGCCCGCTTGTAGGTACCGGTAAGGTGCTATGACCTTGTCAGTATTGGTATGTTAAGTTGAAATATTGGTCTATGCGATTTAAAAAATTTCGGCCCCCCCCCCCCCCCCCCCCTATTGGAAAATCCTGGATCCGCGTCTGGACATAACAGTCTTTGCTAGGCGATGAACATGAAATTGGGTCTGATGACTGAATTTGTGGAATTTCTGTGCAATCTTAATAATTGAGTCCATGTTTCAATTATCTCATTCAATCTTAATATTCTATGTACTTACTTCCTAAAAGCCAAATGATTGTAGCGGTAATGAAATTTACGATTTGTTTTGGTCTTAGAAAAGTTCGTTCGCCTCCTTGCACTGTTCGCAGTTGCCAGTTATTGGGTCAAACTGGTTGTCATGGGTGTAAACAGGAAGGGACGCCTACGTATTTGTAAAACATGTGGGGTCCATGACTCATTGATTTGATTTGATTTCGATTATTTATTTCTGTTTGATTTTCTTTTTCTTTTGCAGTTTTACGAACATGTAACAAACAAATCATTGCAAATTTAACACATGACAAAAGAGTAGAGGCGGAACAAGGGGGGGGGGGGGGGGGGGGCCTACAGTATAGTAAGGCTGTCTGTAACTAGTCGAAAACCTCAACCAGGAGGGTTGACAAAGTAAGCATAGCTTGATAGCATGACTACCCTCAATGAATACATAATAACACAAATGTGGAGGAAACAATATTGGCAAAAGGGAAACAAGAAAGAGGGGGTGTACATTGGGTATCAACGGAATAGTTAATGGAGTAAACAACTTTCTTTTTTGAGGGGGGGGGGGGGGGGTAGCTTCTTGTTAAGGTTCATCGTTTCTATAGGACTGTTGTGCCCTAGTTCAGAATGTTTATGTGCGAGATCGTAATGCATGCTCCGATTATCATTCAAATAATTGCCTCCAGGATTGTTATATTTCCGGCCCGTTTGCGTTCTTCGGATTTAATAAAGATGTCGAAAGAAAGAGTTAAAGATCGAAAGAGCGCAAATGTGAGAGTTATGTAAGTTACGAGGCCGATGAGTATTGCGGGCCGGAAAGCTCAACTCTGGAGGTTAAGTTCGCAAAATTAATAAAGTTCCTTTCGACATGGGTGTGTAACTATGGTGCCGGGGGTTATTTTGACGCAATGCGTCGTAGTGACACGCCCTTATGAGGGGTCACACCGTGTCGGAGGGTTTAAAATGGGGATGAGCTTCTGAATCGAGACGGTTTTTTGGAGCGGGTTTTTAGTTTTCGGAGCGAGTTTTCACTTTTCGGGCGACTTCTTGTTTATTCTTACTCCACTTCCTTTGCCGCCATGAGGTGCTAAAGCTTTAGCAGAGTTCTGGGCGTCCAGCCTTATTATGTCACTTTTCGTGATTCCTCGTGATTATATGTAATTATTTGTACTAAATGCACTATTCACTTTAACATCTGACTTTTGTCGAGAACTTTCATTTCTTCGTTTGGACTTTGTTCGTCTCTGGAACGTTACATGGGCTAGGTTGTAGGCTGCCACCGGCCAAACCGGTCCGTTTCACAAACATTAACACATCAACCAATTCAAAATATCAAAAAATGTTAGACATTCATACATGATATATATGCAAGCCTGATCACAAAAAAATAAATTTCAAAATCTATTTTCCACATTGTATTATCCTCATAACATGTACGAAATACAACAGACAGCCATTTATAAAATTTACATTATGGAAGAAAGGAATATAATAGACTAGCCCATGCAGTAGCTGTACGTCTCGACATTCTGTGTGATAAAAGTGCTGAGATATTATGACGGCACTCATTTTTTGTGCTTGTACCTCTGACATTTTTACCTCTGACATTTTTACCTCTGACATTTTTTCCTCTGACATTTTTTCCTCTGACATTTTTACCTCTGACATTTTTACCTCTGACATTTTTTCCTCTGACATTTTTTCCTCTGACATTTTTACCTCTGACATTTTTACCTCTGACATTTTTACCTCTGACATTTTTACCTCTGACATTTTTACCTCTGACATTTTTACCTCTGACATTTTTACCTCTGACATTTTTACCTCTGACATTTTTACCTCTGACATTTTTACCTCTGACATTTTTTCTCTGACATTTTTCCTCTGACATTTTTACCTCTGACATTTTTACCTCTGACATTTTTACCTCTGACATTTTTTCCTCTGACATTTTTACCTCTGACATTTTTACCTCTGACATTTTTACCTCTGACATTTTTACCTCTGACATTTTTACCTCTGACATTTTTACCTCTGACATTTTTTCCTCTGACATTTTTACCTCTGACATTTTTACCTCTGACATTTTTACCTGGCACCCATTGGATCACGGGGACGAGGTCACTTTGTTGTTATATTATTTAGGTGTACATGTATCTATTTATCTATTTTTTTGCTTCACCTGACATTTTAGCTCTTGCCGTGTTCCCAGCCATTTTTGAAATCAGGGGTTTCAGAGAGAGCACTTTGATCCAGTCCTAACAGGAAAGGTCAGGGAACTTGAGAAAGAATTCTCAAAGCAGAGAAATCTTAGAATTTCAAAGGCACAGAAAGTGTATTAATTAGTCAGTTTCCTAATTTCTGACTATTCTTTTGTTCAAACAGTAAATTTCCCCTGAATTATTGGTTAGGATCTCTCTTGACCCCTTTTATAGGGATGCGTTTTTCTAGAAACCTGAGATATTTAATTCTTTAATAACCTATTATTCATAAAAAAAAAGCCCAAAGTTGCTGAATTAATGTTTATGTGATAATTTTTCTTTTTAAAGAAAGGGTTCTGCTGTACTGGGCCCTGTTTCATAAAACGTGATATCAATAACATGTTACAAGCTACTGTTATAAGCTACTGAATCAAGGCATCTGATTGGCTGAGAGCAAACTTATCATATAAATTAAGCATTTTGTTATAGATTAAAAGTTTTATGAAACGGACCCTTGAGTGGTAAACAAAAAAACAAAAAAACATTTTTTTTTTTTTTTTTTTTTTTTTGGGGGGGGGGGGGGGGGGGGGGGGGGGAGGAGAGTGCTATTTTTGTTTCAGAACGTTTGCTCTTAGAGCTCATTTGTTCAGAGACCAAGGTTGTGTGGAGAAAATATTGGTACCAGCAAGTTTGAATTGTTTGTCATGACTGTAGTAAATACATTGTAGCCAGTGCAACGTAAAAGGCACTGAGGATTACACTGCTAATTATACAAAAGCATTGCACTACAGTGTAAAATGCAGAATTAGTCCCGTTTTCTTGATAGGTGTGAAGACTCCTTTGATCCATCATTAATCAGCTTGGTATCTTAAGACCCTACATGTATGACGCATGATCTGTATGTTTCCTGGTCATCCCATTTTAGAAGGCGTGTCTTACTCTGTCGGGCAAGGCTTAGCTGTGATATTAGAAGCTTCAAGGGTTTTCAGTTTGATAATAATAATACGATTACACAATGGCCTTTCTGAAACATTGTCTGTCTTAATATGTCATATATAATTTATTGGAAAAATTTCAAATTACTTTTTAATTACATGCTGTTGGTCACTTTGTTGTTCTATTATGTATTTATTTATCTATTTTTTCAGTCTTAACATGACTTTCTGGCAACTTGTAAAATAGCCTCAGAGGTGGCGCTCCTGGGAGGGGGGGGGGGGGGTCCCACTTTTTCAAGTACCCCCAAAGTGCCCCTATTTATATAGGAAAAGTGCCCATCTACTTTGAAAAGTGCCCCTTTTATATTTTGACACGTGCCCCTTTTCCTTCGACAAGTTTCCATTTTCCTTCTTATAAATACCTCTATCAAAATCTGATGGGTGCCCCATTTCCATCGAAAATACCCATTTACCATTCTCATAAGCTAGTGCTTTTTCCATTCCTGGTGAGTGCCTCTTTTCGGGTTTAAGAAGTACCCCATTTTCACCTCTGATAATAACCCTTTGTACCTTGACACGTGCTCCTTTTCTTTTTATAATAAGCGTCTTTTTCCTTTCGATAAGTGTCCCTTTTTCCGTTCATAATTAAACGTGCCCCTAATTTAAATTCACTAAGAGCAATTTCCCCCAAAGTTTGTTCCCTACACTCACTTGCATTTATAGATCATATAATTATGTTACTTATCAAAGGTCTTTTCAGGCCTTCCGTTAATATGTGAATGACTTGTGCTTATAACCCCACCAGGATTGGGTTTTTCCTCTTTAATTATGAGATGTAATTTTTCGTACTGAGACCTCACAAATCTTGAATTTTTTCCTCGCTCGCTTGCATATAAATATTCAGACCATCACACCCAACTGGAAAGTATGATGCTATCATATCTTGTATGATGAAACAAATATTCCAGAAAATGTAACCACAATATAGGGGTATATACCAATGTCTACATTTTTTCATATTTTCGCTTTGTTAAGATTTCCCTTCGAAGGTGCCCTTTTTTTTTCTTTCTAGAAGTGTCCTTTTTTGGGGTGCCCCAGCCCCCTCTTAAAGTCGCTGCGCCGCCCCTGAATTGCCCCAAATGGGTGAGGATACTAGGCCTAATACACCCCATCCAGATTAATGCTTTTTTATTCTTACAAAATTGAAAAAGTGATTTGCAAGATTGTGAAGAATTAAAATATAGTTGTTCTAGATCTATGTTTGACGAATGAAATTGAATCAATAATTCGAGTTGAATGCAGACTAGATACGCCCTCTCTTATTTTCAACCCTACAACTCGCTGCTGTATGTGGCCAGCTCATTATGCATCCTGCACTGTACACACGCAATACAATGAAGTGTACTCAGTGAGTGTACGGAAGCTAGCAGTTTCATCGCAGTGTACGTGCTCATTTCCCCAGGAGTGCCCCGCTAGAACCGCCTACGTGTCCGCTGTGTGTGAAAAATCAGCCGAGCAGCAGCAAATCAATTTCCTATTTCATTTGGTTTGCCACAGGAAGCATCATCATGGCGGCTCTTCACTGGCTAGATCTTCTCGAAAAGGAATTCGACAAATCTTTTGTAGATCTGGATTTGGTGCTAGGAGAGGTAGATCCTGAGCAATGTGATCTGACTTATGAAGGAAGAGCCAAAATGACTTCGATGAGCTCGGCATTCGCTCAACTGTGTCACAAAGCTCAGACTATTTTCCAGAATAACGCAAAATTGGAGGTGGGTTATGCGAATTGTGTGTGAAAATTACTCTGTAATGAAGTGTACAATAACTATAGTGATGTAAAATAGATTTAATATTAATAAACCTTTGCACTGTGACTTTTTTTGCAGACTTGATCTTGAACATTTTTTTTAATTGATTGTAGACTAGGTCTAGAGCCTGGGGCCGGGGTCTACTTTTTTTTGTAGGCATTTGATTTGATTCTTTGGAAGATGAATTTACTATTTAGACCTAGACTAGTCGGCGCTTGTTCAGAAACCTATCCAAAATTTGGCCCGTAACTCCGGCGTGGAGATACCCTACTAAAACTTGCCCAAAGTGAAATAAATATTCATTAAATAAATGTCCAAATAAAGATTATGAGTTAAAAGTCGTTATGTTTATACTATTAGGTCTACCTGTTTCGTATCAATTTTCTTGTTATTTTTAGAGTATTTTTCTGGAAAAGGATGATATTAGTAGTCTATAGATCTACACTTTTTCACAGGTTTCACAGCAAACCGCTGCACAATACAAGTGCATCCCGATGTTGGGTTGTTGGCGGGCGCGTGCTTGTGTGAAGTTACACTGTAATGTCTCAGATCCTCGTTACGGTAGATAACTTCACACAACACAGGCGCGCACCGCGCCCGCCCGCAACCCACCATCGGTAGGCACTTGTAATGTGCAGCGGTTTGCCATGAAACCTGGGAAAAAGTGTATACTAATATCATCATTTTACCAAAAAATACTCTAAAAATAACAAGAAAATCGACACAAAACAAGTAATAAATAAATCGACCTTTAACTCATGACCTTTATTTGGACATTTAATGAATATTTAATTCATTTTGTGTAACTTTCAGTAGGGTATCTCCATGCCGGAGTTACATGCCTAATTTTGGATAGGTTTCTGAACAAGCGCCGACTAGTCTATATTAAATTTAATAAAGCCTTAAGGGTCGATAGCCAGAGCTAAGTTAATAATTTGATGGCAGGATAGGACTACAGTAGTCTAGGTTCTGTGTCTGGTAATATTAGCATGTTTCATTTCGCTTTACCTCATTTTTTAGGAAAAATCAGATCAAAGGCATCGTTTAACAATGTTTCCAGATACAGATACGAGATGCATTGATGTATGGTATAATGTTGACCATGTTTTGAAATTTGAGCCTCTGTAGTGCATTTCCAGGAAAAAATTAAATGAGTGCAATATTTTCCTATTTTCTACATGCAGGCACACATTCTAAACATGAGAGCTGACCTATGCGACTCCAAAGCAAGCAAAACGATCATGGAGAAGGAATTACACAACCAGCTCCTTCAGCTCCATGCGGTCCAGCTCCAACTCCATTCTAACATGGGCCAGAATGTCGACTCAGAGGCTATCAAGAAGAAACTGGTATGTACAGTACACCTGTACATGTACAGTGAAACCTGTCTATAAAGACCAGCCAAGGGAGACAAGAAAAGTGGTCTTTAGTACAGGTTGTCAGGTTCCTTTATTAAAGTACATGTTTCAATTAGAAACCATTTTCAAGGGAAACACAAAATATGGTGTCTGTAGACAGGTGGTCACTAAACCAGGTTTGACTGTACATGTGGAGGGGTTCAATAAAGTCAAGGGGTGCTTCACCTGACATTTTAGCTCTTGCAGTGTTCCCAGGGATCTTTGAAATCAGGGGTTTTAGAGAGGGCACTTTGTTCCAATTCTCATAGGAGAGAAATCAGAGAATTTCAAAGGCAGAGAAAGGAAGTAGCCAGTTTTCCTACTTTCCGACTACTCTTGTCTTCAAACAGCAAATTTTCAATGAATTATTGGTTATGATCTATTGTTGATCCTTTTTTGGGTTGCTTATTTCTAGAAACCTGAGATAGGCAATTTACCAATGTACATGTACTGTACGAGAATATTTAATGCAGCTATTTTGCTATTTTTTAAACAAAAACCCAAAGTTGCCAAACTACAATGTAATATTCATGTGATATTGTTTCTTTTCAAATAAAGGGTTCTGATGTAATGGAGTGGTAGATTTGGGAGGGGGGGGGGGGGGGAGGGGGTGTTATTTTTGTTTCAGAACATTTGCTCTTAGACCTGATTTGTTCAGAGACCAAGGTAGTGTAGAAAAAAGATTGGTACCAGCAAGTTTAAATTATTTGTCATGAAGTGAATGGCCAGTTCAATGTAACAGGCGCTTACGGTGTGTTCAAACTTCCTGAGGATTGCACTGCTAAAACAAAATCAGTGCACGTACAGTGTAAAATGCAGATAGGTGTGAAGACTATTATTTTCTTTAATCCATCATTAATCAGCTTGCTAATCTCAAGACCCTATGACTCATAATCTGTATGTTTCCTGGTCATCCCATTTTAGAAGGGAAGAGTCATGTCTTACCCTGTTGGGCAATGTTTACTGTGATAAGAAGCTTTTATGGGTTTTCAATTTGATAATATTAATGATAATAATCTGGGTTTAGCTTACCGGTAGTTCATTGATGTCAACTATAAAAGCGTTTAACAATAAAGATAAATTTGAGTTCAGGTAAAAAAAGAAAGAAAGAAAATGAATTCTCACAGAATCAAACAAAACTTTAATGTTCAAGATTACAAATATATGTCATTTGCCAAACAATTTTGGTAGAAAATCTACATGTACAGGTATACTGGCTGAGTAATGAGCATAGAAAGATAAGGATAAGGAAATCAAGGTATATGTACAGGGTACATGTACTTACCATTTGTATAGTCCCATATGTACATCTTTCTGTGTACAGTGCTTGTTACTTTACCAAGACTGGGCCAAATTTATTATTATTTTAATAACTCCAGAACCTTGCAGTACACACCAATACTGTACATGCTACATGATCAACTGTTTCTGATCCATTCCACACCTTTTCTTTCACAATGCAATCGCATGACCAGAACTCAACTTTATCTTTAACCTTATTCGGTTACCTTGTTGGAGAGTGGCAAATGTTGATTAATGTCTTGCCAAAGGACCTCCACAAAAATAAAACTATAGATACAAAGTACATGTACATACTGTACATGTACATTCACTTGTGTGGTAGATGTGTACAGGTTTGAAGGGTTTCACTGTATTATTTATTTATTTATTTATTTATTTATTTATGCATGTTCACAATTTCACAATTCATTGAAGTTAACATCACATGAAAAATTAATATAAGATGACAAATCATTTTCAATTTTACAATACATTTGAATTAACTTTACGTGAAAAAGAATATAACAAAGACAAGTTGCAACTTATATACAGTTTGAAGAATGAACACACAAAGGTGATGAAACATAAGAAAATAGAGCTTGAATCGTTACAACATCTTTCAAATTCCTAAATTCCTAAATTATGATCTGTCCTATTCCATATATCTGTCCAATATAGGAAAGTGAGATGGTAACCTTCCAGACAGACTCCTTCAAGCAGGTCAGGCTGGAAGCTGAGGTGGATGTGATGAGGAAGGAGAATGCTGAGCTCCGGCAGCATATCCTGGGGCTCCAGGGGGAGGTGTATGGAGCCAGGCTTGCAGCCAAGTACCTGGACAAGGAGCTAGCTGGCAGGTGAGTGCATCTTTTTTGTTGCTATAGAACGTTTCTTGTTTACACTAGTCTTTAACTTGAATGAATGGCATTGTGGCATCCCATTCCCAGCGGGAATAGCTTACCAATCGTTGCTCGTGGCAACAAAAATTTGCTTGCAACACAGGATAGTATGCATAAATGTATATTAATCTCCATTCCATTCAATTAAATTAAAATAGCTATTACATATTTTGCAAAATAAACTGAAATTCACATGCATTCATGTATAAACTACATGTACATGTACATGTAGGTAAATAGATCATTCAGAATTAACTGAGGCAGTTTACATGTGTACTTTATCATGCCTAGAGAGTTTAGACTGGATGGCTCTTTCAAATTATGAATAAATATATTTGTCCTAAAGAAACAAGAATAACATTCCTAGAGAATAGAAAAAAAGGGAGCTACTAAAAGGGTTTGTCAGCGCTATTTCACTAACTCTTAGTACATGTTTTCAGTTAAAGTACTGATCACCATTCTGAAAGGGAGAATTCTTTCAAGGTCTTTCTATTTTTATGTTGAGCATTGATTTGGTCACCAAGGATGTGAGACGACTGGACGAGTCCCTGCAAAGATAACTAGAAATATCTTTAATACATGATATAGGAACATTTTGCAAGTATTTGGAAATCAGGTTCTATGTGTGATTTACCTTCTTTAACCCTATCTGCACTAGTTTTTCCAGGAGGGATTAGACCTCCCTGCGTTGTTACTGACGGGTGGTTATCTCTACAAATCACCTCTCAATTAACAAAAGAAAAGGGGTACCTTTTGGTTATATACAGTGCGTCCCAGAAAAAAGGAAACCGAGAATTATTGATGTTTTATCATAACTTAGTCAAATTTATAATTAATAAATGGAGACATATTTGGAAAGCTAAGATCCTCTTCTTTCATTTGATGCAACTCATATAATGCATATTTCACGCATGAGTGATTAAAATGAATTTGAAGAGAGGAAACCAAAAAGTCATTTGGCGGACGGTATCTGAATTTTAAAGAGAAAATCACATTTCTAGAAAGTTGAGTTTCTGCCTTTTCATATGACACCTTAATCAGGAAAAATGAGCAAGGAATGACAAAGTTCTGTTTGTTTTAAAAGTAGTGCTTGCATTTCCCTAATTTTATCAAATGAATTCGTTTTCACTAGCTGCTTGCTGTAGCAACAAACTGAATTGACAAAAGACTTAACTCCGTTTCGTTGATAATCAGCCATGCATGAATTAGTCTTTCGTCAACGGCTGATTGTCAAAGAATCAGAGTGAAGTCTTTTGTTAATTCCGTAAGTTGCTACGGCAGGCAGCCAGTGAAAACTAATTCGTTTAATACAATTATGGAAATGCAAGCACTTCTTTAACCAAACAGAACTTTGTTATTCCTAGCTCATTTTTCCTGATTAAGGTGTCATACAGTGTATGAAAGGGCAAAAACTCCCTTTTTTAAAAATTGTGATTTTTCTCTTTGAAATTCAGATACCGTCCGCCAAATGAGTTTTTGGTTTCCTCTATTCAAATTCATTTTAATCACTCATGCGTGAAATATGCATTATATGAGTTGCATTAAATGAAATAGATCTAAGCTTTTCAAATACATGTATGTGTCATTTATTAATTATAATTGTGATTAAGCTATGATAAAAACATCGATAATTCTGTATAAAGGGTTCAAGTAGCTACAATGTACAAGTAGTGCAGTCCTGCTTTAAAGCATTTACTCAAATTAGCAAATTGACAGCAATAAGACAAAATATATTTATTTGTAATCGCTATTACGCAATATGAGAATGGATCAAATCATTGATTTTAATATCTTACAAAGTGACTCCTTTATAAAGTATCAGTATTCATTAAAGATTTGTTTGGGGTACAAGAAACCTGAATTACACGTTATTGATATTGAGAACTAACCATAGATGATAATATACAAAACTTTCCATTTTGTGTCTCCGTACATGTACATGTACATGTACATGTACAGAGCTGAAATTTCCTATTCATGCAGTACACACGTTGATCTAAATATATTGGAAGTTGAAAGGTATTTGTAATCATTTATTTATTTTTTGCTGTTGAAACTGATAGTAGACTCACTCATGACTGGTTTGAAATGTCACCAGACAATGTCAATTAGCATTGGGAATTAAATCGGCAAAATGATGCAGACGTACTAATTTGCTAAATTAGATCCATGTTTTTCTAGTAAACAAACCTAAAAGGGTTAAATTAATCAAATCTGTCATGTGCTGAAAGTTTGTATTATTCATCACAGTATCATGATTGTGTTTTTAAAGGGACATTGTCACCATTTAATTCAGTGCATCCTCAGTTTGGAGCTGAAGGGATTAAACGTCCCTTTTGGCGCTAAATAGACAATAATTTTTCATGAGGTTTATTCATTTAATTAATTGATGGATTGATTAATCAAGTACCGGTATTTAATTATTTCATTTCATGAAATGGGTACCTGGCAGGAATTTTGTCCTTGAAATGCTTAAGCGCCGTAATGGCAGCCATGCTAAAGCCAGGGTAATATTTGCAAAGCGCCAGGAGTGTCAAGTCTGACAGACATGAGCACTTTACAAGAACCCACTATTATTATTATTATTATTATTTATTTGTACATTCAATTTTTTCTTTCATTGAATTATATTTTTACTTATTCATTGGCTGCTTGTTGGAATGAATTTTTAGATTTTAAGCTGTATTGCGAAGAAGACCAAAAAGGGTGTAAGTAGAAATCTGACATTTGTTCTGATGGCAATGATAGGTTTAGGGTTGCGGTTTAGCATGGTTAATCTCGGATCTACAGTAGGTTTGAAATTGGGAATTTGGTTATCTTTAGAAATTGACTTTGAGTCATTTTGTACTTACACTGTACATGTGTGTAAGAAGAACAAGATGATTTAGAAATTAAACAGAGAAATAGTGCAAACAAAGTAATCAAAAGAAAAGGAGTGGAGTAGAAATAACTTTGTTTTTATTTTTAAAGAAAATAATTACCGGTTCCAATACATACCGTTTGAAAATGGAGGGGGGAAAATGGTGAGCATATTATAGAAAACATAGTAATTTTGTTTGTGTTAATTTGACTAGAGATATATGGAAAACCAGGAAAAGGTGTCTATGCCGAGATAAAATTGTATTCAGTGGGTTTAAGAAGAATATCAATTAGACAATTTGTAAGATTCTTTAAGCAAGATTCTTTGGACGAAATGGGAACTGCAGTCTAATATAACAGAGTCAGTATGCTCAATTGCAGATAAGGACAAGTAAACGAAATTCAAGATTTTTGGAATTCTGTAATTTTTTAGTAAAAAGTTAATTAATACAAAATAATATTAAGCTGTTTGTTCTTGTATACCACTTATCAAATGTGAAACCGTAATATAACAAAACCTTATACGTGTACAGAAACTTTAACATGGCACTTAATTGTAATTCTACAATCATCAAATGAGTGTCATCTATTAATTGACATGTAGATGCAATTAATATGAAGTAACCTTGAAGCCCCATCAATTCTGATCCACCTGCCATTAGACGCAGGCCCTCGTCAATGCTGCATTTCGTAGTTTTGTTCAAATTGGGTCATCGGCACCTGTCACCTTCTCTCATAGTAAAATGTAAACATTGTATTGATTGGTAAACGCCTCGTATTGACCCAGCCCTCCCAAGGCAGTGACGTGCTAGCTAGTCTACGACTCCCAGACATGGCACTTAAGAGTTCATGTTATCTGTACAGGTGCATTTGTACATTGTATAGGAGGATTTCTTTGGGTGCACCAAATTGCAAAGGGTGTTTGTACAGTGTACACGTATTCCAAAATGTACACAGAGAATGCGATGAGATCTGCCTAATTGCTACCCAACAGCTTCATGTAGCAATAGTGATCAGGTGCCAAATGGCTCGAAAGTTTTTCAAAATGGTGCGCTACATGCTTTACCTTTGACCACCTGGTACAGTACGCATTAGATCGGCACAGTTAATATGATACGGTACATTAGCATTTGCTTCCAGAAGTGCTTGAACACACCCCCCAGTCTTGACAACTTATCCTAGATTAAGCCCCCTTCCTGTGTAAGAGCTTCTGGTTAGTGTTCTGGTGTCCATGTCCAGTACAATACTGTATTGAATATTCATTTTTCTTCGAATTTCATTTTACAGAAAGATGTACACCCTTGTATTAAACTTTGATACCCTTTTTCCATATCTTATCACAAGTTGTCAGTCTCTTCAGATAATTTCATAAGATTTTAATATTATCGTGACCAGAACGTGTGATGACCTTTAATATGCCTTCCATGGTTGAATTGTCAATATGTACTTTCAACAAGTACCCCCCAACGCGCTTCAAATTATTATGATTACCGGCAGGTGAAAGAGAATTGCTTTCAATTAGCCTTCCCAGCCGTAGACCTCCCTCTTTTACCGCTCTCTCTTTCGTTTACCCTCCTCTTGGTTATTTTGCCCTCTAAATTTGATTGAAATAATCCAATGTTGTGAAATTGAAGTATTGATTTTTTTATCAAATTAAAAATAAATGTTATGAGCAACAGTACTGTACTCCCATACTTTATGGGTTGGCATCATTGCAGAGACAGGAATGATTTACGTTAATGTTGTGACTCTTCGACTTGTGAGAAGCGTTGAGGGTTTTGTACGTTTTAAGATTATTTCAAGAATAAAGTGAAATTGCTGACTTGGGGAGGGAGGAAGGGGAGGGGGCGGAATAAGAGAGAAAGAGAGAGAGAGAGAGAGAGAGGGGGGGGGGGTGAGGGGGGAGAAGGAGAGATATGAACATGGAGGTTCACGATAGCAGCTATTAAGCAAGGGATTAAAACTTTGAAACTAAAATTGAAAGCAAAACTGAACCAAGCATAGAGGGGAGGTTGGCCGAGAATATACATGTTTGTACATTATATGTACATGTACATGTACAGTACATGTACATTTACTGTGCATGTTTTTCAGGGGAGAATGTGAATCTGCAATGTGCATGTAGCTGGCATAGAAAAAAGGTCTTGGGTTTTCACTCACACTTTAGTATTATTCACAATAAATTTGACATGGATGTACATGTACAGTACACAAATCAATGTTAATGCAGGGGGTGTCAGTCTCAGTTTGGGACCTTCATTTTGATGTCACTTGAGCCACTGATGTATTGAAAGGATGATTGAATTTCACCTTATGAATACCAGAATGTTGATTTCCACCTGGTCAGATGTGCATAGCATTTCCAAGCGACATGGCCTCTTTCATTTTTATTTATTGTTTAATGCATTTTAGAGATTTAGTCTCCCCTTGTACAGGTCTACAATGTACTGTACCAATGAAAAAAGTATATGGGGGCTCGGGGCGAAATAATGCCCAAAAGAGCCCCCCATAAATTTGCATAGAGTTCAATAAAAACAAATTCTAGAATGTTATATTCATGCAGGCAAGCTTGAAAAGTAGCCCCCGAAAAATTAATATTAATTTTTCCCCTGCTGAATGTAAATGTGTACATGTACATGTTGGCTATTTCTAACATCTTCCTAACATGATACCAAAATTGGTTCGTTCAACATTATAGTTGTTATTATGTGTATGCACGACTGTTTTAAAACTGAAACCAATGAAAAGGGATTCTTTTCCAGGCCCCTACATGCATTTTTATGTACACTGTACATGTACAGGGTTTCTTAACATCTACTGTAGATCACAGTTTTTGAAACCTGTATTCTGGTCTTCAAATTGATAGTTGATCATACATGTATTTCATACAAAGCAGATCGATTGGGGATGTGTTTTGTATATTTCTTTTGTGCAAATCCTTTTCATGAAGTTTGCAGCAGGCTCATCTGACATAGCAACACATTGCATTAAAGCACTGTGTACCTAAATTGTTTATTGTCATGGATTTGTGTTGTTGAGCTACACCTGTACATGTACAGTGTGTACATCATTTATAATATACATGTAGTTGCAGCGTAGCCTAATAGGTATTTTTTTCATTCTTTTAGTTAACCTACCCCCCACCCCCCCCCCCCCCCCCCTACACACCAATCCTTGAAACTCCTAAACTTAAATTTAGAGAATAATCAGTGAACATTTCAAACATATTGTTATGAAGCCTCATACTGCAATGTAAAAAGGGTGATTAAACAATCTACACTGTACAAGATTTTGGAAGATTGATGTTTGTCTACACTGTCAATTTCCAGATTGTTCATACATGTATATTGAGTAATATATCATTCATTCTTATGTCTGCTTATTAATTACAAGAGGATCTGTGGCAATCTGCGTCTAATGCATGTCTTGGATGTTATTTATGTGGTGGCATCTTTCATTTAAGACAGTAACCACAAAGCGTTGATAAATATTTATAAGTAACCCAAAATGAACCATAACAAAGTCTTTTTCACTTCAGTTTTAGCTCAAAGTAACTGAAAATAGAAGTTTAGCTTCTAGATTTATTGGTATGGACTATAGAGCCATCATCTGTTGATAAAACCACATTTTTTCCTTCTGCATCTCTAGTACCTGTATACAGGTAGTCCTACATGTACATTAGGGCTACACAAAAAAAAGATGTTGTATTGCCCTTAGCGACCGACCCCAAAATCTTGAAATCTATGGTCAGCTTTTTTTAGTTAAAAAAAAATGTATTTAAGCATTAAAAACTGAGAGATATCAGCCCAAAGAGGGAGTAAAAAAAAGTTTAGAAAAGAAAAAGAAAAAGAAAAAGATTTCTGACCAACCGACCCATGTTTTGGCACCTAAAGGGCAATACAATATCTTTTTTTTTTAGGCCTTATAATGGACAGTACATGTGCATTAACTTTTTCTGATATTTATCACAGATTTATGTGTACATACAACTGTACATGTACGAACTGACCTGAAGAAATCTCACCTTTACTAGGGAAAATTTAAGAATAACTCCCATGAATAAAATTATAATTTGTTTACTCCTGACATTGTACAAACAAAGTACAAACATATAAAAACAAAAGGAATTGAATCTTCTTGCAGGCCCTGGTTCAGTTTACCTGTAGTCCCAATGCTACTGTAATAAACATTACATGTTCCTAGGTTTCACACATAACACTAATGGGGAAACCTGAGACCTTACTAAAGACGAGGTGAAAATCAAATTTGACCCGGCATTGGTGACTCTTGGGGGCAAAATGAGAGGTGTAAACTGTAATATTTCTGCCTCAATGCCATGACTTGAGGGGCAGAGGAAAGTGTTAAAAACGAAGCGATGCAATATAGATTGCATCCAAGAAAGGGTGTTCACTTGTTGTAGTCTAAATTTCAGACCGTTGCCAACTTCATGTGCTCTCTGGTGCTGGGGGTGTTTCACAAAGATCCTGAGTTGAACTTATCTTTAAGTTTGACTTAACAATTATGGAAAGTTGTTAGCATCTTTTAAAATATATTGTAAAATTTATTTTAAAGGGCATAAAATGTTGATTCAAGTAATTCATATATTTTCTATTATAAGATATTTCTATTTCTTGATGTGGAATTTATGAAAAGTCTAAAATCCTTTTAAATTTTTTAAAATAACTTTTGCTTTTGAATATATGTAATTTTAAGGCTACAAATGGCTCCCATAATGTTTAAGTCCAACTTAAGTTTGATTTAGGATATGGGAAACACTCCCCAGGAAAAGTCTATACACATTACTTTGTTTGTGAAATCATACATGTACATGTACATGTATGTATCTTAAATACATCATCGAGTCCCGCCGCGGCACCAATGTCCTTTGGCAAGACATTGATCTACATTTGCCACTCTCAACCCAGGTGATGTAAATGGGTACCTGGCAGGAATTAATTCCTTGAAATGCTGGAGCGCTGTAATGGCTGCTCGGCTAATAATTAAAGCCGGGGTAATAATAAATGCGCCTCGGAATAGAATTTTTAGGTATTATTATCATTATCTTTTAAGAGCCAGAAGGGCCTTCAGGTAAATGTAGCTCATATCATTTCACACAGAAGTAACACCGGTATGGCTCCAGACAGATGACATCTTCTTCAAAATTACAATGATTCTCTGCACATTCCAATTGATGCTCATAATCATGTCCTCATGATATCATATTTCTTCCATCTTGTTTCTTGCCTCTTTTGATTTTGTGTGATTTTTGTATGAATATTTATTTATTTATTTATTTCTGATATTTGTACAGGGTAGCACATATCACCAATTTGGTGGTCCTCAATGAGGCCCTGTGGTAAGAATAAATAATAAATAATAAAGATAATTCATCCCTACTCTCTTTATTGTTAGGTTTACCCTTGCCAACAAGAACCGGTTGGCTCCTGTAGTGTACATGTATGAAGTCTAAGGGAATGAGAGAATACAGTAGTCGATAGATTAATTTAGTCATTTGGAAGGAATAGAGGCGTTCTTAGTGGCACTCTTTTTTTGTTGAATTACATGTACACTTGAATATCTTTTTGGTTGCACTCTGTTTTAAAAGCCAGATTTGAGTACATGTAAGTTGAATGTGCCAAAAGGAGCCAATGAGCCTTTCTCTTACTAAATGTATAAATGTGCCTGTAGGGGTAAAAGTACTCCAGTCTTCTCCTGAAAATGTATTTCAATCTGCACAAGTACATGGAAAAATCAAGATTTCATCAGAATATATACACTTCAATGGGATGCATAAGAAATTGAGATGGTGCACTCCAATTATAGTGCAATGCAGTTTAGCGTTACATTCTCGCCTCCTCTCTTCCGACTGCCTGAGATCTCACCGAGGCCAGCCAAGGGAGAGAGAGAGAAGGAGAGAGAGAGAGAGAGAGGGAGAGGGAGAGAGAGAGAGAGAGAGAGAGAGAGAGAGAGAGAGAGAGAGAGAGAGAGAGAGAGAGAGGGGGAGAGAGAGAGAGAGAGAGAGAGTGGACCCCTCTTCACTGATTAGTGATTTGATAGATGCCCTACATACATTGTACACCCTGTAGGAGAAAGAGAGAAGGGATGAATTATCTTTAATCTGGAAGGGTGGCAAGCCAGCCCAGCCAGCCAGATCTGGGGCATGATGACAGGGCAATAACATATAAATCAAGAGAATGGGGGTTCGTGTGCCACAGATATATTGGCATTTGAGAAGTAATTTTCTTGTCAGGTTGTTGAGGGGGAATGACGGGCCAGCGTGGACAACTTCTACAGGGGATGCGGAGACTGTCTGGGGCTAGTGTAGTGTATTATAAGGCATGGGAAAGAGAGAGTTGGGATTAGGTAGGGAGAGACAGTCCTGAAGGAAAGGAGGGAGAGAGAGAGAGAGAGAGAGAGATAGAGAGAGAGAGAGAGAGAGAGAGGGTGAGAGAGAGAGAGAGAGAAAGAGACAGGGTAGGTGTCGAGACCGGAGGATACCGGTAGTCATAATATGGAGGCAGGGAATTTCATACAGAATATCTGTTTGGAGCCACAAATGCGTCAACTCAGAGTTAAAAGGCTTATCGCTCCAACGAGACAATCAGGGCTCAAATTAATTTTTTGTCCACGGGGGCTCTTCCCCCCAAAAAAGAGCCCCCGTGAGCCTTCTCACGGGGGCTCTTTTAGTACTGACGGGGGCTCTTTTTGTATACAAAAGTCCATTGAATTGGTAACTATGATACTCCTCAATTATTTGCTATTTCATCATTATCATTTCAATCAGCATTTTCCCTCTTACAAATTTACAAGCTACATAGCTGTTAATGGCCTGTGTATATAATATATACGCATACAACACTGATCTTTATGATGTCTTTAACGTGACATAATTATCTTCTTCTCCCCTTGCAAACGAGAAAGAAAACAAGGTCATTAAAAGGGATTAAGCGACAAATAATGATTGTGATTCAAATCGATGCGAATATTTGTTTGAATAAGCACTGCTATTCACCCGAATCTTCTTTGTAAAAACAACTTTTACAAATCTCAGCCATACTTACTGAGTTGAGACGTTCCATTCAATGTAAAATACTCATTAAAGAATACACTTCTCCTAATCTGAAAGTGATCTTACAACACAGTGGCAGATTTGGGCTGAGATTTGTAAAAGTCGTTTTTACAAAGAATATTCTGGTGAAAAGCATTGCTTATTCAAAATCCTTGCATCAATTTGAATCACAATGATTATTTGTCACATGATCCTTTTATTAAATAACCTTGTTTTTTTTTTTTTTTTTTTTTGCAGTGTTTGCACTGCGAGCTGAATAACTAGGCCTACTCATAAAACGAGAAATCTTGCACGCTAATCTAAGTTCCATTTCATTGGTTTAAGGTTTAAAAATTGAAACTCAATATTGTGTTAAAGTTATAACAGAAAAGATAATCTTTGTTTTATAATTCCACGGGGGCGATTTTTAATTTTGCAATCGCCCCCGTGAGCAACCTGACGGGGGCGATTATGTAGCTCACGGGGGCGAATCGCCCACCGCCCCCGTGTATTTTGAGCGCTGGAGACAATACATTTGTATGTTTATGTAGACTGAGAAGAGAATAGTAATGAAGTTTAACATTTTATAAGAGATGAGGAGAGCAAAAGGTAGAGAGAGAGAGAAATTATATAGAGACAGAAAGTGTTTGATTTGGACACAGGCAAATTTTTTTTAAGACTTTGCTCACTTTGTTTTCACACTCGGGTTCTGTTTATAAACCAAAGTGGGCTACACTGTACTCTGTAGCTCCACCGGTAGAACAGGAATATTTGGCTCCGGAAAAAGGCAGGGTTAGCACCGCAATTGACCAGTAACCTTGTCCTTGGGCAAGCTTTCAGGTTGTCAATAACAACCTTTGTTTAATATAACAAAATTGTTAAAATTTGAATACGTTAATAAACCGGTCTATTTGCGGTGCTGTCTCTTGAAATGCGGTGCTACATGTACATGTAAGAGGTCAATGAGAACAAAAGTGTAAATAGTCTTGGGCTAAGGAAGAGCGGTGCTAACATGTGAAGGCGGAAACACAGTGTCCAATCAGAGCTGGTCTGGTGTTAGCGATTTTGAGTATTAAAGATCAGTGTGGGTTTCCTTAGCCCGGGTTAGGCAAATACAACTGTAGTATAGGGTTAAGAAAAAAAAGTGTGAAAAGGAAAATAAAAATGTATGGGGCCGAAATTGTACTGGGCTAAAGATACATGTACATGTACGTGTAGTAGGGCTAAGAAACCGAGTGTGAAAAGCATTAGAAAGATACTTATAAAGAGAGAGAGGGAATTTGTATGGTATGTTTTTCTCTTTCCTTCCCATTGTAAATTATTACAGTGCAGAATAAAAAGATTGATCCTAACTGCCTGCCTCAGAGAGGGTTACATGTAACTACTGTTTAATACTGGTACAGTGCATTTTTCCAAATGGAAATTACGCATACACTGTACACCAGCGTGGGACCATAGACAGGGATGCCTGCACCTACTTGAGAAGTAACATAAACATGGAAAGCTGACAAAGTAGTCCAATTGTCTCCTCTTGCGAAAACAATATTTGACTTTCTTTTGGCTGATAGGATTGAAATGCAAATTGAGTTCCACAGAATACATAGTTGTTCATGTATATTGGATCTGTGGACTGTAAGTCTTAGCCCGGATTAGCTCAGCATTGAGATCCAATAGGTGTTTGCAAACCTTATTCTCTTTTTAAAGGGCGCATACAGAAGTTTACAGAGCCTGGGTCTTCTTCTTTCCACATATATTTGTCCATCTTTTCATTCCTGCTCTTGTTTTCATTTTTCTGTTTCCCCCCCTTACATGTATTTTGTTCCCGTTTATCGGGAGAGCACACAGCTAAAGGTATGCCTACATTCAAGAATAAAACTAGTCCTGCGTGCAGATCTTATGTTTTCAGAGGCAAACTTCTTTATATTCATAGGCTTATGTTTTAGAGTTTGATGCTTAATACCGTAATTAATGTTGTATAAATGGCCCTCGTGTATTAACCGCACCCCTCTTTTTCACCCTAATTTTTTTTATTATTTTTTTTTTGCCGACTTAAAAAACAGTAGAAGACCTAGGATAGAACCTTGTGGTATGCCGTGTAATAGAAGAAAAATTGGAGGAATTATTATTATAAACTACATATTGAAATCTATCAGAAAGATTACTTTCAAACCAAGATGACAGACAAATTTGAGTGTTGTTCTACTTTCCGAGTGGTGAGTCAACACACCGATAACTGAGCTGGGAGACATTGCCAGGCATAGCGCCAGGTGAAGGGGCATAAATCGAAACTTTAAAAAAAAAAAAAAAACGGTTAATACACCGTTAATTACGGTAAGTTCATAGTAAGACAAATAGCTGTTGTTTATTTCAAGCCTTAAAAGCAATCAGAGGGCCTATCATTCAGGTTTCTGAGCATGCAATACTTTTTTGTGTACCGTACAGTAGATAGATTCTGAAGTTTTAATGGTTGAAAAATTACATGTAGATCTAACTGTATCATGAATATAAAGTGTTAGATGTCTTTGTGGAACTCCAAAGTGATGCAACATGTATGCATTGCTTTATAGTTAATTAATGTTTAATCGCTAAAAACTCCAACTAGACAGATACATGTACAATGTATGCTGACTGTGATTGTGAATACACACCCTATTTTAATTGAAGATACCTCAGAAAAGAAATGAATGAAATTTGTGAAACATGTTTTCCCAATTTGAATAGCATTTAAGAGAGAAGCCATATTGCCATTCAGTTGTAGTTTCCTCCAATTTACGGTAGTTTATTTGCATTTGTCTTCCTGTAATGCACTCATTGTCATTATTTGTAATGGAGATCAGTAGCTGATTTACATGGCATACGTGATATGGGATACCTTGAGTACACAAAATGTGAGCCCCCAAATTGTGCTATTGTGCTCCTTTTTTGAGACAAAATAAGGCTGCTTAGACAATGCTAAAAACTCTCCTATAATTGTCTTTTTGTATCCAAGAATTTAATTTAGCTTTTTTCTTCTTTTTTTGCTTGCGTTTTAGAGATTTGATTGTTTGGAATTGTGCCTATTCTGCTCCCCCTTCTGTACAGAATACTGAGTCCAATCCTGATCAAGATAAAAAAAAAACATTCTGAAGATCATGAGAATATTCAATAGGTCATTTAGATGTTTAATGCCAAACCTCTTCACACATGGGTCGTGTAGAAACAGGGGGCATGTACATGTACCCCCCCCTCCATGGTTTGATGAAATATATTTCAAAAGCAAGAAAAGGGAGAAAGGGAAATGGAAAGAGAGAAGGCAAGGTAAGGTATGGTATTTATTCATCAACATATCGCAGCCAATGGCTGAATTGCATGCATGATTTACAGAGATTTGATTAAAAAAATTAAAAACATATTTACAATTCATTATTTAACAATAATTCAACAAAAAAACTCAGTTAACCTCGAAAAGGGAGGAAAAAAGTAAAGGAATAATGTGGAGCGGGAACATAAGGAGAAAAGGAAAGGAGTGTTGAGGGAAAGCGAAGAAGGGGAAATGGAAATAGAGGAGGAGGGATGGAAAGAGAGAAGGGGGAATGGATGGGAAAAGAAGGAGCCCTGGACCACCTCCCTCTCTCTCTCCCCCTAACAGTAGCCTTTTTATTTTGTTTCTCATTTTGCGAGTGAGACCTGTGCCTTCCCATGCAATCATTCTATTGCCCCTTAATGGATGGCTCATGCTCCGGCACTGCATAATACATTCACCTACATGTACATGTACATGTACATGTAGGTTGGACCAGCTCTTATATTATTTAAAATCTACAATGTACATGTAGGCATTGAAGGGCGTAGCCCATTCTTCATATGAATGTTTCCAGCTACAATCCAGGGATCACTGCTTTATCTCCTGTTTGGACAAACGATGCAAAACGCAAATTACATGAATAATAGATTATTAGTACGTCATTTGTCCCCAAGGCTGCGTTTGTGTTGAAGGTCGATCAATAATGTGATAATGCAGCGATAGTGCCTTGATAATTTGCCTTGTTGTGACAGCTTTGTTTTTGCCTCTTTCAGCCCCAGCGTGAACTTGCTTTCAGACATTGAATAGAGAAACATTCTAAAAGTGGAACATCTGTAGCTACATTTCAAACCATTGCCAACAACCGTAACCACAAATATGACTTTGATTATATCAGGCTCGATTTTTAACTTGAGTTTACTTATATTTTTAAACCCTAATTTGATTGCTTTATTGAATTGAGTTGAAAAGCATTGAGAAGGATTAGTGTTAAAAAATCCAAAGTCACAGCCAAAAGCTGATATAAAGTGCATTTAGAAATAAGATAAAATGCATTTAAAGATAAAGACCAGTTATGGTCATGTGATTGCATTGTGAAAGAAACGTTGTGGAATCGATCAGAAAAGGTTGATCATCTAGCATATAAGTATTGGTGTGTACTGCAAGGTTCTGGAATCATCAACATTATAAGAAATTTGGCCCAGTCTTGATAAAGTTACAAGCACTGTACACAGAAAGATGTATATGGGACTACGCGACATGTTCGCAATACCTATCAGGTCCAAATAGATATAATAATTTACCAAATATATCAATTAGTAGGCAGTTTCTCTGCAAAATTTGTATCACATATTTATAGTCAAAACATATTCTTTTACATGATTGGTAATAAGAGCTTCCATTTTATTTTTTGAGAGAGGGGCGTTTCCAAAACTGGCCTTTACCTTTAAAACCGGTCCCACTTCTTATCATTCTGTAATTAATAGGTCACTGGCCTGGTTTTTGTTTAACTTTCCAAAGCTGTTAAAAATTCATCTCTATTCCCTTGTATAATTCAATATCTTGTTGTTGTCAACCATCTCATTGTGCGTCATGTTGCACTTTTGACATTTTCCTCCCCCCAGCTTTCCACGTTTTATCTCGGAAGAGTCAGAACATGAATGATTTATCGACCAGCCCTGTTTACACTGGCCACTACGGACCTGAAGTACAAGTATAAGTTGAAGCACATGATTTGGAAGGGAACTTTTAAAAAAAATTGACTTACAATCAAGTGTACAATTTACAATTTTTCTCCATATATTCTATCTAGAACTAATTGTAAACTGCTGTTGATGGTAAAGATGTGATTGATTTAGGGTACATTTAATGAGATTTGATTGAAACTTGGTGACATACATACATGTACATGTATGTGTATAATTATGAGACAGTATTGATGTACATTAAATCTTCATGTTACAGGACACAGATCTGTGAAATGCGATCTCCAAAAGTTGTGTTGTCTGGTTTGTTCTGGTGCCGGTGCTGCATACAAAAAGAGCTCTGCATGTATTAACATACATGTAGCTCTCAAGATAATGGAAACGGCCATGGCTGAGCACTAAACATGTAATGTTAGATTGGCTAGCCGCCGTGAAGGTTGTACTTAATGTATGGGCTTTGAGGCACATATGTGTGCCAGGCAGAAAGAAGAAAAAAAGGGAGACAGTCTTGTATTTCAAAGACATTTATCATGCGTAGAGGCGCAATGTACATGTAGGATACCGGTAGATTGTGGATGAGCCACAAATTGATTGAAAGAGGAAGATGTAGGGGAGAAATTTGGAGGGATCTTGGCATCCAGCCTTGAGCTGTTCAAATCAGTGTCTCCTTTTTAGGCCTGCTCCTTTTAGAGATGTTTGTGGGTCCAGAATTCTAGGAATTAGCATAAAGAGCAATAACAACTCTGTAATTGTAATTTATCATTGAAGTCTCTTTATTGACAAGTCTCTTAATTGGCAAGTCTTGAAATCACTATTTTCATGTCAACAATTATGTCTGAGTAGAAAATGGAAGTAATTGGTGTCTGTTTGAGGAGGAAAAGCTGATTTATTTTAGACCTTAGGAAAGCTCTTCTTTATATACAGTATATAGAGAAACCTCTTAAAAACAAGCAAAAGACAGAGTAGAAACTATTTTACCTGGAAGGTTGGGGATGAAAAGTTATACCGGGTGTCCTGCAAAATGTGGAGTGCTCTTTTTAATACATATATGTACTGTACAATGGATGTGTCTTTTCACATTTTGCTGCACATTTTGCTGCACATGGTGATTTTTGAAGCGGTGTACTGAGTTACAGTGTGTATTAAAGTGCTTGAACGGAGCTTCCAACTCTTCATTTGTGCAGCTTTTAGTGGCTCATTTGTGGGAATATGTGCACAGCCACACAAGGCACTTTATATGCACTTTCCACTCTTTGTAAATGTTACCTTGTTTAATAGCAGCCTGCACAATGCCTTGCCGGTCTTAGCTGTGCATATTAAAGGTACTATGTCCCTTTTGCAGCCAACCTCAAATGCTGTAGAACTTTGCAGGAAAATATGAATATGTCATGTATGTCCTATCTGTGAAATTTAAACGTTAGCAGTGTCCTCATATTCAAATTATGCAAGGAAACCTGTTTACTTGCTAGACTTCACTGTCAGACACTATTGAGTGACTGACTGGATTTTTTTCTTCTTAATTGGTAATAACATACATGAAAAGAGTTGTGGGTACATGAGCATTTGTCTACATCAATAACCCACTTCTTGTGATGGCCAAGATTAAACTGATTGAATCTTTGCGCAGCATAAAACGTATGACAATTCGGTACAATTGTCTGAAAATCAAGACTATTACTTTTGGGCTCTATAGCCCTAAAGTCGATTTGACAACTAATACTCATTATTTTCCCACTTGAAGACATTTTCAAGCCCAACCTTTTTTAGGGAAGTTTTAAATTAGTATTATCTTTCAAATGCAGTTGGAATTTAACTTTTTCATTTTTTTGGCCTGCAAATGGGACATAGTCCCTTTAAGGCTGTATGGAAATGTGTTCAAAGTGTCAAATTAAAGTGTGTGCCTACAGACTTTTAGCTACCAGTGATGAATTGCAATTTCTAAGTTAAAATGGGCTTCCCGTTCCATATTTTCAAATTTCTACATGTAGCTACTAGTTTGTCCTCATACTCAAGCTACATGTATTTTATGATCATCAGAGCTGCAGTATCTTGGAGCTTCCCAGAGCTACTTGTAAATCACTCACTTTTCCTATGTTTTTTTTCTTCCACCGCCGAGCCTCCCTTTCGTGGACAACCCATTCTTTCAATTTAGATTCATTAGGTTGTGAGATCTACATACAATGTGTTTGATGATAGGAAGATGGGATTTCTTGGGCGATGCAGAAAACAGATGCAAATCTGGCAAAGGAAGGAAACATGGAGGGGGTGATTGGGAAAAATGAAGGCTAACTGTATTTTTAGGGTTGACTTTGATGTTTGAACAGCTCATTTTTTTTAGAGAACCCAGTACTTTCAAAAACATTCATTATAAAATATTCCATCACTTTATCTCTATCAAACATGTAAGCATGCTCAGGTTCCTCTAATTATGTGGTTGGTAGTACTATCATTTCATTGTTGTATTAGTCCTTCATGCCTTGTTCTATCAATAGGATGAAATCATTTCTTTATGAACTCAAGATGACTGCATCATCCGATAGCTTTACAAACACCTATACAAATACACTGCCTTTGTTTAAAATCATCAACAATTCATATCATATCAGTCAAGCCAGCAAATGGTTTATTCTCTTCACTTGTCATACAAAAGTGCATTTTTGTAATGCAATTACACTGCAAACGGTATTGGCATTAATTTTAAAACGGCTCCTTTTGATTTGGCGTATCTACATTTACATTTATATAATCAGGAATTGCATGAGGACAATAGGGTGTTATGGAACATTACAAATCAATTTTTGCTCCTTTCTCCTGCGAATTAGAAAGATATAAAGTTCAAGGTTTTTCACTGGGGTAGAAACTGTATGCACTCAAGGTCACCAATCATTGTCAACTTTCCATCCATTAAATATGCAGACTGCTCAGTAAAACGGTATCGGATGAAATTGGAATGTGTCACTTTCAATACAACTTTGTCATGCATCGAGTTGGGAGAGTTTAATTAAATGTCGTCAGGTAAACATCCCTCTTCCTGGTTACCATGACTTTAGATGGTTGGCGGTCTAATGTGCTGTGAAACGGGGTGATTACGAGCATTAAGGAGCAAATATTGGAAATGTGTTTATGACAGGTTTTCCCCACGATTCAACCAATTAATTTGAAATCCTTTTTTCTTCATTAACTTCACCATGAATAAAAAAGATATGATCTACGTTGGAGGATCACTAACTTTTCTGATAAAATTGGAAAATAGAGTGAATTGACTTTGCACATATTTGCAAGTATGTCTATGTATTGCACTCATACTAATTTGAATAAAGTATGATTTGATGACGACTTTATCTAACCTATTACACTATCTCCTTCTTCTTTTTATATCATAGGATCCAACAGATTCAGCTCCTTGGTCGCGACCTTCGAGGACCAGAGCACGATAAGCTGTGGAATCAACTAGAGGCAGAGATCCACCTTCACAGACACAAGACAGTCATCCGGGCCTGTAGAGGGCGCCGTGCAACCAGGAGGCATGTCCCGCAGCCAGAGGGTCATGTGAGTATGGAGGTCAAGGTCAAATAGAAAGGTTAAAGTAAATGATGATTTGCCATGGATGGTAGTCCAAAGATCTTTTCAGCATCAGAACTTCTCACTTTCTTGCAATACATCTAGTATGGACTTCCCAGTAGCTACATGTAGAAGGTTCTGAACTTGTTTATGACTAAATTACCCCTCCCCCCTTAATGCAGAAACTCCCAGGTTGCTGTAGGCCTTTGATTAAGATAAAAGATCCATGGAAAGGATATTCTGATACATACATGTAGTTGGAGGGTCCATCATGAGACTGAGATATTTTGCTATTAAAGATGAAACTGGTAATGTCAATTGAGAAAGTTTTTCTGTAAAATATGTATGTGCATCTTCCCATTAAGATAAAAAAATATTTGCTTTAGCAAATTTGCCAGATGTATGTGCTTCGTCAATTGTCATTTTTAAATTCTTGGCTACATGTACCTGTACTGTTCACAATTATACAGTATATAAAAAGAGATACAATTTGACATATGACTGTAAATTATTTGCTTTTCATACAGGATACTGCTATTAACAACAGAGGAGTTGGTGATATAAGGACGGTAACATTGGTGAAAGAACCAGAGGAAGGCCTAGGAATGTCCATAACAGTAAGGCTCATGTATATTTTTGTAAAAACAGATTCATAGCCCAAAACATTGATGGCAAAATCTCACTTAAATTGTATCATAATATGGAAGAGGATTTCATTTAAAACACAATACTGCAAGGATTTTCAAAACAAATGTGTTAGAAGTTGAATATTGATGAAAGAATACAAAATTTAGGTTTTTTGCAAACACAGAAAACCCCAATTATGTATTCTTTTTATCCATATTTGTCTTCAAACACATTTTTTTTTTCCGAGGGGGGGGGGGGGGTGGGGTAATTTTTGCACAAGTGTGTCTTAAATGACACCCTCTATCACATTCTCATACTATTTCACTTAAAGTGAAATTTTGCCATCAAATTTTTGGCGAATAAGGTGCTCTCAACACTTCAGAGGGGCTTTAAAAAGAATCAAATATTGATAGTAAATATGCCTCTCACATTAGGATGTCCCTCCTTAAGCCCTGCAATTAATTGTGGTTACACAGAAATAACAGAATGAAAGCATTTACTCCTTCTATTATTGATAACCTTTGCTCACGCAGGGCCTTTGCTGTGGAATTTCCTCCCTCAAGAGACTCGTAATAATAGATCAGTTGAAGTGTTTACAAAAAAAAATCATCAGCTTATAATTAATTATTCTGTCAATTTTGTGTTCTACCATACTTCTCCTCCTTTGTTCATAATGCAGATGCTTTTATGTGTTCTTTTTTTTATTTATTTCACAAGTGTGCCTTTAGCATTTGATTCCAAGTGGATTTTGCACCTTACAAACCTGATATATCATTATTCATTATTATTGTATCCGTCAAGAAGAGGATTACTTCCTTTGATACAGCAATGATACCCCAGGTCCACCGTGTCACATTTCTTGTGTCTGCTCTACTGGCCATATATTTCAACAAATTTTGTTCAGATTTTCATACACGATACTGCTATTAACAACAGAGGTGTATCATGGGCAAATCTGGACACCTAATTTTATTGATGGTGCCCAGTTTCTAAAACTTTTATTAGGCCAATGGCCATAATATATTTATGGTGGGTGTCTACCGTAAATGGGTATGTTACATCCTCACATTTATATTGTAAAACAAGGATTTACTAACATAGTCAAATTATTTGCAAAATTTTTAACAAAGTTGGTTTCTGATGACCTGAAATCTTGCCCAATGTTTTCCCGACATAGCAACAGATATTGTATGCAGACAAGATTCCAAGTATTGTAGCTCATTCATTAATTACATGTCAATGGAATAATTTGTGACTAGGTCGCCAGGAAAGAAACATCCATACTTTTGAATATGTTGTAAAACAGTGTATTCACTGGAGAATGAATTCCTTTGTTTCCGTTGGCTGTAATATAGTAGGCAATGGGCCAAGTGGTGTGTTCCAGTGTGTGCCATGAAAAAGAACAATCACTGACTTCCATCTCTGTTCATCTCTTCTCTTCTTCTCTTTGCAGGGCGGTAAGGAACACGGTGTTCCCATCCTGATCTCTGAGATACATCCCAATCTCCCTGCCGACCGTTGCCAAGAGCTCTACGTGGGTGATGCCATCCTCTCGGTCAACGGCATCAATCTCCTTGACATGAAGCATGCTGATGCTGTGGAGATACTCTCACAGCAGGTGGGTTTTGATTTGATTTCTATATCATATTTTAAACATACATATTTTAAACATATATATTTTAAACATACATATTTTAACCATACATAATTTCCATCAGTGTGATATAATTTGTGTTTCAAAGTACAAAACATGATACTCACACTGTATCAAACATAGACAAAACATAGAAGAATATTACTCATGATAGAGAGGGATGTACTGTGTAAGCAACTATTATTAATTAAACTAACCTAAACTGATCTAAACTAAACTAACAGCCTATTTGTAGAGGTGTTGTGGTCATGTGGATACGTCACCGGACTGTCGAGTCCCGCCGCGGCACGAATGTCCTTTGCCAAGACATTGATCTACATTTGCCACACTCAACCCAGGTGAGGTAAATGAGTACCTGGTAGGATTATTCCTTGAAATGCACTGTGCGCTGATAAAGCTGCCGGAGTTAAAGCTAGGGTATTAAAGTCCAAAGCTCTTTGGAAGCGCATAGAGATGTTATTTCATGACGTATTATGCGCTATACAAGAACTGAACTATTACTATTATTATTATAGTATTATATGAAACATAATGAAGAGAGAGAACGACTTGTTTTAAACTTTGTTTCCCCTCAGAGTCTCATTAGTTTTAAGTGAACTAATCACCAAAATGTGTTTTGGCCTTAGTATAAGGGGTTCCATGTAGTTATACTGTATTCAACATGTATGTGCTTCAAATATTGCTTTTCCAAAGCGATTTGACAATTTAAATACATTCTCAGTGAACAGATACATATCTTTTTGAGTAGACTAGTTAATGCATGTGTACGCATTTAGATACAATGGGACACGCATTAAACCCAATTCCTATTTGGGTACGAGCCTTATACGCTGGGTTTTATGTTATCCCTTATCAACTTTGTAGTCCTCAAACGCTTACCTACAGAATGCCAGGTAACTTTTTTGTGACGTTGATTTACTTTCTAGCTATGCACAAATGTCTTATTAACTCTTAAGCTGCCCCCATGCAATGCACCCAGTGCCACAGTGCTAATCCCTATTGTGCCAGCCACTAATCTCCTGTGTGCCAAGTTAATTTAGGGTTGGTTCAAGTGCGTGTAGTTTAAATTGTTATTATGTTTGATCCACTATAACATCTCATCTGTAAATTGTATTAAAAAGAATTGTACCTTAAAGTTGTATAAAATTTAACCCTCTTTCTGTTGATACCAATATCATTTCATGAATCTGTAATTTTGGTAAAGTAAATAAGCACTATCAGTGAGTTGTCAAACCAATCTGTTGTCTCATTTCCCGCACACAATCTGAGGGGCCATGATTAAAACTGACAAATTTGATGATAAAATATCGCAATTTTCTCAGGAAAATCCAATGTAACGGTATATGTGAAGCACGCAAAATCAAAACAGCAATAAACCCCTTCCACAAATACAGTAAGCACTAGCTGTTTGCGCCCGTTAAACGGGCGCTCTTTGATGTGGCAGCCATTTTGCGTTCGTCCGCGGCATCAAACTTTTCAGCCTTTAGCTTCCGTAAAGATTGACATATATAACAATTCTATTTACAATTGTATTTATAATTGATTTCATCATGAAATAAGCTAATAAATATCAAATTAAGACTTGACTGATTTAAATTTAGAATATTATATTTTAATTAAAAATAAGCTAATAAATATCAAATAAAGACTTGACTGATTTAAATTTAAAATAGACCTATTATATTTTAATTAAAAATATTGATTGATATTCATAAATTTCTGTGTTTGCGTGGCGAGCTTCTTTTCGGTCATTTTCTTCGCGTACGCAAGAAATACAGCTCCGTTATTCATGAATGAGGTATCAAGTTGACCGGAATCATTGTCCGAATACCTGTAAGAAACGTCAATTAAATATATCAACCGGTTCAATTTAAAAAAATAAAATAAAAAAATTCACTTCAGCTCAGAAAATACAGCATCTGCTGCAATTACGGCCGGTTTTAAGCCCCAGAGTTCTGGGGAAGAAAAGGGCTAGAGATAGCTATGATTACTGATTAATTTTTTCCATTAAACATCACATCCTATTTCTACTACATCACATATACATGTATATATAAGGTCTAGGCCTAGAATCTAGACGATTTTTATAACGCTGTTTGACCATGAATGACGCACCGTTTTGATGAAGGAACTGTATCATAGTAAAAGTATTCTATCCAGCTATAGACAATGCCAATGGCTATGTTTTTAAACGACCGTCTGATTTTCTTGTGAAAACTTTACTTTGAAAAATGATTATCGAAATTTAGCATACAACTATACATGGACAGAATAATCACAATCTAAGCTCAGGTTTCATACCTCTATAGTCACGAAACTATATTGAAATATAGGGGCAATAAGAGCAATTTCAAAATGTTGTCGAGTCTACTCTATAATAGCTCAGCTCAGCTCACCTCACCTCACACACAGTCACAGTTCCGACAGTGCTCGGCAGCAGTGGCGCACTGCACTGCCTGTGCCTCATGGCAGCTAGCTTGCAACTGAACTGTCAGTTACGATGAATTTCTTGTGAAAACTTTACTTTGAAGAATGATTTTCAATATTCAGTAAACATGAACAGGATAATACCAAAGTAACCCTGCTTGCATACCTCTATTCACGTAAACTATAATTTGATTAGAGTCAACCCACACACAGCGTGCTCTGTCTACAAATACGTTAGCGTGGATGTGTCTGGAAAGGACATTTTGCTGACCAAATCATACAGATACAGATATATAAATCACGGCAATCATCATAGAATCAAAGACGAAGCGACTGAGCTGTGCGTGTGACGGTGAGCGTAGAATCATCGCATACATTATACACGTACGTTCGTACACGCAGCAGGTCCGGCTGGCCTACAAAGCATATCATATAAAAAGACGCATAACACGGGTAAGCCCAACCCGTGAGAGCGTGCATTTCTTACATCCCCTCACCCGGGTGAGTCATCTGTTAATGTGTATTTCTCTTACATGCTACAAAGCGTATCCTATAGCAAGAGGCCTAAACTCGGGGTAAGCCACAACCGTTACTACGTGATGTGCTACATCCATTGACAGAGTAGATTCTCGTCCGCTGTGTGTCTCTTTGTTGATTGCACAGAGGGCGGATGCACGCCTTGCCGACTCGCTCTCGCGGGTTCGTCGCCTCCTTGCAATCCGCGACGCCCGCCGTGCCCTCGTCCGCCCGTCCTCCCCGGGACCCCGAAACCGCCTTTATCGACGTCGACGGCGACCACGACCGAAGATCGAACGGGGACGTGGCCAAATGGGTAGATTAAAACGTCGTCCGTCCGCGGGACCGCCCGGCGGCGACCGGGGGCGGGCGGGAGGGGAGATTTGGGCGCTGTAAAATGGACCCCAGATACCCCCCTCGACGCCTTAGAGTATTATTATATAGATTCATGCGTGCACGCAATGCGCATCGCACAATAGGCATAAACAATTAGCGTGTGTACTTATGCATGAAAATGTGTACGTGGCACGCGAGCGAATGAGAGTTTATGTGTGCATGGCAAGTCAACAGAAACCCTATTATGTGAGCGTGGCACGCCAGCGCATGCACAGAACAGTGTTCTTGGCACGATAAGAGTTAAGGTGATTTGTAAATTTTAAATCAGGGTTTATATCTGGTTTGGTTTGGGTTTTTTTTCCGTTTATATAAATTTAAATGAATACAATTTACAAATGAAGAATTAAGAATTAAAAAACGGCTGAAATGCTCTATTCAGAGCCATTATTAAAATGGCTCTGTTCTTCCTGGAGGCCTAATAGAGTCCTTTTTTCCCCTCAAGTCCCAAGTTGGTGTGATGGATTCATTTAGCTGAAGCATGGTGGCAGGCATTAAAGGGAAATCAAACGTTGATAGCAAGCTCATCTAATAGAGAGCAGAAAAATCAGAGAACTACACTGTACACTTGTGAAGGTCTGAACGAAATCGGACAAGAAAGTTATGAATGTCTGAAAGGAAACACGTTGGCCCGAATTTACAAAGCAAGGTTGGAGCTCAAACCTCCTTTTGTTCTTTACAAACCAGGTTTGTAAAAAACGCTTAAAACGCGTCATATGATGTACGAAAACCAAGGTTTGTCGACAAACCTCCTTTGTGAATTCGGGCCTGTATGTATGGGAATGTTAAATTGGAAATTAATGATATTTTTGTACATGACGAACAGGAGAGTTATCCATGACTATGCCACAATCCACTGACCAAACTGCCAATTAGAGATTGCAGAGACTTTGTAATCTCCAATTTCACACAATCATAACTATTTCATTATTGTTCCAATTTACTTCAAACTTGTGCCTTCCAGTTTTCTTTATTTTTCTGCCATCATAAAAAAATTAACTTATTTCAAGGTTTGGATTGCCCTTTAATAAGACCATGGGTGGTATTCCGGTAGCGCGTACTTAGTTAGTTCATACTTTTATGGAGTGCCTGTTGCAAACTAATTTACCCTGTACAGATTATTTTAATCCTTCAATGAAAAGTGTCCAAAAAATTAATGTTGCAATGAAATGGGAGGAAAAATATATTATGAGTATGAAGTAAATTTCAACAAAGTCTTTGGTGGATTATCTTTGTCATGAATATTGAAGGAGGAAGGTGAAACCTGGCATTCCATAGAAGTGTGAACTAAAATTCTTGTTTAGTCTGGACTTAGTCCCGGCTTAACTTATGAGAATACCACCCATGTTTTACTAGTCCTCTTTGTGCATAGATGTACATGTAGTACCTCCTTTTTAAACCAAACTTGGCATTTTTTTCTTTCTTTTTTGCCATTCATCATGTGTTGTTACTCTACCTTTGATATTTAAAATGATTTTGTCATCCTTCCTTCTCCCTTCTTTTATCACAGGATGGTGAGATCAAGCTGAAGGTCCAGTTTGTAGCTCCAGACTCTGACAGTGACGATGATGAGGAGGAGGATGAGGAAGATGATGAGGAGTATGAAGACGAGGAGGAAGCTTTCATGGAAAATGGGTACAGGTATGATCTTGGTATACACGTTACAGGCTTACAACGCACAAGCAATGACAAGGAAAATGTAGAGGACATGGGTAGGATAGGTCCCTGAGCAAGGCATTTTATATTCATTAGGTATATCTGTCGAGATCAGCTCGAGATTGCCAAATCGCCCGCTATTTCTGATTTGGGAAATAAGCCCAAAGTTACAAATCGGGTCTTCATCAGCGTTCACACATAATGTGAGTCTTCGGGCTGGTGAAGACGCACCAAACAAATAGCGGGATATTTTGCAAACTAGCCCAAGATATCTTTTGATGATTATCTCTACCAAATCTCCTGCTAATTGCAACTGCGGGCTGATGAAGACGCAAAGTAGCTGGATAATTTGCGATCTGGATAGTTAAAATAGCTGGTTGTTTGGCAATCTCAAGCTGATGGAAACAGGCCTATTGCTTCTCTCCTACCTAGTGATGGGAAAGTTAATGTGCTTGGATTAGCATGTGCACACCTGGATAATAAGGCGACAGACTGGAATGCTCCCTAGTCAGGTGGAGAGTCTGCGCTGGAAAGTGGAGAATCGTAATTGAATCCAGTGACGGTGGTAATGATAATGCTGTGGAGAGCTTTATAACAAACAGTAAGCACTCATAGCATTATTATTATCAAAAGATATATTAGTTTGTTTAAGAGCTAAAGGGAAGAAGGTAGAAGATGGCAGGTTTGCTGAATAGGCTACTTGAAAAGAGTTAAAAGCTATTGTTAATCTTTGAGAAGTAGCACCTCCTTGCCCCCAAAAGAGATGAAACACACGCACACAAAAAAAATACATGTAAGTTCTTAGAGATAGATGATGAAGAATCCTTAGCATTACACATCAGAGAGAAGAGGGGCTGTCGAGACAGGGAAAAATTTATAGTACGTTGTTATCAAGTTCTAGTGTGATGAATGCAATTTATTGTATATTTCTGGCCAAAGCACCGACTTTACAAATAATGTTTACCTTCAGGAATTCTGACAATTAATGCCTCAAAAGGGCAAAATAATATGTTTTTGTTTTTAAGACATATGTCCTATTACTCCTCTGTAATTTTCTGAAGTTGAACATTTCAGCAGATACAGGTCCATGTAGTTTAAAAGATAAACTTTACGAAAATTAGTTTTTGTAATGATCAAATAACACACTTATGGCAGGTTTGATAATGCTTTTATAATGTTTTTAGTGCTCTATCTGCAGTCTCGAGTTTTTACAAGGATTACCATTGTCTCCCATTTCCTCAGTAGATACAGATCAGCTTCAGAGGAGACGTTACCGAACGGACAGGAAGAGAAGCGTCCTCTACGGCAAGGCGCAGTCAACAAAACACCGCAGAGGACACCATCAAGTTCATCTCAATCAGGGCCCAGGCAGGATGCAAGCACCAATACCTCCACTACATCCACAGTAGCGACAAGTCCACCAACCCCTGAGCAACAGCAGGATAATGTCCAACAAGCTCCAATTTCATCTCCACGAAAGCAGCCTCAGGTATCGAGTTCTGCACCAGCAACTCCTGAAGAGCAAGCAAAGGACATTTTGGTTACCCCACAAAAACAGGCAGAGGCATCCTTACCACCAACTCCTGCAGCAAGCGCTCCAGCAGCTTCACAAGAGGCAGAGAGCAAGACGTCCAGCGAGGCGGAGCAGCAAGCGGAACAGGCAAAGAGCCCAGAGGCATCACCTGCAATGTCTGCAGGGTCTGCAACAAGTGGCACTTCGGAGGGTCAAAAGACACCATCGACCAGTCCCTCTAAAGATGACTCGGCCAAGTCTACTGGGACCATCAATTCACCCATGATGAACGTTGGTACCATGGCTGCACATGCCATCCAGTCATATAGCGGATACAGCGAGGAGGACGCAAGTGACCATGTCTTCTCTGGCTAAATTCTGCAAGACAGATGGTAGAGGACGAACGGTAGAGGACAAACACATAAAGATGCGATTTAGACAGAGCTTTCATGTATCGCTCGAGTTGATATAACCAGAAAGGCATTCCATCTGTGTACACTGCAAGGTCTTATTGTCAAACACACGTTAGCATCTGGAATCTAGATCAGATGGACCAGGCTCAACTAAATTGACCTGCTGAGAACTTGGGAAAGGACAGCGGTGTTACAGATTTTCTCTGTGATGCTATGGTAGGAGTTCATGTACCATTCAAAGAGTTGTGGTGTTCCACCCTTTGTGTAATTGTGTGACATGGTATCTGTGTACTATCTGAGAGACTTTGAAATGAAGTTGGATATGAATCATTTTAATGAAAAGATTATTACTCTAAAAATATGTGTCATGTTCTAGAACCTGTTTCCAAATTAAGTGTTCGTGAAGTAATAACCTGAGATATATGCTCCTATAGAAGTACATGATTAAGAGACGGATAATTTCCTTCTGCAAAGTTTGTATGATAACTTTATTAATACAAACAAATATTGTTAGAAAGGTCATTATGAAGGGTTATCTCTACTGCCCAAACATGATGGATATCTAGGATATTTCAACACATTCATGATAAGTCTGCTTCATTTCTATACATTTACACCAGAGATGACAGTTTGTTTTAGAGACAGGAATAATTAGCTGTGCTTTCATTGATGTATCTAAATGTTAATGCTGGTGGTGTAGATGTAGAAACTCATCAATATTTTCATGTATTCTGGAAATTATACAATGATAAATGGCAACTCAGAGTGTAGTTACCCCTTCGTTAAATTCACAAAGGTTATTTACTCTTCAAGCATCGGTAATACCTATAATTATCACTTAAAAGGTACTGTGTCCCATTTGCAGGTCAAAACAAAATGAAAAGGTTAAATTTCAACAGCATTTGAAAGATAATACTAATTTAGAACTTCCCTAAAAAAAGGGGGCTTGAAATTTGTTTAAATGGGAAAATAACGACTATTAGTTGTCGAATCGACTTACATGTAGGAGCTATAGAGCCAGTAAGTAATAGTCTGATTTTCAGACCAATGTACCGAATGGTCGTACGTTTTATGCTGTGCAAAGATTCATTCAGCTTAATTTTGGCCATTACAAGAAGTGGGTGATTGATGTAGACTTTACAGATTATTTGATGTATATTATTACCAAGGAAGAAAAAAAGCCAGTCAGTCACTCAATAGTGTCTGACAGTGAAGTCTAGCAAGTAAACAGATTTCCTTGCATAATTTGAACATTAGGAAACTGCTAACGTTTAAATTTCACAGATAGGACATACATGACATATTCATAATTCCTGCAAAGTTCTACAGAATTCGATGTTGGCTCCATATGTACATTCTGCATTAGAATTTGCCAATTTGATTATTAAATTATTATTTACATGTATGTGAGAAGTACATATATAATGATTTATTTTTTGTATTCAATATATTTCATAATCATTTAGGGTAGGATAGAATTTAAATATCAGATAGTATTACTAAATCCAAATCTATCACATAATTTAGAGGAAATGGGTGAAACCGGTTATTTAATAGGACATTATATTTATATATTTTGTTTGATGATGCAATATACCGATTTCTTTCTTTTTTTATCAACTTTTTGTCCAGAGTATGTTTTTTAACACTCACTGCTACCTTTTTTTAAGAAGAAGGAATATTTTATGCTTGCTGATCACTACATGATAAGATTTTAAAAAGTTACAATTCAGAGCCAGCGCTCATAATCATTACTTTCTGTTCTTTTATAATTTTAATGAATGAAATATAAAGTCCTTTCAAATGTATCATTTTTGTGCCTTGGTTTTAAATATAATTTCTACGCAATTTCTATGTTTTGACACTTTGACATCTCATTGAAAACAGGAATCAGGTATTAACAATAAAGCAACGCAAAACACAGTCTCATTGCACAGAATTAATTTGCCAATATTTTGTTTTTGTAAATCCACAGTGAATTGATTGTTTGAAACGTCAGATACGTACTTGTGTGGTCAGTTGTGATATATACATAATAAAAATGGATCAGTAGATGTTACGAGCCCTAAATGTACATGTATGTCCAAGCTGCCTCAGCTGCACAGCATTTTAAAGATTAATAATAATGTACCTGTGCCGCTGCTTTGCATAATACAAACAAAAATGAAAATCAAGGCTTGTAAATGTATCAGTACAACAATCTTTATATTTTGTACAGGACTACAATGTCTAATTCTAAATTTGTTGCTAAAGCCTCGGTCACAAATGCCATTACGAACGCTGACAAACGATTTTCAGACAATAGAAAAACAGGGAGATTCGTACAAAATTATCGTTGGTATGAAAGTTTGTGACCGTAGCATTAGATTTCTTTTAGCTTTTGTTTTTGTTAAAAGTGATTTTAATACCGTCCAACAAAACTGGTAGGTTTCTACTTGTCCACTTCAGTATAGCATAGCAGATACATCCTTCAGCATTGTCTATCAGTCCTTCATGTCTGTTAAACCTTGAATATGAAATACTTTTTGTAAATTAGTTTGAGTTGTGTATTTAAAGTCTTTTAAATAGGATTTTAATTTCAAGAGGCTTTCCAAGGAATATATATTTGATCAAAAGAACAGTTTTGTATTATTTTTGTAGCAAACAAATGCATTGCATGCATTACTCTTGTTAATTCATGATTTGAATATGATTTTGTGAATTCATATATATGTATGAAATAAATTTAGGAAATGTTGAACTTAAAAAGCAGCTTTATAAGAATTTAATATTAAATGAGTAGTATTGAGTACCCACTTACACGTTTGTAAAACAGAGATAACTGATTCTTAATCCGAGATACGGCTTGACAATCATGGTAGCGTACAACGAGACGGACTGGATGTGCATACAAAATGATAAAATAACACTAAAGCTATTGCACATGACTAGGGCCCTGTTTCATAAAACTTGTTATCGATTTCAGTAGCTTTTAACCGTTAATTCAGAGCTGCCAACCATTACGTTTTTCCTGGAATTATTATGTTTTTTAAATAACTATCTTTTTTTTTTACATACCGCACGTCAAACAACTGCCCTTAAATGTTGATTTGATCACAAATTCAATAGAATACTAACATTAAAACATCTTGAAGAGAAAAATATTCTCAAAAAGAATGAAACGCCGATAACACCAAAATAACAACAACAAAATATCTACTTGCAAATAAACTAGGTCCTAATATGGAAAAAACAGCATGAGGAATGGCAATTTCTGCATTGGAAGTGTGTCGCGCATTGTTTAAAAGGATTCCTTTTTTTGCTTGAAATTCCTTTTTTTTTTTTGCCATCATGGTTCCTTTTTTGGTCGCTCAAAGTTGGCAGCCCTGCGCTATTGTAACTTGTTGTCAGTAATGCGTGTTATAAAACAGGGCCCAGTAATGATCAGTTATTGCAGAATATTATCTTGAAAACTAGTCTCTGTATCATTACATGTAGGTTATCAGTGTTTCCACTTTCAATTAACTTCTGTCCCTGCGTAGCATAAATGGAATGGAAAATCACTATATAGCCATTTTTTATTTTTTGTTACATATAGTTATATTTGGTAATGTCTTCAATGCATGTGTGTGATGGTAGCATATAACCTAAGACATTGCATTTACATTAAACATTCCTTTTGACACAATGAAGGAACTCCATAATTATTTAGGACTGTACATGAAAAGAAGTAAAAGATTAATGCCAAAAGAAGTAAAAGACTGCGGCACAGAGTGTCTCAATATTACAGCTGCAATTCTCGAATATCAGCATTCCAGCCAAAATGGATACAGTTGGTCATTTCTGATTTCTGCCAAATGTGCTGTACAAATCATTAGGGCCATTTAACCAACAGGGAAGTTAACAGTTCTTGTTAAGCCATCGTCAGATATTATGTGAATGAAGATTTAAGTAAAGTGAATTCTTCATAACCTGAATTTTCATGAATAGGCTATTTTTGTAATGTAAATTGCATACATTATTTTTTTGCTAGGTAGGACAAACAAAATGGATTGCCCTACCTAAATAAATTTGTAATATAATTTTGCAAGTTGCATACCGACTATTGAAATTCAATTATTTGTAACAGGTGAATTAAATAATTTGTATCAAGGCATTTCACAAAGACTAAATTTAAAAAAAAGAGTCTTATTGTTATTGTGTTGCAATAATTTACAATTTTGATATATTTGGATGCCCCTAATGATGTAATATAAGCACTAGAAATACAAAACCCTTCTGCTCTCGAGAAATTGAATAATACAAAATTTACCTGTGCTTCCGGTAAATTTCAAATATTTCAAATAGCGCCTAAGGCCATTCCGTGGTAGCTGCGACCATGAAAATCTCAGGATATGCAGTTCCGATCTATAATTTCCAAACGGGAATAGCGAATCGGTTGATTGTAGTCCGGAAACATTGTTTTAAAGCTTAAGTAATACCAGTCTTGAGAGGGCGCTATACAACATAAAGAGTTTAACATTTACAATTTTATCACTTTAGACTCGATTTCAACCGCGACAACAATCATTGAATATTGTAAAATTGCATATGCTTCCAATATGTTTATTTGAACCAAATTCATGACCCCATACCAAAACTTGATGTATCAGCAAATTTTGGCAGTTGAATTATACTGAATTCTCTGGATGTCAATACAACACAAAATAAAAAGGACCTATTCAGAATGTTCTGAATAATGTTGGATTTTGCTGAGGCTGCAGGCTGAGGTTGAAATGTTAGTGCATGATGGGAAACTCTGAATTTGATGTAGAATATATGTTATATGGAAGATATGTATAACTGTATAACAAACTGTTGTGTGTCACATGATAGCCTATCAGCCAATTGGGTGCTCTCAAACGAATGCCCTATTCTTGTGTGTAATATCATGCTTCTGTATGGGCTTTCTAAAAGATGATGTCTTTGTAATTTGTAAGCAAATCTTTACTGGTATACATGTATTATTTATTTCAGAAATAAGAGTTTGATTCGCATTTCAAAGATTTTCCTGTTGATATAAAGTCCTTCCGAGCTTCATTAATTCTTCCAGTTTCAGTTACAATGAATATATAGTTTTGGTTTTTCTAGAAGTTGATTATATGGAGAAGAAAAATGTGCCCTTTCCAATGTATGTAAATACATTTAATAATGTTAAAGTTGGTGTCAGGCTGTTATGTCATTATACATGTATGTACAACATGTGCAGTATAGGGTCCACTCGCTATATGAATAATGGTCCTTACCCTGCAGTATAACACACACCAAAAATATGTTGTCTTGTTGTGAAGGGGATCATGCAGAAATAAGAATGTTCCTGAAAACAAAAGAAGAGAATAAATTTCAATATTGCCATGATTAAAAACAAACTCAAATCAAGGCGTTAAAATTATCCAGGGGTTAAAAAAAAATCTGTCAACAGAAACGCCATGAAAGGATAAAAACCCTCTAGTTCACCTCTTTGTAGCATATGGTATTGGGGGAATAAATCAGGTTGATTCTTATTTCTGCATCATCCCCCAAATATGTGATGTAGGGTGTGAAGTGTGCATATATGTGTGTGCATTGTGCAATACATTGATAAATAAGTATATATTCCAGTAGCATATCATTAGATCGCATTTTTGTATGAATATTGTAAGGTTGATGGTATTTATGGTGAGTCTCCATTAAATTATGTTTCTACATGTAAGTAGAAACATAAAGCAACAACATCTAGAATGTTACTAAAGTGCTTCTTTTTCCAGTATTTGAAAATATTAATTTCTAATAATTTACAGTAGTTCGTCTTTTGAAAATTCATGAATTTTGGCCTAAAAAGATGGGATTATTAACCCCTTGCCATTTTGTCACATTTCATGAATTGATCTGCAATGACATATTTTAAATAAACGGGGGTCATACAAAACATCTAGATAGAAAAGATATGAAAATGAGCCTTTCTGAAAATTCAGGAATTTTGCCAAAGACGATGGGCAACCCATTGCCACTTTTGTCAAATTCGTCTTTTTTCAACATTTCATGAAATGATCTGCAATAACATATTTTGAATTGACAGGGGTCCAAGAGATGAAAAGATATGAAAATAAGCCTTTTTGAATTGCCATTTTGTGTCAAAAAGTGTCATTTTTTAACATTTCATGAAATGATCTGACACAACATATTTTGAATAGACAGGGGTCCAAGAGATGAAAAGATATAAAAATAAGCCTTTTTGAAAATTCATGATTTTTGGCCAAAAAGATGGGCTAACCCCTTGCCATTTTTGTCAAAAAGTGTCATTTTTTAACATTTCATGAAATGATCTGCAATAAGATATTTTGAATAAACAGGGGTCCAAGAGATGAAAAGATATGAAAATAAGCCTTTTTGAAAGTTCATGATTTTTGAAAATTCATGATTTTTGGCCAAAAAGATGGGCTAACCCCTTGCCACTTTTGTCAAATTCGTCTTTTTTCAACATTTCATGAAATGATCTGCAATAACATATTTTGAATTGACAGGGATCCAAGAGATGAAAAGATATGAAAATAAGCCTTTTTGAAAATTCATGAATTTTGGCAAAAAAGATGGGCCCACCCCTTGCCATTTTTGTCAAAGAGTGTCATTTTTTAACATTTCATGAAATGATCTGCAACAACATATTTTGAATAGACAGGGGTCCAAGAGATGAAAAGATATGAAAATAAGCCTTTTTGAAAATTCATGATTTTTGGCCAAAAAGATGGGCTAACCCCTTGCCATTTTTGTCAAAAAGTGTCATTATTTCATATTTCATGAAATGATCTGCAATAACATATTTTGAATAGACAGGGGTCCAAGAGATGAAAAGATATGAAAATAAGCCTTTTTGAAAATTCATGAATTTTGGCCAAAAAGATGGGCTAACCCCTTGCCATTTTGTCAAAAAGTGTCATTATTTAACATTCCATAAAATGATCTGCAATAACATATTTTGAATAGACGGGGGTCCAAGAAATGAAAAGATATAAAAATAAGCCTTTTTGAAAATTCATGATTTTTGGCCAAAAAGATGGGCTAACCCCTTGCCATTTTTGTCAAAAAGTGTCATTATTTACCATTCCATAAAATGATCTGCAATAACATATTTTGAATAGACGGGGTCCAAGAGATGAAAAGATATGAAAATAAGCCTTTTTGAAAATTCATGAATTTTGGCCAAAAAGATGGGCTAACCCCTTGCCATTTTTGTCAAAAAGTGTCATTATTTCATATTTCATGAAATGATCTGCAATAACATATTTTGAATAGACAGAGGTCCAAGAGATGTAAAGATATGAAAATAAGCCTCTTTGAAAATTCATGAATTTTGGTCAAAAAGATGGGCTAACCCCTTGCCATTCTTGTCAAAAAATGTCATTTTTTAACATTTCATGAAATGATCTGCAATAACATATTTTGAATAGACAGAGGTCCAAGAGATGTAAAGATATGAAAATAAGCCTTTTTGAAAATTCATGATTTTTGGCCAAAAAGATAAGCTAACCCCTTGCCATTTTTGTCAAAAAGTGTCATTTTTTAACATTTCATGAAATGATCTGCAATAACATTTTTTGAATAGACAGAGGTCCAAGAGATAAAAAGATATGAAAATAAGCCTTTTTGAAAATTCATGATTTTTGGCCAAAAAGATGGGCTAACCCCTTGCCATTTTTGTCAAAAATTGTCATTTTTTAACATTTCATGAAATGATCTGCAATAACATATTTTGAATTGACAGGGGTCCAAGAGATGAAAAGATATGAAAATAAGCCTTTTTGAAAATTCATGAATTTTGGCCAAAAAGATGGGCTAACCCCTTGCCATTTTTGTCAAAAAGTGTCATTTTTTAACATTTCATGAAATGATCTGCAATAACATATTTTGAATAGACAGGGGTCAAAGAGATGAAAAGATATGAAAATAAGCCTTTTTGAAAATTCATGATTTTTGGCCAAAAAGATGGGCTAACCCCTTGCCATTTTTGTCAAAAAGTGTCATTATTTCATATTTCATGAAATGATCTGCAATAACATATTTTGAATAGACAGAGGTCCAAGAGATGTAAAGATATGAAAATAAGCCTTTTTGAAAATTCATGAATTTTGGTCAAAAAGATGGGCTAACCCCTTGCCATTTTTGTCAAAAAGTGTCATTTTTTAACATTTCATGAAATGATCTGCAATAACATATTTTGAATAGACAGGGGTCCAAGAGATGAAAAGATATTAAAATAAGCCTTTTTGATAATTCATGATTTTTGGCGAAAAAGATGGGCTAACCCCTTGCCATTTTTGTCAAAAAGTGTCATTTTTTAACATTTCATGAAATGATCTGCAATAACATATTTTGAATAGATAGGGATCCAAGAGATGAAAAGATATGAAAATAAGCCTTTTTGAAAATTCATGATTTTTGGCCAAAAAGATGGGCTAACCCCTAGCCATTTTTGTCAAAAAGTGTCATTATTTCATATTTCATGAAATGATCTGCAATAACATATTTTGAATAGACAGACGTCCAAGAGATGCAAAGATATGAAAATAAGCCTTTTTGAAAATTCATGATTTTTGGCCAAAAAGATGGGCTTACCCCTTGCCACTTTGTCAAATTCGTCTTTTTTCAACATTTCATGAAATGATCTGCAATAACATATTTTGAATTGACAGGGGTCCAAGAGATGAAAAGATATGAAAATAAGCCTTTTTGAAAATTCATGATTTTTGGCCAAAAAGATGGGCTAACCCCTTGCCATTTTTGTCAAAAAGTGTCATTTTTTAACATTTCATGAAATGATCTGCAATAACATATTTTGAATAGATAGGGATCCAAGAGATGAAAAGATATAAAAATAAGCCTTTTTGAAAATTCATGATTTTTGGCTAAAAAGATGGGCTAACCCCTTACCATTTTTGTCAAAAAGTGTCATTTTTTAACATTCTATAAAATGATCTGCAATAACATATTTTGGATGGACGGGGGTCCAAGAGATGAAAAGATATGAAAATAAGCCTTTTTGAAAATTCATGATTTTTGGCCAAAAAGATGGGCTAACCCCTTGCCATTTTTGTCAAAAAGTGTCATTATTTCATATTTCATGAAATGATCTGCAATAACATTTTTGAATAGACAGAGGTCCAAGAGATGTAAAGATATGAAAATAAGCCTTTTTGAAAATTCATGATTTTTGGCCAAAAAGATGGGCTAACCCCTTGCCATTTTTGTCAAAAATTGTCATTTTTTAACATTCTATAAAATGATCTGCAATAACATATTTTGAATGGACGGGGGTCCAAGAGATGAAAAGATATGAAAATAAGCCTTTTTGAAAATTCATGAATTTTGGCCAAAAAAGATGGGCTAACCCCTTGCCATTTTTGTCCAAAATTATCATTTTTTAACATTTCATGAAATGATCTGCAATAACATATTTTGAATAGACAGGGGTCCAAGAGATGTAAAGATATGAAAATAAGCCTCTTTGAAAATTCATGAATTTTGGTCAAAAAGATGGGCTAACCCCTTGCCATTCTTGTCAAAAAATGTCATTTTTTAACATTTCATGAAATGATCTGCAATAACATATTTTGAATAGACAGAGGTCCAAGAGATGTAAAGATATGAAAATAAGCCTTTTTGAAAATTCATGATTTTTGGCCAAAAAGATAAGCTAACCCCTTGCCATTTTTGTCAAAAAGTGTCATTTTTTAACATTTCATGAAATGATCTGCAATAACATTTTTTGAATAGACAGAGGTCCAAGAGATAAAAAGATATGAAAATAAGCCTTTTTGAAAATTCATGATTTTTGGCCAAAAAGATGGGCTAACCCCTTGCCATTTTTGTCAAAAATTGTCATTTTTTAACATTTCATGAAATGATCTGCAATAACATATTTTGAATTGACAGGGGTCCAAGAGATGAAAAGATATGAAAATAAGCCTTTTTGAAAATTCATGAATTTTGGCCAAAAAGATGGGCTAACCCCTTGCCATTTTTGTCAAAAAGTGTCATTTTTTAACATTTCATGAAATGATCTGCAATAACATATTTTGAATAGACAGGGGTCAAAGAGATGAAAAGATATGAAAATAAGCCTTTTTGAAAATTCATGATTTTTGGCCAAAAAGATGGGCTAACCCCTTGCCATTTTTGTCAAAAAGTGTCATTATTTCATATTTCATGAAATGATCTGCAATAACATATTTTGAATAGACAGAGGTCCAAGAGATGTAAAGATATGAAAATAAGCCTTTTTGAAAATTCATGAATTTTGGTCAAAAAGATGGGCTAACCCCTTGCCATTTTTGTCAAAAAGTGTCATTTTTTAACATTTCATGAAATGATCTGCAATAACATATTTTGAATAGACAGGGGTCCAAGAGATGAAAAGATATTAAAATAAGCCTTTTTGAAAATTCATGATTTTTGGCGAAAAAGATGGGCTAACCCCTTGCCATTTTTGTCAAAAAGTGTCATTTTTTAACATTTCATGAAATGATCTGCAATAACATATTTTGAATAGATAGGGATCCAAGAGATGAAAAGATATGAAAATAAGCCTTTTTGAAAATTCATGATTTTTGGCCAAAAAGATGGGCTAACCCCTAGCCATTTTTGTCAAAAAGTGTCATTATTTCATATTTCATGAAATGATCTGCAATAACATATTTTGAATAGACAGACGTCCAAGAGATGCAAAGATATGAAAATAAGCCTTTTTGAAAATTCATGATTTTTGGCCAAAAAGATGGGCTAACCCCTTGCCACTTTGTCAAATTCGTCTTTTTTCAACATTTCATGAAATGATCTGCAATAACATATTTTGAATTGACAGGGGTCCAAGAGATGAAAAGATATGAAAATAAGCCTTTTTGAAAATTCATGATTTTTGGCCAAAAAGATGGGCTAACCCCTTGCCATTTTTGTCAAAAAGTGTCATTTTTTAACATTTCATGAAATGATCTGCAATAACATATTTTGAATAGATAGGGATCCAAGAGATGAAAAGATATAAAAATAAGCCTTTTTGAAAATTCATGATTTTTGGCTAAAAAGATGGGCTAACCCCTTACCATTTTTGTCAAAAAGTGTCATTTTTTAACATTCTATAAAATGATCTGCAATAACATATTTTGGATGGACGGGGGTCCAAGAGATGAAAAGATATGAAAATAAGCCTTTTTGAAAATTCATGATTTTTGGCCAAAAAGATGGGCTAACCCCTTGCCATTTTTGTCAAAAAGTGTCATTATTTCATATTTCATGAAATGATCTGCAATAACATTTTTTGAATAGACAGAGGTCCAAGAGATGTAAAGATATGAAAATAAGCCTTTTTGAAAATTCATGATTTTTGGCCAAAAAGATGGGCTAACCCCTTGCCATTTTTGTCAAAAATTGTCATTTTTTAACATTCTATAAAATGATCTGCAATAACATATTTTGAATGGACGGGGGTCCAAGAGATGAAAAGATATGAAAATAAGCCTTTTTGAAAATTCATGAATTTTGGCCAAAAAAGATGGGCTAACCCCTTGCCATTTTTGTCCAAAATTATCATTTTTTAACATTTCATGAAATGATCTGCAATAACATATTTTGAATAGACAGGGGTCCAAGAGATGAAAAGATATGAAAATAAGCCTTTTTGAAAATTCATGATTTTTGGCCAAAAAGATGGGCTAACCCCTTGCCATTTTTGTCAAAAAGTGTCATTATTTCATATTTCATGAAATGATCTGCAATAACATATTTTGAATAGACAGGGGTCCAAGAGATGAAAAGATATGAAAATAAGCCTTTTTGAAAATTCATGAATTTTGGCCAAAAAGATGGGCTAACCCCTTGCCATTTTTGTCAAAAAGTGTCATTATTTAACATTCCATAAAATGATCTGCAATAACATATTTTGAATAGACGGGGGTCCAAGAAATGAAAAGATATAAAAATAAGCCTTTTTGAAAATTCATGATTTTTGGCCAAAAAGATGGGCTAACCCCTTACCATTTTTGTCAAAAAGTGTCATTATTTACCATTCCATAAAATGATCTGCAATAACATATTTTGAATAGACGGGGTCCAAGAGATGAAAAGATATGAAAATAAGCCTTTTTGAAAATTCATGAATTTTGGCCAAAAAGATGGGCTAACCCCTTGCCATTTTTGTCAAAAATTGTCATTTTTTAACATTTCATGAAATGATCTGCAATAACATATTTTGAATAGACAGGGGTCCAAGAGATGAAAAGATATGAAAATAAGCCTTTTTGAAAATTCATGAATTTTGGTCAAAAAGATGGGCTAACCCCTTGCCATTTTTGTCAAAAAGTGTCATTTTTTAACATTCTATAAAATGATCTGCAATAACATATTTTGAATGGACGGGGGTCCAAGAGATGTAAAGATATGAAAATAAGCCTTTTTGAAAATTCATGATTTTTGGCCAAAAAGATTTGTCAAAAAGTGTCATTATTTCATATTTCATGAAATGATCTGCAATAACATATTTTGAATAGACAGAGGTCCAAGAGATGTAAAGATATGAAAATAAGCCTTTTTGAAAATTCATGAATTTTGGTCAAAAAGATGGGCTAACCCCTTGCCATTTTTGTCAAAAAGTGTCATTTTTTAACATTCCATTAAATGATCTGCAATAACATATTTTGAATAGATAGGGATCCAAGATATGAAAAGATATAAAAATAAGCCTTTTTGAAAATTCATGATTTTTGGCCAAAAAGATGGGCTAACCCCTTGCCATTTTTGTCAAAAAGTGTTATTATTTAACATTCCATAAAATGATCTGCAATAACATATTTTGAATAGACGGGGGTCCAAAAGATGAAAAGATATAAAAATAAGCCTTTTTGAAAATTCATGAATTTTGGCCAAAAAGATGGGCTAACCCCTTGCCATTTTTGTCAAAAAGTGTCATTTTTTAACATTTCATGAAATGATCTGCAATAACATATTTTGAATAGATAGGGATCCAAGAGATGAAAAGATATAAAAATAAGCCTTTTTGAAAATTCATGATTTTTGGCTAAAATGATTGGCTAACCCCTTGCCATTTTTGTCAAAAAGTGTCATTATTTAACATTCCATAAAATGATCTGCAATAACATATTTTGAATAGACGGGGGTCCAAGAGATGAAAAGATATAAAAATAAGCCTTTTTGAAAATTCATGAATTTTGGCCAAAAAGATGGGCTAACCCCTTGCCATTTTTGTCAAAAATTGTCATTTTTTAACATTTCATGAAATGATCTGCAATAACATATTTTGAATGGACGGGGGTCCAAGAGATGTAAAGATATGAAAATAAGCCTTTTTGAAAATTCATGATTTTTGGCCAAAAAGATTTGTCAAAAAGTGTCATTATTTCATATTTCATGAAATAATCTGCAATAACATATTTGGAATAGACAGAGGTCCAAGAGATGTAAAGATATGAAAATAAGCCTTTTTGAAAATTCATGAATTTTGGTCAAAAAGATGGGCTAACCCCTTGCCATTTTTGTCAAAAAGTGTCATTTTTTAACATTCCATTAAATGATCTGCAATAACATATTTTGAATAGACGGGGGTCCAAGAGATGAAAAGATATAAAAATAAGCCTTTTTGAAAATTCATGAATTTTGGCCAAAAAGATGGGCTAACCCCTTGCCATTTTTGTCAAAAAGTGTCATTATTTAACATTTCATGAAATGATCTGCAATAACATATTTTGAATAGACAGGGGTCCAAGAGATGAAAAGATATGAAAATAAGCCTTTTTGAAAATTCATGATTTTTGGCCAAAAAGATGGGCTAACCCCTTGCCATTTTTGTCAAAAAGTGTCATTATTTCATATTTCATGAAATGATCTGCAATAACATATTTTGAATAGACAGAGGTCCAAGAGATGTAAAGATATGAAAATAAGCCTTTTTGAAAATTCATGATTTTTGGCAAAAAAGATGGGCTAACCCCTTGCCATTTTTGTCAAAAAGTGTCATTTTTTAACATTTCATGAAATGATCTGCAATAACATATTTTGAATAGATAGGGATCCAAGATATGAAAAGATATAAAAATAAGCCTTTTTGAAAATTCATGATTTTTGGCCAAAAAGATGGGCTAACCCCTTGCCATTTTTGTCAAAAAGTGTCATTATTTAACATTCCATAAAATGATCTGCAATAACATATTTTGAATAGACGGGGGTCCAAAAGATGAAAAGATATAAAAATAAGCCTTTTTGAAAATTCATGAATTTTGGCCAAAAAGATGGGCTAACCCCTTGCCATTTTTGTCAAAAAGTGTCATTTTTTAACATTTCATGAAATGATCTGCAATAACATATTTTGAATAGATAGGGATCCAAGATATGAAAAGATATAAAAATAAGCCTTTTTGAAAATTCATGATTTTTGGCCAAAAAGATGGGCTAACCCCTTGCCATTTTTGTCAAAAAGTGTCATTATTTAACATTCCATAAAATGATCTGCAATAACATATTTTGAATAGACGGGGGTCCAAAAGATGAAAAGATATGAAAATAAGCCTTTTTGAAAATTCATGAATTTTGGCCAAAAAGATGGGCTAACCCCTTGCCATTTTTGTCAAAAAGTGTCATTATTTCATATTTCATGAAATGATCTGCAATAACATATTTTGAATAGACAGAGGTCCAAGAGATGTAAAGATATGAAAATAAGCCTTTTTGAAAATTCATGATTTTTGGCAAAAAAGATGGGCTAACCCCTTGCCATTTTTGTCAAAAAGTGTCATTTTTTAACATTTCATGAAATGATCTGCAATAACATATTTTGAATAGATAGGGATCCAAGATATGAAAAGATATAAAAATAAGCCTTTTTGAAAATTCATGATTTTTGGCCAAAAAGATGGGCTAACCCCTTGCCATTTTTGTCAAAAAGTGTCATTATTTAACATTCCATAAAATGATCTGCAATAACATATTTTGAATAGACGGGGGTCCAAAAGATGAAAAGATATGAAAATAAGCCTTTTTGAAAATTCATGAATTTTGGCCAAAAAGATGGGCTAACCCCTTGCCATTTTTGTCAAAAAGTGTCATTATTTAACATTCCATAAAATGATCTGCAATAACATATTTTGAATAGACGGGGGTCCAAGAAATGAAAAGATATAAAAATAAGCCTTTTTGAAAATTCATGATTTTTGGCCAAAAAGATGGGCTAACCCCTTGCCATTTTTGTCAAAAAGTGTCATTATTTCATATTTCATGAAATGATCTGCAATAACATATTTTGAATAGACAGAGGTCCAAGAGATGTAAAGATATGAAAATAAGCCTTTTTGAAAATTCATGAATTTTGGTCAAAAAGATGGGCTAACCCCTTGCCATTTTTGTCAAAAAGTGTCATTTTTTTACATTCCATTAAATGATCTGCAATAACATATTTTGAATAGACAGGGGTCCAAGAGATGAAAAGATATGAAAATAAGCCTTTTTGAAAATTCATGAATTTTGGTCAAAAAGATGGGCTAACCCCTTGCCATTTATGTCAAAAAGTGTCATTTTTTAACATTCTATAAAATGATCTGCAATAACATATTTTGAATGGACGGGGGTCCAAGAGATGTAAAGATATGAAAATAAGCCTTTTTGAAAATTCATGATTTTTGGCCAAAAAGATTTGTCAAAAAGTGTCATTATTTCATATTTCATGAAATGATCTGCAATAACATATTTTGAATAGACAGAGGTCCAAGAGATGTAAAGATATGAAAATAAGCCTTTTTGAAAATTCATGAATTTTGGTCAAAAAGATGGGCTAACCCCTTGCCATTTTTGTCAAAAAGTGTCATTTTTTAACATTCCATTAAATGATCTGCAATAACATATTTTGAATAGATAGGGATCCAAGAGATGAAAAGATATAAAAATAAGCCTTTTTGAAAATTCATGATTTTTGGCCAAAAAGATGGGCTAACCCCTTGCCATTTTTGTCAAAAAGTGTCATTATTTAACATTCTATAAAATGATCTGCAATAACATATTTTGAATAGACGGGGGTCCAAAAGATGAAAAGATATGAAAATAAGCCTTTTTGAAAATTCATGAATTTTGGCCAAAAAGATGGGCTAACCCCTTGCCATTTTTGTCAAAAAGTGTCATTATTTCATATTTCATGAAATGATCTGCAATAACATATTTTGAATAGACAGAGGTCCAAGAGATGTAAAGATATGAAAATAAGCCTTTTTGAAAATTCATGATTTTTGGCAAAAAAGATGGGCTAACCCCTTGCCATTTTTGTCAAAAAGTGTCATTTTTTAACATTTCATGAAATGATCTGCAATAACATATTTTGAATAGATAGGGATCCAAGAGATGAAAAGATATAAAAATAAGCCTTTTTGAAAATTCATGAATTTTGGCCAAAAAGATGGGCTAACCCCTTGCCATTTTTGTCAAAAAGTGTCATTATTTAACATTCCATAAAATGATCTGCAATAACATATTTTGAATAGACGGGGGTCCAAGAAATGAAAAGATATAAAAATAAGCCTTTTTGAAAATTCATGATTTTTGGCCAAAAAGATGGGCTAACCCCTTGCCATTTTTGTCAAAAAGTATCATTATTTCATATTTCATGAAATGATCTGCAATAACATATTTTGAATAGACAGAGGTCCAAGAGATGTAAAGATATGAAAATAAGCCTTTTTGAAAATTCATGAATTTTGGTCAAAAAGATGGGCTAACCCCTTGCCATTTTTGTCAAAAAGTGTCATTTTTTAACATTCCATTAAATGATCTGCAATAACATATTTTGAATAGACGGGGGTCCAAAAGATGAAAAGATATAAAAATAAGCCTTTTTGAAAATTCATGAATTTTGGCCAAAAAGATGGGCTAACCCCTTGCCATTTTTGTCAAAAAGTGTCATTTTTTAACATTTCATGAAATGATCTGCAATAACATATTTTGAATAGATAGGGATCCAAGAGATGAAAAGATATAAAAATAAGCCTTTTTGAAAATTCATGATTTTTGGCTAAAATGATGGGCTAACCCTTTGCCATTTTTGTCAAAAAGTGTCATTATTTAACATTCCATAAAATGATCTGCAATAACATATTTTGAATAGACGGGGGTCCAAGAGATGTAAAGATATGAAAATAAGCCTTTTTGAAAATTCATGATTTTTGGCCAAAAAGATTTGTCAAAAAGTGTCATTATTTCATATTTCATGAAATGATCTGCAATAACATATTTTGAATAGACAGAGGTCCAAGAGATGTAAAGATATGAAAATAAGCCTTTTTGAAAATTCATGAATTTTGGTCAAAAAGATGGGCTAACCCCTTGCCATTTTTGTCAAAAAGTGTCATTTTTTAACATTTCATGAAATGATCTGCAATAACATATTTTGAATAGATAGGGATCCAAGAGATGAAAAGATATAAAAATAAGCCTTTTTGAAAATTCATGATTTTTGGCTAAAATGATGGGCTAACCCCTTGCCATTTTTGTCAAAAAGTGTCATTATTTAACATTCCATAAAATGATCTGCAATAACATATTTTGAATAGACGGGGGTCCAAGAGATGAAAAGATATAAAAATAAGCCTTTTTGAAAATTCATGAATTTTGGCCAAAAAGATGGGCTAACCCCTTGCCATTTTTGTCAAAAAGTGTCATTTTTTAACATTTCATGAAATGATCTGCAATAACATATTTTGAATAGACAGGGGTCCAAGAGATGAAAAGATATGAAAATAAGCCTTTTTGAAAATTCATGAATTTTGGTCAAAAAGATGGGCTAACCCCTTGCCATTTTTGTCAAAAAGTGTCATTTTTTAACATTCTATAAAATGATCTGCAATAACATATTTTGAATGGACGGGGGTCCAAGAGATGTAAAGATATGAAAATAAGCCTTTTTGAAAATTCATGATTTTTGGCCAAAAAGATTTGTCAAAAAGTGTCATTATTTCATATTTCATGAAATGATCTGCAATAACATATTTTGAATAGACAGAGGTCCAAGAGATGTAAAGATATGAAAATAAGCCTTTTTGAAAATTCATGAATTTTGGTCAAAAAGATGGGCTAACCCCTTGCCATTTTTGTCAAAAAGTGTCATTTTTTAACATTCCATTAAATGATCTGCAATAACATATTTTGAATAGACGGGGGTCCAAGAGATGAAAAGATATAAAAATAAGCCTTTTTGAAAATTCATGAATTTTGGCCAAAAAGATGGGCTAACCCCTTGCCATTTTTGTCAAAAAGTGTCATTATTTAACATTTCATGAAATGATCTGCAATAACATATTTTGAATAGACAGGGGTCCAAGAGATGAAAAGATATGAAAATAAGCCTTTTTGAAAATTCATGATTTTTGGCCAAAAAGATGGGCTAACCCCTTGCCATTTTTGTCAAAAAGTGTCATTATTTCATATTTCATGAAATGATCTGCAATAACATATTTTGAATAGACAGAGGTCCAAGAGATGTAAAGATATGAAAATAAGCCTTTTTGAAAATTCATGATTTTTGGCAAAAAAGATGGGCTAACCCCTTGCCATTTTTGTCAAAAAGTGTCATTTTTTAACATTTCATGAAATGATCTGCAATAACATATTTTGAATAGATAGGGATCCAAGAGATGAAAAGATATAAAAATAAGCCTTTTTGAAAATTCATGATTTTTGGCCAAAAAGATGGGCTAACCCCTTGCCATTTTTGTCAAAAAGTGTCATTATTTAACATTCCATAAAATGATCTGCAATAACATATTTTGAATAGACGGGGGTCCAAGAGATGAAAAGATATAAAAATAAGCCTTTTTGAAAATTCATGAATTTTGGCCAAAAAGATGGGCTAACCCCTTGCCATTTTTGTCAAAAAGTGTCATTTTTTAACATTTCATGAAATGATCTGCAATAACATATTTTGAATAGATAGGGATCCAAGAGATGAAAAGATATAAAAATAAGCCTTTTTGAAAATTCATGATTTTTGGCTAAAAAGATGGGCTAACCCCTTGCCATTTTTGTCAAAAAGTGTCATTATTTAACATTCCATAAAATGATCTGCAATAACATATTTTGAATAGACGGGGGTCCAAGAGATGAAAAGATATAAAAATAAGCCTTTTTGAAAATTCATGAATTTTGGCCAAAAAGATGGGCTAACCCCTTGCCATTTTTGTCAAAAATTGTCATTTTTTAACATTTCATGAAATGATCTGCAATAACATATTTTGAATAGACAGGGGTCCAAGAGATGAAAAGATATGAAAATAAGCCTTTTTGAAAATTCATGAATTTTGGTCAAAAAGATGGGCTAACCCCTTGCCATTTTTGTCAAAAAGTGTCATTTTTTAACATTCCATAAAATGATCTGCAATAACATATTTTGAATAGACAGAGGTCCAAGAGATGTAAAATATGAAAATAAGCCTTTTTGAAAATTCATGAATTTTGGTCAAAAAGATGGGCTAACCCCTTGCCATTTTTGTCAAAAAGTGTCATTTTTTAACATTCCATGAAATGATCTGCAATAACATATTTTGAATAGACAGGGGTCCAAGAGATGTAAAGATATGAAAATAAGCCTTTTTGAAAATTCATGATTTTTGGCCAAAAAGATGGGCTAACCCCTTGCCATTTTTGTCAAAAAGTGTCATTATTTCATATTTCATGAAATGATCTGCAATAACATATTTTGAATAGACAGAGGTCCAAGAGATGTAAAATATGAAAATAAGCCTTTTTGAAAATTCATGAATTTTGGTCAAAAAGATGGGCTAACCCCTTGCCATTTTTGTCAAAAAGTGTCATTTTTTAACATTCCATGAAATGATCTGCAATAACATATTTTGAAAAGACGGGGGTCCAAGAGATGAAAAGATATAAAAATAAGCCTTTTTGAAAATTCATGAATTTTGGCCAAAAAGATGGGCTAACCCCTTGCCATTTTTGTCAAAAAGTGTCATTTTTTAACATTCCATAAAATGATCTGCAATAACATATTTTGAATAGACGGGGGTCCAAGAGATGAAAAGATATGAAAATAAGCTTTTTTGAAAATTCATGAATTTTGGCCAAAAAGATGGGCTAACCCCTTGCCATTTTTGTCAAAAAGTGTCAATTTTTGAACATTTCATGAAATGATCTGCAATAACATATTTTGAATAGACAGGGGTCCAAGAGATGAAAAGATATGAAAATAAGCCTTTTTGAAAATTCATGATTTTTGGCCAAAAAGATGGGCTAACCCCTTGCCATTTTTGTCAAAAAGTGTCATTTTTTAACATTCCATAAAATGATCTGCAATAACATATTTTGAATGGACGGGGGTCCAAGAGATGTAAAGATATGAAAATAAGCCTTTTTGAAAATTCATGATTTTTGGCCAAAAAGATGGGCTAACCCCTTGCCATTTTTGTCAAAAAGTGTCATTATTTCATATTTCATGAAATGATCTGCAATAACATATTTTGAATAGACAGAGGTCCAAGAGATGTAAAGATATGAAAATAAGCCTTTTTGAAAATTCATGAATTTTGGTCAAAAAGATGGGCTAACCCCTTGCCATTTTTGTCAAAAAGTGTCATTTTTTAACATTCCATGAAATGATCTGCAATAACATATTTTGAATAGACGGGGGTCCAAGAGATGTAAAGATATGAAAATAAGCCTTTTTGAAAATTCATGATTTTTGGCCAAAAAGATTTGTCAAAAAGTGTCATTATTTCATATTTCATGAAATGATCTGCAATAACATATTTTGAATAGACAGAGGTCCAAGAGATGTAAAGATATGAAAATAAGCCTTTTTGAAAATTCATGAATTTTGGCCAAAAAGATGGGCTAACCCCTTGCCATTTTTGTCAAAAAGTGTCATTTTTTAACATTCCATGAAATGATCTGCAATAACATATTTTGAATAGATAGGGATCCAAGAGATGAAAAGATATGAAAATAAGCCTTTTTGAAAATTCATGATTTTTGGCCAAAAAGATGGGCTAACCCCTTGCCATTTTTGTCAAAAAGTGTCATTATTTAACATTCCATAAAATGATCTGCAATAACATATTTTGAATAGACGGGGGTCCAAGAGATGAAAAGATATAAAAATAAGCCTTTTTGAAAATTCATGAATTTTGGCCAAAAAGATGGGCTAACCCCTTGCCATTTTTGTCAAAAAGTGTCATTTTTTAACATTTCATGAAATGATCTGCAATAACATATTTTGAATAGATAGGGATCCAAGAGATGAAAAGATATGAAAATAAGCCTTTTTGAAAATTCATGAATTTTGGTCAAAAAGATGGGCTAACCCCTTGCCATTTTTGTCAAAAAGTGTCATTTTTTAACATTCCATGAAATGATCTGCAATAACATATTTTGAATAGACGGGGGTCCAAGAGATGTAAAGATATGAAAATAAGCCTTTTTGAAAATTCATGATTTTTGGCCAAAAAGATGGGCTAACCCCTTGCCATTTTTGTCAAAAAGTGTCATTATTTCATATTTCATGAAATGATCTGCAATAACATATTTTGAATAGACAGAGGTCCAAGAGATGTAAAGATATGAAAATAAGCCTTTTTGAAAATTCATGAATTTTGGTCAAAAAGATGGGCTAACCCCTTGCCATTTTTGTCAAAAAGTGTCATTTTTTAACATTTCATGAAATGATCTGCAATAACATATTTTGAATAGACGGGGGTCCAAGAGATGAAAAGATATGAAAATAAGCCTTTTTGAAAATTCATGAATTTTGGCCAAAAAGATGGGCTAACCCCTTGCCATTTTTGTCAAAAAGTGTCATTTTTTAACATTCCATAAAATGATCTGCAATAACATATTTTGAATAGACGGGGGTCCAAGAGATGAAAAGATATGAAAATAAGCTTTTTTGAAAATTCATGAATTTTGGCCAAAAAGATGGGCTAACCCCTTGCCATTTTTGTCAAAAAGTGTCAATTTTTGAACATTTCATGAAATGATCTGCAATAACATATTTTGAATAGACAGGGGTCCAAGAGATGAAAAGATATGAAAATAAGCCTTTTTGAAAATTCATGATTTTTGGCCAAAAAGATGGGCTAACCCCTTGCCATTTTTGTCAAAAAGTGTCATTTTTTAACATTCCATGAAATGATCTGCAATAACATATTTTGAATAGACAGGGGTCCAAGAGATGAAAAGATATGAAAATAAGCCTTTTTGAAAATTCATGAATTTTGGCCAAAAAGATGGGCTAACCCCTTGCCATTTTTGTCAAAAAGTGTCATTTTTTAACATTCTATAAAATGATCTGCAATAACATATTTTGAATAGACGGGGGTCCAAGAGATGTAAAGATATGAAAATAAGCCTTTTTGAAAATTCATGATTTTTGGCCAAAAAGATTTGTCAAAAAGTGTCATTATTTCATATTTCATGAAATGATCTGCAATAACATATTTTGAATAGACAGAGGTCCAAGAGATGTAAAGATATGAAAATAAGCCTTTTTGAAAATTCATGAATTTTGGCCAAAAAGATGGGCTAACCCCTTGCCATTTTTGTCAAAAAGTGTCATTTTTTAACATTTCATGAAATGATCTGCAATAACATATTTTGAATAGACAGGTCCAAGAGATGAAAAGATATGAAAATAAGCCTTTTTGAAAATTCATGAATTTTGGCCAAAAAGATGGGCTAACCCCTTGCCATTTTTGTCAAAAAGTGTCATTTTTTAACATTTCATGAAATGATCTGCAATAACATATTTTGAATAGAAAGAGGTCCAAGAGATGTAAAGATATGAAAATAAGCCTTTTTGAAAATTCATGAATTTTGGCCAAAAAGATGGGCTAACCCCTTGCCATTTTTGTCAAAAAGTGTCATTTTTTAACATTCTATAAAATGATCTGCAATAACATATTTTGAATAGACGGGGGTCCAAGAGATGAAAAGATATGAAAATAAGCCTTTTTGAAAATTCATGAATTTTGGCCAAAAAGATGGGCTAACCCCTTGCCATTTTTGTCAAAAAGTGTCATTTTTTAACATTTCATGAAATGATCTGCAATAACATATTTTGAATAGACAGGGGTCCAAGAGATGAAAAGATATGAAAATAAGCCTTTTTGAAAATAAGCCTTTTTTTGGCTAAAAAGATATGAAAATAAGCTTTTTTGAAAATTCATGAATTTTGGCTAAAAAGATGGGCTAACCCCTTGCCATTTTTGTCAAAAAGTGTCATTTTTTAACATTTCATGAAATGATCTGCAATAACATATTTTGAATAGACAGGGGTCCAAGAGATGAAAAGATATGAAAATAAGCCTTTTTGAAAATTCATGATTTTTGGCCAAAAAGATGGGCTAACCCCTTGCCATTTTTGTCAAAAAGTGTCATTTTTTCATATTTCATGAAATGATCTGCAATAACATATTTTGAATAGACAGGGATCCAAGAGATGAAAAGATATGAAAATAAGCCTTTTTGAAAATTCATGATTTTTGGCCAAAAAGATGGGCTAACCCCTTGCCATTTTTGTCAAAAAGTGTCATTTTTTAACATTTCATGAAATGATCTGCAATAACATATTTTGAATAGACAGGGGTCCAAGAGATGAAAAGATATGAAAATAAGCCTTTTTGAAAATTCATGATTTTTGGCCAAAAAGATGGGCTAACCCCTTGCCATTTTTGTCAAAAAGTGTCATTTTTTCATATTTCATGAAATGATCTGCAATAACATATTTTGAATAGACAGAGGTCCAAGAGATGTAAAGATATGAAAATAAGCCTTTTTGAAAATTCATGATTTTTGGCCAAAAAGATGGGCTAACCCCTTGCCATTTTTGTCAAAAAGTGTCATTTTTTAACATTTCATGAAATGATCTGCAATAACATATTTTGAATAGACAGGGGTCCAAGAGATGAAAAGATATGAAAATAAGCCTTTTTGAAAATTCATGATTTTTGGCCAAAAAGATGGGCTAACCCCTTGCCATTTTTGTCAAAAAGTGTCATTTTTTAACATTTCATGAAATGATCTGCAATAACATATTTTGAATAGACAGAGGTCCAAGAGATGTAAAGATATGAAAATAAGCCTTTTTGAAAATTCATGAATTTTGGCCAAAAAGATGGGCTAACCCCTTGCCATTTTTGTCAAAAAGTGTCATTTTTTAACATTCTATAAAATGATCTGCAATAACATATTTTGAATAGACGGGGGTCCAAGAGATGAAAAGATATGAAAATAAGCCTTTTTGAAAATTCATGAATTTTGGCCAAAAAGATGGGCTAACCCCTTGCCATTTTTGTCAAAAAGTGTCATTTTTTAACATTTCATGAAATGATCTGCAATAACATATTTTGAATAGATAGGGATCCAAGAGATGTAAAGATATGAAAATAAGCCTTTTTGAAAATTCATGAATTTTGGCCAAAAAGATGGGCTAACCCCTTGCCATTTTTGTCAAAAAGTGTCATTTTTTAACATTTCATGAAATGATCTGCAATAACATATTTTGAATAGACAGAGGTCCAAGAGATGTAAAGATATGAAAATAAGCCTTTTTGAAAATTCATGAATTTTGGTCAAAAAGATGGGCTAACCCCTTGCCATTTTTGTCAAAAAGTGTCATTTTTAACATTTCATGAAATGATCTGCAATAACATATTTTGAATAGACAGGGGTCCAAGAGATGAAAAGATATGAAAAAAAGCCTTTTTGAAAATTCATGATTTTTGGCCAAAAAGATGGGCTAACCCCTTGCCATTTTTGTCAAAAAGTGTCATTATTTCATATTTCATGAAATGATCTGCAATAACATATTTTGAATAGACAGAGGTCCAAGAGATGTAAAGATATGAAAATAAGCCTTTTTGAAAATTCATGATTTTTGGCCAAAAAGATGGGCTAACCCCTTGCCATTTTTGTCAAAAAGTGTCATTTTTTAACATTTCATGAAATGATCTGCAATAACATATTTTGAATAGACAGGGGTCCAAGAGATGAAAAGATATGAAAATAAGCCTTTTTGAAAATTCATGATTTTTGGCCAAAAAGATGGGCTAACCCCTTGCCATTTTTGTCAAAAAGTGTCATTTTTTAACATTTCATGAAATGATCTGCAATAACATATTTTGAATAGACAGAGGTCCAAGAGATGTAAAGATATGAAAATAAGCCTTTTTGAAAATTCATGAATTTTGGCCAAAAAGATGGGCTAACCCCTTGCCATTTTTGTCAAAAAGTGTCATTTTTTAACATTCATGAAATGATCTGCAATAACATATTTTGAATAGACAGGGGTCCAAGAGATGAAAAGATATGAAAATAAGCCTTTTTGAAAATTCATGAATTTTGGCCAAAAAGATGGGCTAACCCCTTGCCATTTTTGTCAAAAAGTGTCATTTTTTAACATTTCATGAAATGATCTGCAATAACATATTTTGAATAGATAGGGATCCAAGAGATGTAAAGATATGAAAATAAGCCTTTTTGAAAATTCATGAATTTTGGCCAAAAAGATGGGCTAACCCCTTGCCATTTTTGTCAAAAAGTGTCATTTTTTCATATTTCATGAAATGATCTGCAATAACATATTTTGAATAGACAGAGGTCCAAGAGATGTAAAGATATGAAAATAAGCCTTTTTGAAAATTCATGAATTTTGGCCAAAAAGATGGGCTAACCCCTTGCCATTTTTGTCAAAAAGTGTCATTTTTTAACATTTCATGAAATGATCTGCAATAACATATTTTGAATAGACAGGGTCCAAGAGATGTAAAGATATGAAAATAAGCCTTTTTGAAAATTCATGAATTTTGGCCAAAAAGATGGGCTAACCCCTTGCCATTTTTGTCAAAAAGTGTCATTTTTTAACATTTCATGAAATGATCTGCAATAACATATTTTGAATAGACAGAGGTCCAAGAGATGTAAAGATATGAAAATAAGCCTTTTTGAAAATTCATGAATTTTGGCCAAAAAGATGGGCTAACCCCTTGCCATTTTTGTCAAAAAGTGTCATTTTTTAACATTTCATGAAATGATCTGCAATAACATATTTTGAATAGACAGGGGTCCAAGAGATGAAAAGATATGAAAATAAGCCTTTTTGAAAATTCATGATTTTTGGCCAAAAAGATGGGCTAACCCCTTGCCATTTTTGTCAAAAAGTGTCATTTTTTAACATTTCATGAAATGATCTGCAATAACATATTTTGAATAGACAGAGGTCCAAGAGATGAAAAGATATGAAAATAAGCCTTTTTGAAAATTCATGAATTTTTGGCCAAAAAGATGGGCTAACCCCTTGCCATTTTTGTCAAAAAGTGTCATTTTTTAACATTTCATGAAATGATCTGCAATAACATATTTTGAATAGACAGGGGTCCAAGAGATGAAAAGATATGAAAATAAGCCTTTTTGAAAATTCATGATTTTTGGCCAAAAAGATGGGCTAACCCCTTGCCATTTTTGTCAAAAAGTGTCATTTTTTAACATTTCATGAAATGATCTGCAATAACATATTTTGAATAGACAGGGATCCAAGAGATGAAAAGATATGAAAATAAGCCTTTTTGAAAATTCATGAATTTTGGCCAAAAAGATGGGCTAACCCCTTGCCATTTTTGTCAAAAAGTGTCATTTTTTAACATTTCATGAAATGATCTGCAATAACATATTTTGAATAGACAGGGGTCCAAGAGATGAAAAGATATGAAAATAAGCCTTTTTGAAAATTCATGAATTTTGGCCAAAAAGATGGGCTAACCCCTTGCCATTTTTGTCAAAAAGTGTCATTTTTTAACATTTCATGAAATGATCTGCAATAACATATTTTGAATAGACAGGGGTCCAAGAGATGAAAAGATATGAAAATAAGCCTTTTTGAAAATTCATGATTTTTGGCCAAAAAGATGGGCTAACCCCTTGCCATTTTTGTCAAAAAGTGTCATTATTTCATATTTCATGAAATGATCTGCAATAACATATTTTGAATAGACAGAGGTCCAAGAGATGTAAAGATATGAAAATAAGCCTTTTTGAAAATTCATGATTTTTGGCCAAAAAGATGGGCTAACCCCTTGCCATTTTTGTCAAAAAGTGTCATTTTTTAACATTTCATGAAATGATCTGCAATAACATATTTTGAATAGACAGAGGTCCAAGAGATGTAAAGATATGAAAATAAGCCTTTTTGAAAATTCATGAATTTTGGCCAAAAAGATGGGCTAACCCCTTGCCATTTTTGTCAAAAAGTGTCATTTTTTAACATTCATGAAATGATCTGCAATAACATATTTTGAATAGACAGGGGTCCAAGAGATGAAAAGATATGAAAATAAGCCTTTTTGAAAATTCATGAATTTTGGCCAAAAAGATGGGCTAACCCCTTGCCATTTTTGTCAAAAAGTGTCATTTTTTAACATTTCATGAAATGATCTGCAATAACATATTTTGAATAGACAGGGGTCCAAGAGATGAAAAGATATGAAAATAAGCCTTTTTGAAAATAAGCCTTTTTGGCTAAAAAGATATGAAAATAAGATTTTTTGAAAATTCATGAATTTTGGCTAAAAAGATGGGCTAACCCCTTGCCATTTTTGTCAAAAAGTGTCATTTTTTAACATTTCATGAAATGATCTGCAATAACATATTTTGAATAGACAGGGGTCCAAGAGATGAAAAGATATGAAAATAAGCCTTTTTGAAAATTCATGATTTTTGGCCAAAAAGATGGGCTAACCCCTTGCCATTTTTGTCAAAAAGTGTCATTTTTCACATTTCATGAAATGATCTGCAATAACATATTTTGAATAGACAGGGATCCAAGAGATGAAAAGATATGAAAATAAGCCTTTTTGAAAATTCATGATTTTTGGCCAAAAAGATGGGCTAACCCCTTGCCATTTTTGTCAAAAAGTGTCATTTTTTAACATTTCATGAAATGATCTGCAATAACATATTTTGAATAGACAGGGGTCCAAGAGATGAAAAGATATGAAAATAAGCCTTTTTGAAAATTCATGATTTTTGGTTGTCAAAAAGTGTCATTTTTTAACATTTCATGAAATGATCTGCAATAACATATTTTGAATAGACAGAGGTCCAAGAGATGTAAAGATATGAAAATAAGCCTTTTTGAAAATTCATGAATTTTGGCCAAAAAGATGGGCTAACCCCTTGCCATTTTTGTCAAAAAGTGTCATTTTTTAACATTCATGAAATGATCTGCAATAACATATTTTGAATAGACAGGGGTCCAAGAGATGAAAAGATATGAAAATAAGCCTTTTTGAAAATTCATGAATTTTGGCCAAAAAGATGGGCTAACCCCTTGCCATTTTTGTCAAAAAGTGTCATTTTTTAACATTTCATGAAATGATCTGCAATAACATATTTTGAATAGACAGGGGTCCAAGAGATGAAAAGATATGAAAATAAGCCTTTTTGAAAATTCATGATTTTTGGCCAAAAAGATGGGCTAACCCCTTGCCATTTTTGTCAAAAAGTGTCATTTTTAACATTTCATGAAATGATCTGCAATAACATATTTTGAATAGACAGGGTCCAAGAGATGAAAAGATATGAAAATAAGCCTTTTTGAAAATTCATGATTTTTGGCCAAAAAGATGGGCTAACCCCTTGCCATTTTTGTCAAAAAGTGTCATTTTTTAACATTTCATGAAATGATCTGCAATAACATATTTTGAATAGACAGGGGTCCAAGAGATGAAAAGATATGAAAATAAGCCTTTTTGAAAATTCATGAATTTTGGCCAAAAAGATGGGCTAACCCCTTGCCATTTTTGTCAAAAAGTGTCATTATTTCATATTTCATGAAATGATCTGCAATAACATATTTTGAATAGACAGAGGTCCAAGAGATGTAAAGATATGAAAATAAGCCTTTTTGAAAATTCATGAATTTTGGCCAAAAAGATGGGCTAACCCCTTGCCATTTTTGTCAAAAAGTGTCATTTTTTAACATTTCATGAAATGATCTGCAATAACATATTTTGAATAGACAGGGATCCAAGAGATGTAAAGATATGAAAATAAGCCTTTTTGAAAATTCATGAATTTTGGCCAAAAAGATGGGCTAACCCCTTGCCATTTTTGTCAAAAAGTGTCATTTTTTAACATTTCATGAAATGATCTGCAATAACATATTTTGAATAGAAAGAGGTCCAAGAGATGTAAAGATATGAAAATAAGCCTTTTTGAAAATTCATGAATTTTGGCAAAAAGATGGGCTAACCCCTTGCCATTTTTGTCAAAAAGTGTCATTTTTTAACATTTCATGAAATGATCTGCAATAACATATTTTGAATAGACAGGGGTCCAAGAGATGAAAAGATATGAAAATAAGCCTTTTTGAAAATTCATGATTTTTGGCCAAAAAGATGGGCTAACCCCTTGCCATTTTTGTCAAAAAGTGTCATTATTTCATATTTCATGAAATGATCTGCAATAACATATTTTGAATAGACAGAGGTCCAAGAGATGTAAAGATATGAAAATAAGCCTTTTTGAAAATTCATGATTTTGGCCAAAAAGATGGGCTAACCCCTTGCCATTTTTGTCAAAAAGTGTCATTTTTTAACATTTCATGAAATGATCTGCAATAACATATTTTGAATAGACAGGGGTCCAAGAGATGAAAAGATATGAAAATAAGCCTTTTTGAAAATTCATGATTTTTGGCCAAAAAGATGGGCTAACCCCTTGCCATTTTTGTCAAAAAGTGTCATTTTTTAACATTTCATGAAATGATCTGCAATAACATATTTTGAATAGACAGAGGTCCAAGAGATGTAAAGATATGAAAATAAGCCTTTTTGAAAATTCATGAATTTTGGCCAAAAAGATGGGCTAACCCCTTGCCATTTTTGTCAAAAAGTGTCATTTTTTAACATTTCATGAAATGATCTGCAATAACATATTTTGAATAGACAGAGGTCCAAGAGATGTAAAGATATGAAAATAAGCCTTTTTGAAAATTCATGAATTTTGGCCAAAAAGATGGGCTAACCCCTTGCCATTTTTGTCAAAAAGTGTCATTTTTTAACATTTCATGAAATGATCTGCAATAACATATTTTGAATAGACAGGGGTCCAAGAGATGAAAAGATATGAAAATAAGCCTTTTTGAAAATTCATGATTTTTGGCCAAAAAGATGGGCTAACCCCTTGCCATTTTTGTCAAAAAGTGTCATTTTTAACATTTCATGAAATGATCTGCAATAACATATTTTGAATAGACGGGGGTCCAAGAGATGAAAAGATATGAAAATAAGCCTTTTTGAAAATTCATGAATTTTGGCCAAAAAGATGGGCTAACCCCTTGCCATTTTTGTCAAAAAGTGTCATTTTTTAACATTTCATGAAATGATCTGCAATAACATATTTTGAATAGACAGGGGTCCAAGAGATGAAAAGATATGAAAATAAGCCTTTTTGAAAATTCATGAATTTTGGCCAAAAAGATGGGCTAACCCCTTGCCATTTTTGTCAAAAAGTGTCATTTTTTAACATTTCATGAAATGATCTGCAATAACATATTTTGAATAGACAGAGGTCCAAGAGATGTAAAGATATGAAAATAAGCCTTTTTGAAAATTCATGAATTTGGCCAAAAAGATGGGCTAACCCCTTGCCATTTTTGTCAAAAAGTGTCATTTTTTAACATTTCATGAAATGATCTGCAATAACATATTTTGAATAGACAGGGATCCAAGAGATGAAAAGATATGAAAATAAGCCTTTTTGAAAATTCATGATTTTGGCCAAAAAGATGGGCTAACCCCTTGCCATTTTTGTCAAAAAGTGTCATTATTTCATTTCATGAAATGATCTGCAATAACATATTTTGAATAGACAGAGGTCCAAGAGATGTAAAGATATGAAAATAAGCCTTTTTGAAAATTCATGAATTTTGGCCAAAAAGATGGGCTAACCCCTTGCCATTTTTGTCAAAAAGTGTCATTTTTTAACATTTCATGAAATGATCTGCAATAACATATTTTGAATAGACAGGGGTCCAAGAGATGAAAAGATATGAAAATAAGCCTTTTTGAAAATTCATGATTTTTGGCCAAAAAGATGGGCTAACCCCTTGCCATTTTTGTCAAAAAGTGTCATTTTTTAACATTTCATGAAATGATCTGCAATAACATATTTTGAATAGACAGAGGTCCAAGAGATGAAAAGATATGAAAATAAGCCTTTTTGAAAATTCATGAATTTTGGCCAAAAAGATGGGCTAACCCCTTGCCATTTTTGTCAAAAAGTGTCATTTTTTAACATTTCATGAAATGATCTGCAATAACATATTTTGAATAGACAGGGGTCCAAGAGATGAAAAGATATGAAAATAAGCCTTTTTGAAAATTCATGATTTTTGGCCAAAAAGATGGGCTAACCCCTTGCCATTTTTGTCAAAAAGTGTCATTTTTTAACATTTCATGAAATGATCTGCAATAACATATTTTGAATAGACAGGGATCCAAGAGATGAAAAGATATGAAAATAAGCCTTTTTGAAAATTCATGAATTTTGGCCAAAAAGATGGGCTAACCCCTTGCCATTTTTGTCAAAAAGTGTCATTTTTAACATTTCATGAAATGATCTGCAATAACATATTTTGAATAGACAGGGGTCCAAGAGATGAAAAGATATGAAAATAAGCCTTTTTGAAAATTCATGAATTTTGGCCAAAAAGATGGGCTAACCCCTTGCCATTTTTGTCAAAAAGTGTCATTTTTTAACATTTCATGAAATGATCTGCAATAACATATTTTGAATAGACAGGGGTCCAAGAGATGAAAAGATATGAAAATAAGCCTTTTTGAAAATTCATGATTTTTGGCCAAAAAGATGGGCTAACCCCTTGCCATTTTTGTCAAAAAGTGTCATTATTTAATATTTCATGAAATGATCTGCAATAACATATTTTGAATAGACAGAGGTCCAAGAGATGTAAAGATATGAAAATAAGCCTTTTTGAAAATTCATGATTTTTGGCCAAAAAGATGGGCTAACCCCTTGCCATTTTTGTCAAAAAGTGTCATTTTTTAACATTTCATGAAATGATCTGCAATAACATATTTTGAATAGACAGAGGTCCAAGAGATGAAAAGATATGAAAATAAGCCTTTTTGAAAATTCATGAATTTTGGCCAAAAAGATGGGCTAACCCCTTGCCATTTTTGTCAAAAAGTGTCATTTTTTAACATTCATGAAATGATCTGCAATAACATATTTTGAATAGACAGGGGTCCAAGAGATGAAAAGATATGAAAATAAGCCTTTTTGAAAATTCATGAATTTTGGCCAAAAAGATGGGCTAACCCCTTGCCATTTTTGTCAAAAAGTGTCATTTTTTAACATTTCATGAAATGATCTGCAATAACATATTTTGAATAGACAGGGGTCCAAGAGATGAAAAGATATGAAAATAAGCCTTTTGAAAATAAGCCTTTTTGGCTAAAAAGATATGAAAATAAGCTTTTTGAAAATTCATGAATTTGGCCAAAAAGATGGGCTAACCCCTTGCCATTTTTGTCAAAAAGTGTCATTTTTTAACATTTCATGAAATGATCTGCAATAACATATTTTGAATAGACAGGGGTCCAAGAGATGAAAAGATATGAAAATAAGCCTTTTTGAAAATTCATGATTTTTGGCCAAAAAGATGGGCTAACCCCTTGCCATTTTTGTCAAAAAGTGTCATTTTTTCATATTTCATGAAATGATCTGCAATAACATATTTTGAATAGACAGGGGTCCAAGAGATGAAAAGATATGAAAATAAGCCTTTTTGAAAATTCATGATTTTTGGCCAAAAAGATGGGCTAACCCCTTGCCATTTTTGTCAAAAAGTGTCATTTTTTAACATTTCATGAAATGATCTGCAATAACATATTTTGAATAGACAGGGTCCAAGAGATGAAAAGATATGAAAATAAGCCTTTTTGAAAATTCATGATTTTTGGCCAAAAAGATGGGCTAACCCCTTGCCATTTTTGTCAAAAAGTGTCATTTTTCATATTTCATGAAATGATCTGCAATAACATATTTTGAATAGACAGAGGTCCAAGAGATGTAAAGATATGAAAATAAGCCTTTTTGAAAATTCATGATTTTTGGCCAAAAAGATGGGCTAACCCCTTGCCATTTTTGTCAAAAAGTGTCATTTTTTAACATTTCATGAAATGATCTGCAATAACATATTTTGAATAGACAGGGGTCCAAGAGATGAAAAGATATGAAAATAAGCCTTTTTGAAAATTCATGATTTTTGGTTGTCAAAAAGTGTCATTTTTTAACATTTCATGAAATGATCTGCAATAACATATTTTGAATAGACAGAGGTCCAAGAGATGTAAAGATATGAAAATAAGCCTTTTTGAAAATTCATGAATTTTGGCCAAAAAGATGGGCTAACCCCTTGCCATTTTTGTCAAAAAGTGTCATTTTTAACATTTCATGAAATGATCTGCAATAACATATTTTGAATAGACGGGGTCCAAGAGATGAAAAGATGAAAATAATGAAAATAAGCCTTTTTAAAAAGATATGAAAATAAGCTTTTTGAAAATCATGAATTTTGGCCAAAAAGATGGGCTAACCCCTTGCCATTTTTGTCAAAAAGTGTCATTTTTTAACATTTCATGAAATGATCTGCAATAACATATTTTGAATAGACAGGGGTCCAAGAGATGAAAAGATATGAAAATAAGCCTTTTTGAAAATTCATGATTTTTGGCCAAAAAGATGGGCTAACCCCTTGCCATTTTTGTCAAAAAGTGTCATTTTTTAACATTTCATGAAATGATCTGCAATAACATATTTTGAATAGACAGGGATCCAAGAGATGAAAAGATATGAAAATAAGCCTTTTTGAAAATTCATGATTTTTGGCCAAAAAGATGGGCTAACCCCTTGCCATTTTTGTCAAAAAGTGTCATTTTTTAACATTTCATGAAATGATCTGCAATAACATATTTTGAATAGACAGGGGTCCAAGAGATGAAAAGATATGAAAATAAGCCTTTTTGAAAATTCATGAATTTTTGGCCAAAAAGATGGGCTAACCCCTTGCCATTTTTGTCAAAAAGTGTCATTTTTCATATTTCATGAAATGATCTGCAATAACATATTTTGAATAGACAGAGGTCCAAGAGATGTAAAGATATGAAAATAAGCCTTTTTGAAAATTCATGAATTTTGGCCAAAAAGATGGGCTAACCCCTTGCCATTTTTGTCAAAAAGTGTCATTTTTTAACATTTCATGAAATGATCTGCAATAACATATTTTGAATAGACAGGGTCCAAGAGATGTAAAGATATGAAAATAAGCCTTTTTGAAAATTCATGAATTTTGGCCAAAAAGATGGGCTAACCCCTTGCCATTTTTGTCAAAAAGTGTCATTTTTTAACATTTCATGAAATGATCTGCAATAACATATTTTGAATAGACAGAGGTCCAAGAGATGTAAAGATATGAAAATAAGCCTTTTTGAAAATTCATGAATTTTGGCCAAAAAGATGGGCTAACCCCTTGCCATTTTTGTCAAAAAGTGTCATTTTTTAACATTTCATGAAATGATCTGCAATAACATATTTTGAATAGACAGGGGTCCAAGAGATGAAAAGATATGAAAATAAGCCTTTTTGAAAATTCATGATTTTTGGCAAAAAGATGGGCTAACCCCTTGCCATTTTTGTCAAAAAGTGTCATTATTTCATATTTCATGAAATGATCTGCAATAACATATTTTGAATAGACAGAGGTCCAAGAGATGTAAAGATATGAAAATAAGCCTTTTTGAAAATTCATGATTTTGGCCAAAAAGATGGGCTAACCCCTTGCCATTTTTGTCAAAAAGTGTCATTTTTTAACATTTCATGAAATGATCTGCAATAACATATTTTGAATAGACAGGGGTCCAAGAGATGAAAAGATATGAAAATAAGCCTTTTTGAAAATTCATGATTTTTGGCCAAAAAGATGGGCTAACCCCTTGCCATTTTTGTCAAAAAGTGTCATTTTTTAACATTTCATGAAATGATCTGCAATAACATATTTTGAATAGACAGAGGTCCAAGAGATGTAAAGATATGAAAATAAGCCTTTTGAAAATTCATGATTTTGGCCAAAAAGATGGGCTAACCCCTTGCCATTTTTGTCAAAAAGTGTCATTTTTTAACATTTCATGAAATGATCTGCAATAACATATTTTGAATAGACAGAGGTCCAAGAGATGAAAAGATATGAAAATAAGCCTTTTTGAAAATTCATGAATTTTGGCCAAAAAGATGGGCTAACCCCTTGCCATTTTTGTCAAAAAGTGTCATTTTTTAACATTTCATGAAATGATCTGCAATAACATATTTTGAATAGACAGGGGTCCAAGAGATGAAAAGATATGAAAATAAGCCTTTTTGAAAATTCATGATTTTTGGCCAAAAAGATGGGCTAACCCCTTGCCATTTTTGTCAAAAAGTGTCATTTTTTAACATTTCATGAAATGATCTGCAATAACATATTTTGAATAGACAGGGGTCCAAGAGATGAAAAGATATGAAAATAAGCCTTTTTGAAAATTCATGAATTTTGGCCAAAAAGATGGGCTAACCCCTTGCCATTTTTGTCAAAAAGTGTCATTTTTTAACATTTCATGAAATGATCTGCAATAACATATTTTGAATAGACAGGGGTCCAAGAGATGAAAAGATATGAAAATAAGCCTTTTTGAAAATTCATGAATTTGGCCAAAAAGATGGGCTAACCCCTTGCCATTTTTGTCAAAAAGTGTCATTTTTTAACATTTCATGAAATGATCTGCAATAACATATTTTGAATAGACAGAGGTCCAAGAGATGTAAAGATATGAAAATAAGCCTTTTTGAAAATTCATGATTTTGGCCAAAAAGATGGGCTAACCCCTTGCCATTTTTGTCAAAAAGTGTCATTTTTTAACATTTCATGAAATGATCTGCAATAACATATTTTGAATAGACAGGGTCCAAGAGATGAAAAGATATGAAAATAAGCCTTTTTGAAAATTCATGATTTTTGGCCAAAAAGATGGGCTAACCCCTTGCCATTTTGTCAAAAAGTGTCATTTTTTCATATTTCATGAAATGATCTGCAATAACATATTTTGAATAGACAGAGGTCCAAGAGATGTAAAGATATGAAAATAAGCCTTTTTGAAAATTCATGAATTTTGGCCAAAAAGATGGGCTAACCCCTTGCCATTTTTGTCAAAAAGTGTCATTTTTTAACATTTCATGAAATGATCTGCAATAACATATTTTGAATAGACAGGGGTCCAAGAGATGAAAAGATATGAAAATAAGCCTTTTTGAAAATTCATGAATTTGGCCAAAAAGATGGGCTAACCCCTTGCCATTTTTGTCAAAAAGTGTCATTTTTTAACATTTCATGAAATGATCTGCAATAACATATTTTGAATAGACAGGGTCCAAGAGATGAAAAGATATGAAAATAAGCCTTTTTGAAAATTCATGATTTTTGGCCAAAAAGATGGGCTAACCCCTTGCCATTTTTGTCAAAAAGTGTCATTATTTAACATTTCATGAAATGATCTGCAATAACATATTTTGAATAGACAGAGGTCCAAGAGATGTAAAGATATGAAAATAAGCCTTTTTGAAAATTCATGAATTTTGGCCAAAAAGATGGGCTAACCCCTTGCCATTTTTGTCAAAAAGTGTCATTTTTAACATTTCATGAAATGATCTGCAATAACATATTTTGAATAGACAGGGGTCCAAGAGATGAAAAGATATGAAAATAAGCCTTTTTGAAAATTCATGAATTTTGGCCAAAAAGATGGGCTAACCCCTTGCCATTTTTGTCAAAAAGTGTCATTTTTCAACATTTCATGAAATGATCTGCAATAACATATTTTGAATAGACAGGGGTCCAAGAGATGAAAAGATATGAAAATAAGCCTTTTTGAAAATTCATGATTTTTGGCCAAAAAGATGGGCTAACCCCTTGCCATTTTTGTCAAAAAGTGTCATTTTTTAACATTTCATGAAATGATCTGCAATAACATATTTTGAATAGACAGAGGTCCAAGAGATGAAAAGATATGAAAATAAGCCTTTTTGAAAATTCATGATTTTTGGCCAAAAAGATGGGCTAACCCCTTGCCATTTTTGTCAAAAAGTGTCATTTTTTAACATTTCATGAAATGATCTGCAATAACATATTTTGAATAGACAGGGTCCAAGAGATGAAAAGATATGAAAATAAGCTTTTTGAAAATTCATGATTTTTGGCCAAAAAGATGGGCTAACCCCTTGCCATTTTTGTCAAAAAGTGTCATTTTTTCATATTTCATGAAATGATCTGCAATAACATATTTTGAATAGACAGGGGTCCAAGAGATGAAAAGATATGAAAATAAGCCTTTTTGAAAATTCATGATTTTTGGCCAAAAAGATGGGCCCCTTGCCATTTTTGTCAAAAAGTGTCATTTTTAACATTCATGAAATGATCTGCAATAACATATTTTGAATAGACAGGGGTCCAAGAGATGTAAAGATATGAAAATAAGCCTTTTTGAAAATTCATGATTTTTGGCCAAAAAGATGGGCTAACCCCTTGCCATTTTTGTCAAAAAGTGTCATTTTTTCATATTCATGAAATGATCTGCAATAACATATTTTGAATAGACAGAGGTCCAAGAGATGTAAAGATATGAAAATAAGCCTTTTTGAAAATTCATGAATTTTGGCCAAAAAGATGGGCTAACCCCTTGCCATTTTTGTCAAAAAGTGTCATTTTTAACATTTCATGAAATGATCTGCAATAACATATTTTGAATAGACAGGGGTCCAAGAGATGAAAAGATATGAAAATAAGCCTTTTTGAAAATTCATGATTTTGGAAAAGATCATGCCATTTTTGAAAATTCATGATTTTTGGCCAAAATATTGAATAACCCCTGAAAAGTTTTGAAAATAAGCCTTTTTTTCAATTTTTCAAAAAGATGGGCTAACCCCTTGCCATTTTTGTCAAAAAGTGTCATTTTTAATATTTCATGAAATGATCTGCAATAACATATTTTGAATAGACAGAGGTCCAAGAGATGTAAAGATATGAAAATAAGCCTTTTTGAAAATTCATGATTTTGGCCAAAAAGATGGGCTAACCCCTTGCCATTTTTGTCAAAAAGTGTCATTTTTTAACATTTCATGAAATGATCTGCAATAACATATTTTGAATAGACAGAGGTCCAAGAGATGTAAAGATATGAAAATAAGCCTTTTTGAAAATTCATGAATTTGGCCAAAAAGATGGGCTAACCCCTTGCCATTTTTGTCAAAAAGTGTCATTTTTTAACATTTCATGAAATGATCTGCAATAACATATTTTGAATAGACAGAGGGTCCAAGAGATGTAAAGATATGAAAATAAGCCTTTTTGAAAATTCATGAATTTTGGCCAAAAAGATGGGCTAACCCCTTGCCATTTTTGTCAAAAAGTGTCATTTTTAACATTTCATGAAATGATCTGCAATAACATATTTTGAATAGACAGGGGTCCAAGAGATGAAAAGATATGAAAATAAGCCTTTTTGAAAATTCATGATTTTGGCCAAAAAGATGGGCTAACCCCTTGCCATTTTTGTCAAAAAGTGTCATTTTTTAACATTTCATGAAATGATCTGCAATAACATATTTTGAATAGACAGGGGTCCAAGAGATGAAAAGATATGAAAATAAGCCTTTTTGAAAATTCATGATTTTTGGCCAAAAAGATGGGCTAACCCCTTGCCATTTTTGTCAAAAAGTGTCATTATTTCAATTTCATGAAATGATCTGCAATAACATATTTTGAATAGACAGAGGTCCAAGAGATGTAAAGATATGAAAATAAGCCTTTTTGAAAATTCATGATTTTGGCCAAAAAGATGGGCTAACCCCTTGCCATTTTTGTCAAAAAGTGTCATTTTTTAACATTTCATGAAATGATCTGCAATAACATATTTTGAATAGACAGAGGTCCAAGAGATGAAAGATATGAAAATAAGCCTTTTTGAAAATTCATGAATTTTGGCCAAAAAGATGGGCTAACCCCTTGCCATTTTTGTCAAAAAGTGTCATTTTTAACATTTCATGAAATGATCTGCAATAACATATTTTGAATAGACAGGGGTCCAAGAGATGAAAAGATATGAAAATAAGCCTTTTTGAAAATTCATGAATTTTGGCCAAAAAGATGGGCTAACCCTTGCCATTTTTGTCAAAAAGTGTCATTTTTAACATTTCATGAAATGATCTGCAATAACATATTTTGAATAGACAGGGGTCCAAGAGATGAAAAGATATGAAAATAAGCCTTTTTGAAAATTCATGATTTTGGCCAAAAAGATGGGCTAACCCCTTGCCATTTTTGTCAAAAAGTGTCATTTTTTAACATTTCATGAAATGATCTGCAATAACATATTTTGAATAGACAGGGTCCAAGAGATGAAAAGATATGAAAATAAGCCTTTTTGAAAATTCATGATTTTTGGCCAAAAAGATGGGCTAACCCCTTGCCATTTTTGTCAAAAAGTGTCATTATTTCACATTTCATGAAATGATCTGCAATAACATATTTTGAATAGACAGGGGTCCAAGAGATGAAAAGATATGAAAATAAGCCTTTTTGAAAATTCATGATTTTTGGCCAAAAAGATGGGCTAACCCCTTGCCATTTTTGTCAAAAAGTGTCATTATTTCAACATTTCATGAAATGATCTGCAATAACATATTTTGAATAGACAGAGGTCCAAGAGATGTAAAGATATGAAAATAAGCCTTTTTGAAAATTCATGAATTTTGGCCAAAAAGATGGGCTAACCCCTTGCCATTTTGTCAAAAAGTGTCATTATTTAATATTTCATGAAATGATCTGCAATAACATATTTTGAATAGACAGGGGTCCAAGAGATGAAAAGATATGAAAATAAGCCTTTTTGAAAATTCATGAATTTTGGCCAAAAAGATGGGCTAACCCCTTGCCATTTTTGTCAAAAAGTGTCATTTTTTAACATTTCATGAAATGATCTGCAATAACATATTTTGAATAGACAGGGGTCCAAGAGATGAAAAGATATGAAAATAAGCCTTTTTGAAAATTCATGAATTTGGCCAAAAAGATGGGCTAACCCCTTGCCATTTTGTCAAAAAGTGTCATTTTTTAACATTTCATGAAATGATCTGCAATAACATATTTTGAATAGACAGGGGTCCAAGAGATGAAAAGATATGAAAATAAGCCTTTTTGAAAATTCATGATTTTTGGCCAAAAAGATGGGCTAACCCCTTGCCATTTTTGTCAAAAAGTGTCATTTTTTAACATTTCATGAAATGATCTGCAATAACATATTTTGAAATAGACAGGGTCCAAGAGATGAAAAGATATGAAAATAAGCCTTTTTGAAAATTCATGATTTTTGGCCAAAAAGATGGGCTAACCCCTTGCCATTTTTGTCAAAAAGTGTCATTTTTTATATTTCATGAAATGATCTGCAATAACATATTTTGAATAGACAGAGGTCCAAGAGATGAAAAGATATGAAAATAAGCCTTTTTGAAAATTCATGAATTTTGGCCAAAAAGATGGGCTAACCCCTTGCCATTTTTGTCAAAAAGTGTCATTTTTTAACATTTCATGAAATGATCTGCAATAACATATTTTGAATAGACAGAGGTCCAAGAGATGTAAAGATATGAAAAAAGCCTTTTTGAAAATTCATGAATTTTGGCCAAAAAGATGGGCTAACCCCTTGCCATTTTTGTCAAAAAGTGTCATTTTTTAACATTTCATGAAATGATCTGCAATAACATATTTTGAATAGACAGGGGTCCAAGAGATGAAAGATATGAAAATAAGCCTTTTTGAAAATTCATGAATTTTGGCCAAAAGATGGGCCCCTTGCCATTTTTGTCAAAAAGTGTCATTTTTAACATTCATGAAATGATCTGCAATAACATATTTTGAATAGACAGGGGTCCAAGAGATGAAAAGATATGAAAATAAGCCTTTTTGAAAATTCATGATTTTTGGCCAAAAAGATGGGCTAACCCCTTGCCATTTTTGTCAAAAAGTGTCATTATTTCATTTCATGAAATGATCTGCAATAACATATTTGAATAGACAGAGGTCCAAGAGATGTAAAGATATGAAAATAAGCCTTTTTGAAAATTCATGAATTGGCCAAAAAGATGGCTAACCCCTTGCCATTTTTGTCAAAAAGTGTCATTTTTTAACATTTCATGAAATGATCTGCAATAACATATTTTGAATAGACGGGGGTCCAAGAGATGAAAAGATATAAAAAATAAGCCTTTTTGAAAAATCATGATTTTTGAAAGATTCATGATTTTGGCCAAAAAGATTGGCTAACCCCTTGCCCTTTTTTTCAAATTCGTTTCAATTTTCAAAAAGATGGGCTAACCCTTGCCATTTGTCAAAAAATTGTCATTTAATATTTCATGAAATGATCTGCAATAACATATTTTGAATAGACAGAGGTCCAAGAGATGTAAAAGATATGAAAATAAGCCTTTTTGAAAATTCATGATTTTGGCCAAAAAGATGGGCTAACCCCTTGCCATTTTGTCAAAAAGTGTCATTTTTTAACATTTCATGAAATGATCTGCAATAACATATTTTGAATAGACAGAGGTCCAAGAGATGAAAAGATATGAAAATAAGCCTTTTGAAAATTCATGAATTTTGGCAAAAAAGATGGGCTAACCCCTTGCCATTTTGTCAAAAAGTGTCATTTTTTAACATTTCATGAAATGATCTGCAATAACATATTTTGAATAGACAAGGTCCAAGAGATGTAAAGATATGAAAATAAGCCTTTTTGAAAATTCATGAATTTTGGTCAAAAAGATGGGCTAACCCCTTGCCATTTTTGTCAAAAAGTGTCATTTTTAACATTTCATGAAATGATCTGCAATAACATATTTTGAATAGACAGGGGTCCAAGAGATAAAAAGATATGAAAATAAGCCTTTTTGAAAATTCATGATTTTTGGCCAAAAAGATGGGCTAACCCCTTGCCATTTTTGTCAAAAAGTGTCATTTTTTAACATTTCATGAAATGATCTGCAATAACATATTTTGAATAGACAGGGGTCCAAGAGATGAAAAGATATGAAAATAAGCCTTTTTGAAAATTCATGATTTTTGGCCAAAAAGATGGGCTAACCCTTGCCATTTTGTCAAAAAGTGTCATTTATTTCATATTTCATGAAATGATCTGCAATAACATATTTTGAATAGACAGAGGTCCAAGAGATGTAAAGATATGAAAATAAGCCTTTTTGAAAATTCATGATTTTTGGCCAAAAAGATGGGCTAACCCCTTGCCATTTTGTCAAAAAGTGTCATTTTTAACATTTCATGAAATGATCTGCAATAACATATTTTGAATAGACAGAGGTCCAAGAGATGTAAAGATATGAAAATAAGCCTTTTTGAAAATTCATGAATTTTGGCCAAAAAGATGGGCTAACCCCTTGCCATTTTTGTCAAAAAGTGTCATTTTTACATTTCATGAAATGATCTGCAATAACATATTTTGAATAGACGGGGGTCCAAGAGATGAAAAGATATGAAAAAAGCCTTTTTGAAAATTCATGAATTTTGGCCAAAAAGATGGGCTAACCCCTTGCCATTTTTGTCAAAAAGTGTCATTTTTTAACATTTCATGAAATGATCTGCAATAACATATTTGAATAGACAGGGGTCCAAGAGATGAAAAGATATGAAAATAAGCCTTTTTGAAAATTCATGATTTTTGGCCAAAAGATGGGCTAACCCCTTGCCATTTTTGTCAAAAAGTGTCATTTTTTAACATTTCATGAAATGATCTGCAATAACATATTTTGAATAGACAGGGTCCAAGAGATGAAAAGATATGAAAATAAGCCTTTTTGAAAATTCATGATTTTGGCCAAAAAGATGGGCTAACCCCTTGCCATTTTTGTCAAAAAGTGTCATTTTTTAACATTTCATGAAATGATCTGCAATAACATATTTTGAATAGACAGAGGTCCAAGAGATGTAAAGATATGAAAATAAGCCTTTTTGAAAATTCATGATTTTTGGCCAAAAAGATGGGCTAACCCCTTGCCATTTTTGTCAAAAAGTGTCATTTTTCAATTTTCATGAAATGATCTGCAAATAACATATTTTGAATAGACAGAGGTCCAGAGATGAAAAGATATGAAAATAAGCCTTTTTGAAAATTCATGAATTTTGGCCAAAAAGATGGGCTAACCCCTTGCCATTTTTGTCAAAAAGTGTCATTTTTTAACATTTCATGAAATGATCTGCAATAACATATTTTGAATAGACAGAGGTCCAAGAGATGAAAAGATATGAAAATAAGCCTTTTTGAAAATTCATGATTTTTGGCCAAAAAGATGGGCTAACCCCTTGCCATTTTTGTCAAAAAGTGTCATTTTTAACATTTCATGAAATGATCTGCAATAACATATTTTGAATAGACAGAGGTCCAAGAGATGTAAAGATATGAAAATAAGCCTTTTTGAAAAATTCATGGAAATTTTGCCCCTTGCCATTTTTGTCAAAAAGTGTCATTTTTTAACATTTCATGAAATGATCTGCAATAACATATTTTGAATAGACAGGGGTCCAAGAGATGAAAAGATATGAAAATAAGCCTTTTTGAAAATTCATGAATTTTGGCCAAAAAGATGGGCTAACCCCTTGCCATTTTTGTCAAAAAGTGTCATTTTTTAACATTTCATGAAATGATCTGCAATAACATATTTTGAATAGACAGGGGTCCAAGAGATGAAAAGATATGAAAATAAGCCTTTTTGAAAATTCATGATTTTGGCCAAAAGATGGGCTAACCCCTTGCCATTTTTGTCAAAAAGTGTCATTTTTTAACATTTCATGAAATGATCTGCAATAACATATTTTGAATAGACAGGGGTCCAAGAGATGAAAAGATATGAAAATAAGCCTTTTTGAAAATTCATGATTTTTGGCCAAAAAGATGGGCTAACCCCTTGCCATTTTTGTCAAAAAGTGTCATTTTTTTAACATTTCATGAAATGATCTGCAATAACATATTTTGAATAGAAAGAGGTCCAAGAGATGTAAAGATATGAAAATAAGCCTTTTGAAAATTCATGAATTTTGGCCAAAAAGATGGGCTAACCCCTTGCCATTTTTGTCAAAAAGTGTCATTTTTTAACATTTCATGAAATGATCTGCAATAACATATTTTGAATAGACAGGGTCCAAGAGATGAAAAGATATGAAAATAAGCCTTTTTGAAAATTCATGATTTTTGGCCAAAAAGATGGGCTAACCCCTTGCCATTTTTGTCAAAAGTGTCATTTTTTAACATTTCATGAAATGATCTGCAATAACATATTTTGAATAGACAGAGGTCCAAGAGATGTAAAGATATGAAAATAAGCCTTTTGAAAATTCATGAATTTTGGCCAAAAAGATGGGCTAACCCTTGCCATTTTTGTCAAAAAGTGTCATTTTTTAACATTTCATGAAATGATCTGCAATAACATATTTTGAATAGACAGGGGTCCAAGAGATGAAAAGATATGAAAATAAGCCTTTTTGAAAATTCATGATTTTTGGCCAAAAAGATGGGCAACCCCTTGCCATTTTTGTCAAAAAGTGTCATTTTTAACATTTCATGAAATGATCTGCAATAACATATTTTGAATAGACAGAGGTCCAAGAGATGTAAAGATATGAAAATAAGCCTTTTGAAAATTCATGAATTTTGGCAAAAAAGATGGGCTAACCCCTGCCATTTTTGTCAAAAAGTGTCATTTTTTAACATTTCATGAAATGATCTGCAATAACATATTTTGAATAGACAGAGGTCCAAGAGATGAAAAATATGAAAATAAGCCTTTTTGAAAATTCATGATTTTGGCCAAAAAGATGGGCTAAAACCCTTGCCATTTTTGTCAAAAAGTGTCATTTTAACATTTCATGAAATGATCTGCAATAACATATTTTGAATAGACAGGGGTCCAAGAGATGTAAAGATATGAAAATAAGCCTTTTTGAAAATTCATGATTTTTGGCCAAAAAGATGGGCTAACCCCTTGCCATTTGTTGTCAAAAAGTGTCATTTTTTAACATTTCATGAAATGATCTGCAATAACATATTTTGAATAGACAGAGGTCCAAGAGATGTAAAGATATGAAAATAAGCCTTTTTGAAAATTCATGATTTTTGGCCAAAAAGATGGGCTAACCCCTTGCCATTTTGTCAAAAAGTGTCATTTTTAACATTTCATGAAATGATCTGCAATAACATATTTTGAATAGACAGAGGTCCAAGAGATGAAAGATATGAAAATAAGCCTTTTTGAAAATTCATGAATTTTGGTCAAAAAGATGGGCTAACCCCTTGCCATTTTTGTCAAAAAGTGTCATTTTTAACATTTCATGAAATGATCTGCAATAACATATTTTGAATAGACAGGGTCCAAGAGATGAAAAGATATGAAAATAAGCCTTTTTGAAAATTCATGATTTTTGGCCAAAAGATGGGCTAACCCTTGCCATTTTGTCAAAAAGTGTCATTTTTAACATTTCATGAAATGATCTGCAATAACATATTTTGAATAGACAGAGGTCCAAGAGATGAAAAGATATGAAAATAAGCCTTTTTGAAAATTCATGATTTTTGGCCAAAAAGATGGGCTAACCCCTTGCCATTTTTGTCAAAAAGTGTCATTTATTTCACATTTCATGAAATGATCTGCAATAACATATTTTGAATAGACAGAGGTCCAAGAGATGTAAAGATATGAAAATAAGCCTTTTTGAAAATTCATGATTTTTGGCCAAAAAGATGGGCTAAACCCTTGCCATTTTGTCAAAAAGTGTCATTTTTTAACATTTCATGAAATGATCTGCAATAACATATTTTGAATAGACAGAGGTCCAAGAGATGAAAAGATATGAAAATAAGCCTTTTTGAAAATTCATGATTTTTGGCCAAAAAGATGGGCTAACCCCTTGCCATTTTTGTCAAAAAGTGTCATTTTTTAACATTTCATGAAATGATCTGCAATAACATATTTTGAATAGACAGGGGTCCAAGAGATGAAAAGATATGAAAATAAGCCTTTTTGAAAATTCATGATTTTGGCCAAAGATGGGCTAACCCCTTGCCATTTTTGTCAAAAAGTGTCATTTTTCATATTTCATGAAATGATCTGCAATAACATATTTGAATAGACAGAGGTCCAAGAGATGAAAAGATATGAAAATAAGCCTTTTTGAAAATTCATGATTTTTGGCCAAAAAGATGGGCTAACCCCCCTTGCCATTTTTGTCAAAAAGTGTCATTTTTTAACATTTCATGAAATGATCTGCAATAACATATTTGAATAGACAGGGGTCCAAGAGATGAAAAGATATGAAAATAACTTTTGAAAATTCATGATTTTGGCCAAAAAGATGGGCTAACCCCTTTGCCATTTTGTCAAAAAGTGTCATTTTTCATATTTCATGAAATGATCTGCAATAACATATTTGAATAGACAGGGTCCAAGAGATGAAAAGATATGAAAATAAGCCTTTTTGAAAATTCATGATTTTGGCCAAAAAGATGGGTAACCCCTTGCCATTTTTGTCAAAAAGTGTCATTTTTCATATTTCATGAAATGATCTGCAATAACATATTTTGAATAGACAGAGGTCCAAGAGATGTAAAGATATGAAAATAAGCCTTTTTGAAAATTCATGAATTTTGGCCAAAAAGATGGGCTAACCCCTTGCCATTTTTGTCAAAAAGTGTCATTTTTTAACATTTCATGAAATGATCTGCAATAACATATTTTGAATAGACAG